>NC_091026.1:15499375-15804479 GCF_041296385.1 Aphelocoma coerulescens | reverse complement strand
CAACCGCACAAAAATTCAACCAACCTGACTTTGTTTAAATCGGTTTAAATCATGCTCTCGGTTTGCTGGTTCCCTGCTATGACCAGAGTTTTCCAAGGAAGATAAACCCCAAATTTGTAACATAAACCTGTTTGGTAACATGGACAGATTAAGAGAAGACTTCTCTTGGAATTTTTCTGCTGCAGTTACTTGTAATCTCAGTAATGTGCATGGAAATGGGCACAAGAAGTCTGGTTTCCTGAGGATTTGTGTCTCCGGGGCTGACTAAGATTTTAATTGACTTCTGCAGTGTATTCCTGTTATCTCTGGATTGTATTTTATTATTGCCCTCCCTTTCCACCTTGGCTGTCTGTGGTGTATTTTGGGAGTGTGGGGGGGTTCCCGTTTTCCTCAGTGATGGGCCCAGGCCATCCAAGGGCAAAGGCTTCGTGCTGCCCCTTGGCTGATCTCCCTCCCTTGCCTGCCCTTGTTTCTGCAGCCTGGCAGGAGCTCACTTACTCTTCCCAGCCCTCTGGTCTTGTCCCAGTTTTAGACTTAGTTGGGAAGAGGACAGACATCCATGGCCTTGTTTCCTCTGTGAGCATGGCTACAAACAAGTTCCCCCCACTGATCATGAAAAAATGAGGAATGGGGATTTGGTGGCCTTGGTGCATTTATTCTCCCTTAGTGGAGCAGTGGGATGGATGCTCAGGGTTTCACAGAACCCCTCTCCTGTTTTCTGGGCCGTTCTTTCTGGAAGGCTCCAATGGACACCTGCCCACCCCAGCTTTCCTTCCACTTTTCCCAGTGCAAGGGCATCTGTGTGCTCTGTCACCACCAGCAGCTACCCCTTGGGTGCTTTTGAGGGGCTGTTGGAGGTGGTGGGGAGTGTGCTGACCTCTCTGAGCTGACAGTTCCACCTCAATCCCATGCCTGCTGCTCAGCTGGACTTTGGAGCTGAGCTCTGGATGGGGCAGGGGGAAATCCCGAAGAAGGAGGAAATGTTTGTTTAATTCCTGACGTGGTGTAAGGTTCAGAGCGAGCAGATTGTGAAACAGCACGGATGGAGCAGGGAATGATTTTCCCTGCGGTTTGCAGATAACATGTGTGGAGCAGGCAGCCAGCGTGGGGCTGGGGGGGAAAGACAGTGAGGTTTATTTGTTTGTGTGGTTTGTTTTTAATTTAAATAACCTTTATAATTTCCCCTCCCTCTGAATAGTAAATGATTCCTTATTTATAAAGGCCTCCCCTTATTATTTGGCCTGAAATACAGGCTGCCCTCCAGCTTTTATGATTGGGATTAATTTTTAAGATGGGTACAGGCAGGGGGGCAGTTAGTGTGAGCCCCCTGTGTTTGCATTTCCTCTGCTGTTGGAGACTTTCAGCTTCTCTCCGTGCATAGCTGGGGCCAGCTGCCTGCTGCCCTTGCAGTTCTGGTGCAATAAATGAGGCAGCAATGTGTTCCCAGCTGGAATGGGGCTGGATAATTGCTTTGGGCAGGTTTATGGTGGGGAGGTGCGAAGTGCCCCTGTCTGTCTGCCCCCCTGGAAGTGGGTCTGCAGATGGGCTGGGAGGCTGGTGTGGGAGAGGGGATGTGGGGGCAGGGGGACCTGCTTAGGGAAAAAGTGGTGTTATCTATCTCCACAGTCATGGAATCATTGAAATGACAGAAAGGCTTGGGTTGGAAGGGGCCTTAAAACCCATCTAGTTCCAATCATTTTGGCCTGTGCAGGGATGCCACCCACTAGACCAGGTTGCTCAGGGTCCCACCCATAGAATCATCCCTTCTCATAGGGATCCAAGTCACAGAGTGTGGGGCTCTGGTGCCCCTGCTGAGAGTGCTCAGGGAGTGCTTGGAGAAGGAAGCTGCACTGGGATGTCAGAGTGCATCTCTGGATTTCAGTGTGCATTTTACTTATTAAGGAGGAGGGGGGAAAAAAAGCAGGTGAAGGTAGATGGGTGAATTCACTGGGGGAAAGACCATAATTGCCCATAAGTATTTTGGGCGTTTGCTGTCCTAGAACCCCTTGCTAATGCTTCCTGTTCCTGCTCATGTGAACAGCTTCCCTGCTCCTGGCTGTCCAGGCTTATGGTGTTTCCTAGGGACTTGTTCTTCTTGGGTTCAGAGGAACTCTGTCTCTGCAGACACACAGACACACATGTACTTCTCTTCACACAAGTCCTTCCCAGCCTGGATTTGTAACTGCTCTTGTATCGCCTTATGGACCAGCATCCAGATTCAGCCACAAGAGAGATGTTTGGTTCTTTTGTGCTGAATACCAGCTTGCTTTTTCCCTACAAGAACTAAGCAGAAAACGTAGATATGGGTAGGAGTTTTCAATTTATAAAGATATTAGTAAACAGAAAAGGAACATTTTCAGCAGCAGCAACATTTTCCAAAAGTTTGCCTAGGAGCAGTTTATTGCTTTAGCAAATAGGTGGATAACACAAGCCTGGAGGTGTATGATGGTTAATGTGTAACCATTAAATAGACTTATTTGGGCACTTTTTATGGGTTTAATGGTAGAAGCAATTAAAGCTTATAAACCTGTGGAGAGTGTTTTTTATGTGGAGCAAAATGAGAACCTTTATCCCAGTGAAGGTGTTCATGGAAAAGGTACAGTTTATGTAATTGTATTCACGTGACTTGACGTAAGCGTGGGGCTGCAGGAAAAGAAACAACCTACTAGAGCTAATTCCCAAGGCTGATTGCAATATTCCTGTGTGTTGGCCTCCCTCCCAGTGGCTGTTTCAGTATATTGAATTCAGTGTCATTCCATGGGGGGGCATTTTACTGTGAGCCTCCCTTGCTCTAGACTGATTTTTGGCTCTCTCCCCTATGGGTGTGTTTTTTTTATATGTCTTGGAGCAACTTTGGTGGTGGTGTCAAATTTGCTGAAAAAAGAGAATGAAATGGTTTCCTGCTGGCTAATGTGATCAAGCAGTATTCTGTAGCTCTTGAAGCTCTGTCCTGGTTAAAGCAATTACACAGGACCCAAGCTTTGTGGGGATATGGAAAAGCCTTGGTTTCTTCTTAGATTTTTTTTTTTCTTCCCCAATACAGTGTATTTCATGGAAAGTGAAGACTGAATTAGATGTTGGGGATTCAGTAGGGGTGTGTGTGTATATAGCTGTGTATGTATATGTATATATGTATGTATAAAGCCGTAGTTCTTCCTTTTCAGCTAAAAGAAATGAAGGCTGAAAACCAGACTTGTTTCCTGTATTTGCAGCAGCACCTTCTCTACTCTGGAGCATGTGGATGGTGGGGGAGAAAGGATGGAGGGCAGCTTGGCTCAGGTTGTGGAATTGTGTGATTGCAGAGCTCCAGGCTAATACTGACACCAGGTTTCTTGGCAGATGTGCCGTTCCTGAAATGCCTTGGGTGCAAAAGATCCTTCCCTGGCATTTGCTGCAGCCCCTCCTGGGGTGGTGGAGGTGGTGAGTAAAGGGAGAGAAGCTCAGTGAGTGTTGGTGATGGAGGCTAAAAGAGGTTTCACCCAGAAATACTCCAATATCACATTATGAGATCTCTAACAACTGGATGGATTGTCTGGCAGATGTAGAGAGGGATGGGTCACCTTTGGTATGTCAGCACTGCCAGCCTGGCACAGGTCTGAATGCAGGGCATGCAGGCATCTGCTCTGCTTTTTGCACAACATCTTTAAAAAACAAAATAAAAACCAATTGCTGGCCACAGAAGGGGAAAACTGTAAAACTCTGTTTTCCATCAGCAGTTGGCTGCCTGGGCTTTGTGCTGTGGCAAGGGTGAGCATGTGTGAGATAACCTGCTTTCTCTGCTGCAGTTCTAGAGAATACACCAGAGGATTGTTAACATCAGCCAGATACCTCTGTGGTGTGGCTCTGTAGTGCAGTCTGGACAAAAGGTTAAATTGGGCAGTCATTTTTGCAGTTATTTCCAATACAACACCCTGGAGAAAGTTCAGTATCACTTAGTTAACTTTTGCAGAGCCATTTCCTGTAGGTTTTGTTAGAGAAAAGCAAGATTATGTGTTTCCAGTTGCAGTAGAGTTTATTTTCCCCTATAAAATGCACTGCAATTTATTTTTACACAGTTTTGATTGGTTTGCAAAGACTTGGAGGGTTTGGAAGATCTGGAAAGATTTTTTTATTTCATACCTCACTTGCTGTGACAAATTGAGGAAAATGTGTTTTTTAATGTGGCATTGCTGAAGTCTGGCCCAGCTGGGAACAGGGAGTGTGCACAGCATGTGCTCCCACACTGCCCCTCTGACCCAGGGTCCTGCTCCTGGCAGTGCCCAGTTTTGGGAAGCACTGAGGAAGGTTTTCTCCTTCAGGCAGGTCACAGCTTGGCAGTTTGCTGCAGCTATCTGCTCTTCATGGCCGCACAGATGTGGTGATGAAATGCCCAGGAGTTCCTTTCCTATGTGTTTTTGGCCAGGTGAGGTGCTGTCACCCCCTGATCTCCTTGGGCTTGTCCTCTTTAACCTCTCCCATGTCCCCTCTTGTGGGGTGCTTTGGCTTCTCAGGATTCATCTCAGGATTTGGCTTCTCAGGATTCATCTCAGGATTTCTTCATCTTTTCATGTCAATTGCTGCACTTTTTTCCCATTGCTGTGTGTGCTTAGAGCAGCAGTGCTTTCCACAAGCCCTAACTAGTCTTTCTCTGATTTCCTTGAAATGGTGACATTTCTTATTATTCTCTTCATGGAGATTAATCTGTCTACTCTCAAAAGGACATGGTTTGAATTTTCCAAGCAGTGAGTGCACCTGTGTCCCTCACTGTGCAATAACAAACCTTGCAAGCACCTTCTGCATTCATGTTTCCCAGATAATCATATTTTGGAGCAGGAGTTGGTGGGAAGCCAAGGAGCCCTGAGAGAACTGCAGGTCGTGCAGTGAATGGTGAGCCCCTGGCACGGTGCCTGGGCTTGCAAGGACCACTTGGAAGAGGGAAAGGGTATTTCTGTTCCTGGCAAAATTGCAGCATTAGCTTTTCTATTTTCAGGGCAGCCAGGTGGCCACCCACATGGAGTTTCATTATTAGACTTCTAAGAAATATTTTTAGAGGCCATTAGGTAGGTTTAAGATGGCATCTATTTTGGATTATGCCCAGGTGAGATGGGCTCAAAGCAAGAGGGGAGGACCTGCCTGCCTTTTAACATCTTCCTGCAGAATTTGTTGCTTGACTGCAGCATCCATTCGGATGAAGGGGTTCCCTGTCCTTGGAGCTGGGACTGGAGCTCCTGTGACATATATACATCCTCTGGTGAGCAGAAATGAAGATAGTTATAACAAAAAATCTTATCTGAAATACCAACTGGAGCAGTATGATTCCAGTAATAAAAAGAAGAAATGAGTTTTTCAAGTACCTTCTGAATCCAGCAATTTTGCAAGAGAGTGAGTGGGTTCTTAATTGTTTCCCATAGCAAAAGAATAGGGAAGTGTTCCCCTCCCCATCCCTCTGCAACATGGAAAGGATAAAAACCTGTAGAAGGGAAAGTTTGTTCTTGTTCTGAACCGTAAACATCTACATTCCCTTTGAATTATCTGTGATGCTTTTAGCTGAGAAACTGTGCAAATCTGAGGGAGTTCATTGAATAATAAATCAAGGCATCCATCCAGCAAAGTACATCATAGCCCTTTGAAGTAGATGAAAAAATACCTTTCTGATCTGAAAGAGAATTGTGTGCTCAGCTTTGGTGCCTGACTGATGCTAATGCAGGGTTTGAGCTCAGCTCCAGTGCCCCTAACACAGAGGTGGGGAGCAGGAGCAAATGAGCAGCTGCTTCCCCTTGGCTCTGCCTGGAGCCCTTTTTGCCCAGGGCTCCTGAAAGGTTAAGAGACCTGAAGAGCAAAAAACTGCAGCTACTGGCAACAAGGACTGACTTTTAATTCTGCAAAGTTCTGAGATACTGGACTTGAAAAGAGAAAGCTCATTTGAAGAACTTCCTAAAATTTAATTGCCTATAACTTTTCCTCCTTCTGAGGCTTTCTGCAATCTGAGTTGCACTAATGCAGAAATCTGGCTTTGTAAGTGGAAGGAGCTGAAAAACAGCACCAATAAAAACTGTAAAGCTCTCAAAGATTTTTTTTAAATAGTGCTTCTGTAAAAGATGTGACATTATATGCTGGGGCAGAGTGCAATAAAGATTTTTTTACTAGCACTCTTCACAACTTAGTCGTAAGTTGTACAGCTGTCCCAAATTCCCCTGACAAAGCTTTTCTAGCTGTGTACATCACTGTAATTGTAATGCCTCATGCATACATGCATGCATACGTGTTTGTGTCTAAACTGCCTTTGTGTCTGTAAATGCACATGGTGAAAGTCATGTACATGTGCAAGTTATTTAAGCATGAATGTACCCATGTGAGATTCTGCTGTATATAAGGAATGTGAAGGCTGGCACGTAAAGCAGCAGTAGGTTTAATTGTTCTCTCAATGACTTTGTGGCATTCTCTGGGCAGAGACTTGGGCTTCAGCTCCATCTGCTTTGACATTGTTGCTGTCCCAGTGGCAAAAACCAGTACAGGAGTTATGCCAAAAAGTCTGAATGCTTGTTCTGACAGCTGACTGGTGTTAACATCGAGGTAGGAAAGTACTTTCTATAGAGCACATTCACGCTCACACACACTCATATGCACACACAGTTACTCATGCACACTCACACTTTCATTACTCTTGATCTAGGTGGAAAAGGCTTGTTCTAAATGCAGCCTTTCTATCTTGAAGGTCAAGTAAACCAAGTTAGAGGTCAGATAAAAGGGACAGAACATTTGCTTCTTGGTGTATCTATTTCTGTAATTTTATCAGTGTATGTGGTTTTATTTCTAGCATTTTGTTCCCGGGGCTTCCTCTAAGGCTGAACAAATTGAATCAGTTGGATGTAGTACAGTTTCCAATTTGGGGTTAGAAATCCATTAAATTGCTTGGGGCTTTGTTGGCAGTGCAAAAGTGCTTGGAGTGGAAGTGCATTATGATTGGCCATTGATTACTCGAAAGGAAAGGGGGTGGATGCTTGTGTAAACCACACGCCTCCAGCCAGGGTGGTCAGCTTAGGGTTTTTTTAGCTTAAAATCTTCAGGTTTTGCCCTTAAAATGCTGTTCTTTATTACAGAGAAGAACTATTTTTAAACTGGAAATGGCGAGCTGTCTGCCATGTGTTCCTCACACCTCTGGGGAATTAGAGCTGGCCCTGCAGCACGCAGCGCTGCCAGCCATAGCCAGCCCATGGGTACTAGTCCTTGAGATGGTTTGAGGTTATATACAGCATTCCTTTCCACACACAAGATGTTTGGATTTGGCCAACCTCTCAGTTTCAGCCCATGGCATTGGAAAGTGCCGGGAATGTCCTTGTTCCATTAGATTTCAAACTGAGTGAGTTTATGGTGGGCATAGCAAGGAGTCCAGTGCTGTAATTCCACTCGGACTGCTGCTGGGATCAGAGAGGGCTTTATTTCCACCGTGCAAAGCTGCAGAGTTGTCTGGGTGTTCTGTGAGGCCAGAGGCACTGCTGCCAGGTGGGAAGAGAGGAGCAGAGGCAGGAGGGATGACCACTGCCTCTGTCCTGGCAGGTCCAGCTGGGTGGGCTGTGCTGGCTCTGGTCCCTTGGTCCCTTAAACTTAGCAGCACATCTAACGAGGCAGAGCTTCAGGTCTGTGTTATCTGCTGAGAGTTTTCCTGGATGACAGCACAGCAGATGCACTGGGTGCTTGGGGAGGAGCAGCCACCAGTGAAACAGCCGTGTATTGTGGCCAGCCAGGTGGAGACCAGGACAGCAGGGGTTCTTTCTGGGAAATGCTTCTAGAAACACTTAGGTACCATCACTGTGTGAGAGCAGGAGGTGGTGCAGCCCCTTTGTGTGGGTGAAAAGCAGCATCAAGTGCAGGAGAAGCTGGAGCAAGCCTGGAGTGCGGGAAAAATCTGCACACTGTTTTTTAAAGACTTTTCCCCTAACTCTTTGCTGGACTAGTTTTAACCAGTGCACAAATAAGCAAGCATGTTTTTGGGGGAGATCAGGCCTTCCTGATTAACTATTAATAAGAGCCACGAGCAAGTGAAGCGCTGAGCAAACACAGTGGGAGAGGGTTGTGTGCCCTCTCCCCACCATTAATGATTGACTGGGCAGGGCTGTGCCAAGTCTCACTCATGGTGGGCTCTGCAAAGGGGTGATTCCAGCTGTGTGCTGAAATTTCTTCCTCAGGGCTTGGTGATCCCCCATCCTGGAATGCAGTAATGCATATGAGGTGCTGCTGGATAGTGGCAGCAAGAATGGTGTGCTGGGTTGTGCATTAACTAAATTATTATTTCTGATGAACAGTGGTGTTGGAGCAGTGGAAAAATATCATTTAGGCTGGTTAAGGTCTCTGAGCTTACCAGAAACACTTGCAGATGGGATTGAAACCACTTGAATCCCCAAAGAGAGCAGAGCACATTACAATTCTGTGTTCTAAGAGAAAACTTAATCTTGAAATACAAATTATTCAGTATTACTGAATGATTGACCTTGGAAGTTTTCTAAAATCATGGAAACTTTTGAACAGTGTTTGAGGAATTTCTGAGTTCTCTCTCTCCTCTCTGCACTCAACTTGTAACCCACAGCTGGATTTTGCAAAGTCATGTGGTGGTAGGGTTTGATTGCCAGCAGTCAAACATGCTGCTGTGGGTCTTCCCAAACATCTGAAAAAGCCAAAGGTTTAACATGGTTTATCTGCTGTGAGTACTTGTGAAGAATTGCACAACTTTCAGATGAAAATATTTGCTTTGCAAAAGGAGCCATTTTTGAAACTGTAAATAGCACTTAATGCTGATTTATCAGTGTAGCTTGTTATTGTTAATAGAGGCTGAGCAGTTCTAAGGTAGATAGGTATAGTAAATTATATAGTTAATCCTCAATAAATTGGTTTAATATGTTGAATACACAGTGGGGAAGCTTAATTGAAAATGTTACTAAAGAAGTCATGGCCTTTATTGATTTACCAAAGAAACACAGCAGTGATGGAAGCAGGAGCAATTTATTTGGTGAGTATTTTGTTTATGAGCTGGGCTATCCAGCTCTTCCTTCAGTGGTTTAAGACACCGTGTGCTTTGCTTTGTGGATGCAAAATCACCAAGAAAGAAATTTGCTATCAAATTAGAAAAAGGTGAATTTGGTCATACACAGTCGAGCAACCAACTTGCAGGATTTTGGTTTTAGGATATGTCTTTCTCATGGCAGTAGTTAGCACTTTAATTAAAGCAATAAACCCAGAACAAACCCTATGGGTGTCAGGGCAAATGATGGGTGGAGTTTTATTTGTGGGTTAGAAATCCTTCCACATCCTGCTTTTCCTTCCAGCTGCTTACCTGTCACACGTGGCAAAGCAAGATTGCTTTACGTGAAATTAAATACAGTTATTCTTATTTAGATGCTCATGTCCCCTTTGAAATGTGTTTTTGCTTTGATGCAATCCTTGGAGCTGATGCCTCAGTGTTCTGGAGAGGATCAGTCTCCTTCAGGCAGTGCAGCTTAATAAAAGAGGCAAATATAGAGAAAGATTGCTGCAATTAAATCCTGCCTGCTCTAGCCCTTGCAGCATCCCCTGTTCCCTGCATACAATGCTGCCTTTGACTGGGCTGTCTTGTTGGGAGCAGAGGAACGTGTGACCCTAACCAGGAGGGTTTGTGGCCTTGGTGGCTCTAGGCTGTGTGCCTGTGGCTAATGCTCTTCTCAGAAGCAGAGAAAGCATTGTTGGATACCTTGTCATTCGTGCTTCCTTTGCCCTGCCATCCTCTGTTGGTTTGAGTCCCTGTGTAGCTGCTGGTGAGGGCTGTACATGTCCCTGGGAAACAGAGGGGGGCTATTCATGGGGCAGCCACGAGTGCTGCTGGGACTGGGGGGGGGTCTCACTGCAGGAACAGGGGCTCACAGTCCTACCCCTGCCACTGAGACCACTGGATGGCTTTCAAATTACTTCACTTACTGAAATCTCACTTCACTGTTTTTGGAACATGGAGCAATTGAAATACTGAGAAAACTCTTGCTGAGTGGGCCAGGATCAAGCTCTGGTGAAATGAGTATCCTCATGTCTCTTCTGATGGTGCAGAGTCATAGCATGAGGTCCATGAGTACCTGAGCTACCCAGGTGCTTTGTACATGTGTTGTGGAGTATTTGCATATATGTGTGATTATGTAGATTAAGTTACATCTAAGCCTTCTGTCTTATGAAATAAAATAGGGGTGTTTGGAGGAGATGATCTTCCAAGAAAAATAAAAGAAAAAAGCAGACAAGAACTCAACTTGAGTTTTGCTAAGATTATTAAAATAGGAGGAAATGGGATCCTAGATTTTGTCAAAACACACTCGTGTAAGCCAAACAGGGCCTAAAATAACCTGACACTGCCCTGTTGAAAGAGACAAATAAGCTTGTAAAAATTCTTGTTGTGGGAGATGTGGAAGCCCCAGCAGCAGTGCAGTGTTACCCATGGCTCCTGCAGGGGACTCCTGCCCTTCCTCAGCCCTGAGAGTGTGGCTGCTCATCCTGTGCTGCCTGTTGGGAGTCTGTCAGTCCACAATGATAGAGATATTTACATTTGTGGGTGCTCACCAGGCACCTCTCTGCCAGATGTGTGCTCTCTGTACACCCAAAGTTGTGAGTGCAGAGTGGCAGAGCAGGAGGAAGGGCCAAGGCTGAAAGTGTGTCCCTGAAAGTTACTTGAAAGTAAGATAATTCCCAAATTTCTTGAACCATACCAACCACATGCTAAATTAAATTGTAGTCTGGCACAATGCTTCTCAGTGATGTGGTTTTAATTAGTATTCTTTGCATTAATGGCTGCACGCATCCGCTGGAATCGGCATGGTATCAGTTCTTTGGGGATCATGCTACAGGAATTTCCTTTAGATGGTATCGTTGGTCGTGACTGAGAGTGATTCATGGTGCAGTTTTCTTGGTGTCTGGATGACCTCTCAAAGTTTGTCTTCACTGTCAAATTAGTTCATATTATGGCTTGAGGGTTGCCCTTAAGTTGACTCCCTCCTGCACATAAAGCCCCTTATATGAGCAGGCTGTTAACCCAAGCCACTATGATGCTGCTGCTGCTATTTTGAACAAGGACATAAGTAAAGCCTGAGTGAGCACATCAGCTGAGCCACTAACAGATCCTCTCAGTGGTGGGGCACAGCTTCACCCATGTGGGTGCTATGTGGCCTCCCTATGTCCTGCAGAGTCCCCTCCTCTCCAAAGCACTTAGAGCAGCAATCTGAGACATTCACCTCTCTGCTGGCCTGTGTTTACCTTCTAGGAGGTAACTCTTTCCCATGCTTGGTGTGGGCCATTTCTGTGCTCCATTTTGGAGTCTCTTGTAAGCTGGATGCTTTGCACTTGTAGGCAGCACGCTGTACTCGGAGTACCCTATAACAGAAATCAGGGGGCTCAGCTTGGGGCACAGTGGCTGAAAAGCTGCCTGGTGGAAAAGGACCAGGAGGTGCTGGTTGACAGCTGTCTGAACATGAGCTAGCGAGTGCCCAGGTGACCAATGAGGCCAGTGGCACACGGGCTTGTACCAGCAATAGTGTGGCCTGCAGGACCAGGCCAGTGATCACCTTCCTGCTCTCAGCACTGGCCAGGCCACACAATGAATCCTGGGTTCAGTTCTGGGCCCCTCACTCCAGGGCACACATTGAGGTCCTGGAGCATGTCCAGAGAAGGGCAGTGGAGATGGGGAAGGGACTGGAGCACAGGTCTGATGAGAAGAGGCTGCAGTAGCTGTTTGGCTGCTTCTTGCTTCATGGGAGTAGAATTTGGACCTGTCCTGTGCACAGGAATCAAAAATGGACTAAAGCTACTTCTTTCTGTCCTGACAATCCATACAACCACCTGAATCCATGCAGTTGCTTTGATGGCTTTGTGCTTCAGCATTAATGCTGACCTGTCACTGCTAACGAGGACTCTGCCATCTCTCTGGCACCTCACAAGCTTGTTTAAAAGAGACTTCTGAGTGTGCTTTCTTCCTGCTCAGCTGTACACTTTTAGCATGGGCAGTGTGCTCCCTCTCTTGCTCCCCTGGCCCCCATCCCCAGGCTAATTCAGCTGCAGCCATGCTTTTCATACCCACTCAAGTGTGCATGGGGCCTCCATTCCAGTGCTGTAAAGCCATCTACAAACATGTGGGAAGAGGATGGTGCCTATTCAGTAAGCTGCAGACTAGGCAGCTATCTTTCAACAGATGAGCCAGAGGAATTTCTACTGCAGGGCTCAATTGTTCTGGGCCCTCGGCTCCCTTTTGTGCAGGAGCAATGAAAAGTTGTGTTATGACAACGGTTGACAAAGTGTTTAATGAAAGCCACAGTTGGCAGTGACAGAATTTCAAGCCATCCTCCTTTTCTCCAATGGCTGTCATCAAAAGGTGCAGAAACACTTTTGACATAATCTTCTGCACTGACAGATAAATGGTTTTGACGTAAGGGTTGGAAACCTTCACCTTGCTGAACAGAATTCAGCCATTGTCGTGGTGAGCAGAGACCAGGAACCATGTATGTCTCTGTTCCTTTTCAACAGAGGTGGCTTTTCTCTACACTGGTCAAGGTCCCAAAGCAGAGCCAAAACTTGTACATGAATTCGTGGTCTACCCTGCACCTTGCCCCGTGGGGCAAGGTTGGCTTCTCACAGGTCAAAGAACTGACTGATCCCTCCTCACTGGCAAGGAGGACTCCTTCTGTGACAGTGTTATTTCTTTTGGGAGGTAGTTTGAATATACCAGTTATTTAACAATTTCATTTCAGTGTCTGCAGTGTTCAGTGATCCACAGTGCCACTTTCACAATGCTAGCTGAAGGCAAACACTGCTTTCTTATTTAGAGACTGGAACGGCTGAAAAGACAGAACAGGGCCCTTCCCACATTGATTTAACAGGCTCTCCTTTCCTGATCACGGGCATCTTAGTGACAGGAGGGGAAAACCCTACATTGTTGGATTAGCCAATACAAGGAAGACTTGAAGTGTGTAATGGATAAATAATATGCAGAGCACTTCTCATGCCAGTAAGTCAGAGTAAAGTTTAAAAACATCCACCACCTTTCCCTGTTCAATAGAAGCTGATATAAAAAAAACAATCTGAATGTTAGGGGTCACTCAGGTTCGTGGTTCTGCTCTTTCTCCTCTGCCAGCTGTAAACTCTAACCTTCGTAGGATGCGTCCCTGAACTCGCAGCCCAGGCTCTTGTCCTGAATTCCTATTAATTGAATTCTGTTTCCTTTTCACGGTTGCCTTGGAGGGATCAAAATATCCTTCCATGAGTAATTGAACAGAAACATGTACCCATGCAGAGAAGCGGGCTCAGGGCAGTGGGCAGTTTGTGGGCAGTCCCACTTTTGGGCTCAGCTAACCTCATGTGCAGGTGCCAGGAAATGGGCCGAACGCACCCCAAAGTCATGGGCTTGTGGAACTGGCATAAAACACTGTAGGTGATGCTTTATAAACTGTGGCTTTGAAGAGATGCCCAGGATGGAGAGAGAGCTCAGATGGTAGGGCAAGTGCTGATTTGGGAAAGGGCAGGGTTTTGATGTTGGGAGTTGATGGCTCTCTTTCTTTGAGGAAGACATTTTGGAAACCTGATGGCAGAAACATTTGTTCAGTGATCGTTGGGTGACTGTGTGGCATCATCCCAAGGGGCTCCTCAAGAAGGAATGCATTCTGTGCTACAGAGGAACAGTAAATGTGACAGCTTTCACTGATAAGACAGCTGTGCCCCCAGGCTTGGCATCTCCAGTCAGCCTGCACTGCTGGACATTTGGGACCCACGCTTAGGGGTGGGAGACCATCGTGTGCACCCATGACCTCAAGTTTTGAGTTCCCTTATTTATTTGCATTACTGGAGCCCAACCAAGATTGAGGCCTCATTTCATCAGCATCGGGCAAACCAAGACAATACCTACCTCAATTTTATTTACAGTCTAAATAGACAAGACAGACAAAGGGTGGCTGTGGAAACAAAAGCTCTGGAGAGGTGATGTGACATGACCCGGTCACACAGCAGGAGATTAAGAGAGCCAGGAATAGACAGAGGTTTCCTGACTCCCAGTCCCAATGATCTATCTATTGGAGCACGTTAATTCTTTTTCTCACTTAAATGCTGTGACTGGCATGCCAAATACTGCCTAGTGAGGGGATCAGAGTTCTGGGAAACACATCCTTTCATTGCTAATGCTTCAGGCTAGAAATTCTTGGTATTTTAATATAAGTTAAAATACAGCTAGTGTTGGAAACTCCGTAAACTTTATTCTGGCATATCTATGTAATTTCAAGTCTCCTGTTTATTTTTTACTGATTGTATTTGTAGCTTTCATTTCCCCACTGATTTTTGAACAGTGTATTGTCCGTTTAGTGAGGATACTTAGTGGTTGGAGTGAGTAGTGTTGGGAGAACTGAAGACTTTGGCATGCAAAAAGATGGAGTTCACCTGCATTTCTGCAGCAAGTATTGGAAAGTCTTTATGTTGCTGGAGCAGCAAAATCTGTCTGTGCTATCGGAAGAGCCAGCTACTTGTGCAGTGACATGGATGTTCAGATGTCCTGAATGGCAGCAACAATAATCAGAAAGTTGCTTTGGGTGACATTAAACTGTGGCTGTGAAATCCTTTAGTTTATGAAGATTTTTGTTTTTTCACTTGTGAACTTCAGAGGTTCACGTGTCGCTCAGTGCTTGACCACAAGCTAAGCCAGGGATCTGGTCCCTCTGGCAAGTGTAGGGATGATTAGTTTTGGTGCGTGTGTTCTTGTTTCTTGCTTCATAAAATAGCCTCTTAGCCTATTGCAGAGGAATGTGTTGAGGAGAAATACATTACCTTAAAAAATGTAAAGATTGGCTGCAGTAGAAGGCACAGAAATACATGAAAACGGATTCATGCGTGGTCATGTCTGCCTCTATTTCCCCCTTATAGTTTGTCACTCATATTTCTGTGTCGGCATTATTGTGCTGAGCCTGTAGGACATTACCTGTTGTATTTTCTCTTTTTGCCTGTAGATCAGGCAGGGACAAGCTCCAACCTGATCTTACTGTGTGGGTTTTTTTTTAAAAAAAAAGGTAGTAATATAATCTGTGGGCAAATTGCACTTTAATTCGTAATTGTGCTATGAATATGGACTTGGCTTTCAAACACACTCCGAGTTTAAACTGCAGTTTGACTTTTATTTAGATAAATGCCTTTGAGTTCATAGTGAAATGGATATCTGCTGTAGGCTGGTATTGATTTAAAGGTCTCTTGAGTGTTTTAAAAGACAGTAGGGGCTTACAGGACAGCATATGTTAAACTGAGATGCTTGGTTAGGTTTTACACTCCTGTATAGCTTCAGTTCTAGGCTCTGTTAAGAGCCAGCCTGTGTTGTTGATTTGTAGAGCATTCTTCCACAGCAGGTATTGGCAAAAATTTGAACATTTTGGGCAAGATGTAAGGAGCTGCCTTCAGAGCTGGCTGCTCTGAAATGATGGCGAATGGTGTGATGTGAGAGCCATCAAATGATTCCCTCGTGCAGGGGAATGCTTTGAGGACTTCCCATAAATGCATTACAAGAGGGCAGGTGATCAATATCTGCTTTTTAGCTTGAAAGAGGTGTTTATCACTTCCTGCTAGTCATGCAGAGTTGGTAAGCTTTGTAGTCTTTCAAGTCTTGGTATTTGTAAGGCTGCCGTGAGCCTGGATTTCTCCTTGCTTTGCCGCAGAATGCAGTGTGTTAGTGTGAGCACTTCAAGAGGCATTTTCCATCAATGCTCTTCTGGCAGCTGCCTTCTCTTTGTGCGTGCCTCAGCTCTTGGGTCATGGAGCTTGGTAAAAGTTCCGTAGGTGCCTCGGTGATTTAGGTCCTGTTTACCTGTTTGGGTTCCAGACCTGCTTGCTTTCTGTGGGCACAGTTTTAAAGCAAAGAAAAACCCAAACCAGGGGAGATTGGCCAGTTTTCTAGTCAGACTGGCTTGGTGGTTTGAAAAAGCAGCTCAATGTTTGAGGGCTTATCTAAAATCAGGCCATGAATCTTTTGGATTGTGTTCAGAGGTGCAGTAAGAGGGTGTAACATCCCTGCAGAGGAGGCAGGAGGGTTGATTTTTACCCAGGGTAATATCCTAGAGCAGGGTGTGGAGCAAAGTAAAATTAAAGAAGTCCCCCCCACAATTTCCTTACAATTTACTGTGGTTGTTTTTCTGCTACCACCCATCAATTTGCCTCCTCCCTCTTTAGATTACACACTAACAGAAACATGCCAGCACTGCATAGAGAATAGTAATTAAAGCACTTGTTACTTTCTGCACCATTAGTCACTCGGTCTTTATTCATCTGTGTTCTCCTGGTTAGTCCCTAGCTGCAGGTTCGACCTGTCCTGTGTGGTGTGCTGAGACTGCGTATCTCGGAGGGAAGACTGCAGTTGCACAGTATGATGCTACAGCACAGCATGGCAAAGCTCTTGTGGTTTCTGGAGTTGGCACTTAATTTGCATTATTTTGCCTGTTTGCTGTCCCTAGCAATCCTTGCAGTATGTTCCTACCTGAAGCATGTTGAGCTCTGGATGTGTTTCCAGTCAGGGATGTCCTGTGAGGCAGGTCTGCTCTCCCACCAGGCTGCTTTCAGATAATATGGCACAACCCATTTGTCATCCATCAGTGCTAGAATATGATTCAGATTAGACTTGGGCTGTTGGATAGTTGGAGGGCATTGGCTGGGGTTGTTGAGGACCAAAGTGTGTACTACTGTGTGGCTTGCAAGCTGTATTCACTGATTAAATAAAACCGTTCCGTGATATACTAATTATATAATCTTGTTAGAAAATGTAGAATATATTTTATGTTGCACATAGTAAGTGTACATACCTATATATGTATGTATTTCCTTTGTAACACACAGTGGTATAAAAAAATACTCCATGTGAATATAGCTATAAAATATTTAGTGGAAGGTTTGTTGATTGTTTCAGTTCAGACTTTAATTTGTCAGGAAATATCCTATTCATCTGTGATTAGTTTTGTGGTTGTGAATAACCAATAGTAGAATAATAAATGTAATTGTGTAATATGAAGACAAATTAAAACCACACTAATCTAATGCAAAAGAGGAAGAAGCTTGGGGGAGAGCTAGATAACATTTTTGTCATGGAACTAAACTCACTCATGTATTCAGCAGAAAAGTGCTGCTCTCCCGTTTAAGTTCTCTTTTGAAAAAAGCCAAAACCCAAACCCTCCAGTGCAATCCAGAATAATTAGGATGACTCTGTTTTGCTGAGCAGGGTGACTGCAGTTTGCTGATCTCACTGTCTTTTATTTTAACAGAAACCTGAGCTACAACAAGTTGACAGAGATTGATCCTTCTGCCTTTGCAGAGCTGTCGAACCTGCAGGAAGTGTAAGTATTCCTTCAAAGGTTTTAATTGTATTTTGCCAGGGCTGCTTCTGGGCCAGGAGGAAATTGTATCTCGTTTCCTAAGACAGTACCTTCCTTTAGCTAAGTTGATGAGCAGGTCTGACTTGGTGTGGAGGTTTTTTTCCCTCCATATTGTACCTGTGCTGCTTTTTTAAAACCAATCAATTAGCAGAACACAACATCCCAATTAAAACAGCAGAGCTGTTATTGGAAATCATTGGAGTTTGCCTCCCTTGGTGTTGTGCAATGCTCAGAGGGAGCAGTTTGGCACACCTGAACATACACACAAAGCTCCTTGCTGAAAGCGTAACCCCGAAGCAAGGCAGAACAGCCTGGATTGTGATACCTGATGCCAACCGAGCCCAAATCTCCCAGGAAACAAAGGTGTAGTGTAGTGGATAACAAAGCACTTAACTGTGTCTCCTCCTCTCTCAAACATTTGTGCTCCTTTTGGAACCAGAACAAATTCTGTTGGAAGTCTTTGCTAGGAGAGGGTAAACTAGCAGGGCTGTCTTCTGCTCTGCTGGGGAAAAGAGGAGCTGGTGAAGGTTGGAGTGGCTGTGCCAGGCCCGCCTTGCTGATGAAAGAGACCTGTTTGAGGGAACTGCAGGTTTTCCAAGCTCCTGATCTCTGTGAAGGCTCAGCAGTTTCACTCAGAGAGGGGCTGTATTGTGAACCCTTCACGGGGATTCCTGGAGCTCCAATTTTGGGGTTTGAAAAACGAAAGTGACTGAAATTGCAGGCGGTGGGCTGAGGTAATGAGCTCATGTTTGCCTGGTGAATCGCTGGCATACTTGAGGTTTGGGCTCTGTTTGAAGAGCTACGATGCCTCATGGGAAACTGAGAAAACATTTCCTTTCAGAAACAATACTGTGCTGTATCAAGCATTTTCTCTTGTCCTCTGTCTGTTTTCATTAAGTGTTGGCTCTGGGACTCATGGAGGGGCCAGATCCTGTGATTCTTAAGTAGGCAAAAAGTGGAATTCTCTCTTACTGATGCCTGCTGGATTGGACTATGGGGATTAATGTAGCATCTCTCTCCTGGCCTGATTGCCCCTGGCTCCTCTGCTTATGTGAATAGTAGGGACTTGCTGGGGATCATGATTAAGTGAGGAATATATATCAGAAGTGACTGCAGTGCTCTGAAATCAGCTCTTCACGATCTTTAGAGAGAAAGTGATGTGGGTCAGTGGAACACTGCCTGTAGGATCTGTTTTCTCAACTTCTCTTTAAACTGTGGAAAGCCTTAAATTGCTCTGTGCTTAAAGGAAAGAATTACAGCCCTGATCCCAAGAGACTTTAGAATTATCCTAACATGACTGTGGCTTAGCAATAGCTTTTATTCATGGAAGTGCCTGAAGGCGTGTGACTTCAGGGAGCATGGGGTGGGAAATGTGTGTGGCTTCTGATTCCCCAGGTAGGGAATTCCCTTGAGCTTTAAAGTGCTGCATGTGTGTAGAGCAGGACAAGCCCTGCACTGAACAGTTAAACACTATGAAAAGGTGTCAGGGTTTCAGGGGAGATAAGTAATGCAGCCCACAAAAGTAATGGGCAGTTAAGAGCTGCTTGCTGTGTCAGAAAGACAGGAATAGGGAGAGAGCAGAAGAGTGAGTAGGAGGGAAAGGGAGCAGTCAGAAATGGGAGACTGGAAGGGAGGCAGAGGTCTGGAGCACAGCCTGGAAGGCAGGGTCTGGGAAGTGTGAGGGAGAAGCTCTATTAAAAGCCCTATCTACTAATCTTGGTTGCTTTTGAATAAGAGCTAAACCACAGACCACTGAAATAAACTTCATTTCACAAGGAGAACCACATCTATATTGCCAGAGCATCTTCTTTCTGAGGGTTTTTTTAAAGCACTTTACAAACATTCATGAAATAAGCATCATGCTGTGGCATGTCTCGAGAGCAAGTCAGTGTTTCTCTGTGCATGCTGTGCTGGGCAAACCAAGGCACCCTCAGGGAAAGAGATTGCCCCAAATAATAGATGCATTGATAAGACCTGAAACCTCCCATGATGCTTCAAACATGCTGCCTGTGGTTCCTGAGCATTACACAAGCCTTACAACTCTGTGTGTGTCTCTCCATGTGAATAATTAGTGTGGTATATTTTGAAAACATTTCGTTGTCCCTTGATTTTAAGAAAATATCTGCAGACCAAAAGATTTAAACTTCATACCTTATCTTCAATGCTCTGTTTGCTTTACTGAGATTGTGATAAAGTAATAGAATTTACCCTACACTTTTCCCTTTCCCTGAGTTTAGGTAGTTGTTTGTGTGGTTTGTTTTGGTGGCCTTTATGAGAAACTTTTAAAAAAAGTTTTAAGTCTGTGTAGGATGAAATTTAGTGGCTCAAAGTGATGCAAAACCCTGTGATCCCACATGCTCTGCAGTAAGTGTTGGAGGCTCAGGGTAGGGGCTGGACTGGGACATTACTTTCCTTCAGGACACACGATCTTTTTCTCATCCCCTTTGGTGGCTTCATCCAGTGACAATCCCTTGGGGTCCATCCATTCTCATCCCTTGGTTGGAAGGATGGATGGAGGGTGCTTCTGTGGGGTAGGCCCTGTGGTCCTTTCTGGGGTTTCCACAGGTCATATGGATCATAGGATCCACTGAAGGTTTCACGGCTCTCAGGCTTTCTAAGCTCATTGGTAGCAAAGAAAGTAGTAACCATGCTAAAATTCCTCTCCAAACAACTCACCTTTTATTTTCTAAAGTGCCTTTCACTGAAAGCTGTGGAGAGCTGTGCTATTTTTGAGCAGGCTCCATTTCAGCTTGACACCAGCCTGGCAACTGGACTGTAAATATTTTATATGGGTGGCCCCCCCTCCTCCTCTGGCTCAGCATCCAGAGGCAGCGGGTTTGTGTCGTCAAAGGTGAGGGCTGGGGAAGTGAAAGGAGACTGAAAGTTTAAAGTTGTTGAACCTGGCTGTTCTGTTTTGAGGGTTTTTTTCCCCTCTCTTTTTTTTCTTTTTCAATTCATGGGGGAAAAGAGAAGATGAGGGGGAAATCCCAGGCAAATAGAGAGCTTGGCTGTCTCCTCTGTGTCAGCAAGTGGTGCCTGTGAGCCAAGAGAGAAAATGAGGTGGGAGAACCACTTCTGACTGACTCCTGACGTGACAGGAGGCTGATATATGAATATCACACTTATGTCAGAGGAGGGTTTGACCAGTTGTCAGATGCTGTTTGGTGTCAGAGCTGCTAAACCAGAGCTGACCCAAGCTCCTTCCTCTTCAAAAGATGCTCAGTTGGATATTAATGAAAACATGCCACAAATAAGCATTTTAATGCTCTTTCCAGCTTGCTCTGTACCTTTGGAAGTTCTAGACCATGTTGTAATATGAACAACAGTGAGCTTTTAGTTGCAGAGTGGAGCTCCTTGCTGAATTGCAATGCATATGGCTTCTTTCCCTTCCATTTTAAGGCACGGGTATAATGTCAGAGGCAGAGGAAAGCTTTTATCCCAGCAGTGCTTGGAACTTCTCATGAAATCAAATATCTTGCCTCCTCTCAGAGGAGCCAGAAGGGAAGTTCTGGGATGAATGTGCCACTGCCCTCTCCCACCTGCCAAAAATAGTGTTAAAGGAAAGAAGAGGGAGCAAAAAACCCCAACATAACTTAGGATTGCCCCTGCTCGTGCCTGTGGCTTAGCACACCTCAGCTGTGCAGCTCTGGGATGCTGTGCTTTGCACCCAAATTGTGATCTTTTCCGGATTCCCTGTGGAAGGGAAGCACTCAGAAGGCCTGCAGTGACCCTGCAAGGCTCTGCCTCAAGCAGGAGCAATGGGATCTGAGGTGGTGTTTGGGCGTCCTGGGGAGCCTGGACAGGGCTTGGCTGTGATCACTGCAGCGAGCGGTGTGAGGGGGGGAGTGGGCAAGAAGGTTGAGAAATTAGGTAATTTTCAAGCAGCCAGACGAGCGACTGTTACAGTAATTAATTGACTAATTCACCGTACAAACAAGGGCTCTTTAAACCAAGGAAGAGCCAGTCACATGGCAAGGATCTGTTTTCAGTCAGAAAAACACTTCAAGCATTAGGCCCTTGCAGGGGACGTTTCTGTGCTGGTGGTTGCAGGAGCGGGTGGCCTGCGGTTCCATTCACCCGGGGGCTCCCTGTGCTCCCCGGCGCCTGGAGCAGGGCCCCGTGTCTGGTGACATTCCTGTGCCCAGCACTGTGTGCTGCTGGCTCTCTGGGGAAATCCCTCTGGGATTTTCAGAGCTGGTCCTGGTGTGTTGGTTTAACAAAACCTGGTTTGTGTGGGGACAGGGAAAAAAAGCTGTTCAAAACTTCTATGTCCAGCACAGAGCCAATTGCTGAAGGCTCTGACGATGGGCAGGTTACTAGCCCAGTTAGACAAATTGTGGAGAGGATGCCACTTGGTTATGCCCTCAGGCCCCAATCTGGTATGGAGGGGGTGAGCAGGGGCTGCTGCTTGGGGAAGGGGTTAAATTCCTGTCCTGAGGCAGTGGGACCCATGGCCTTGGGTGCAAAAATCTCCTGTCTCAGGCTTGACTCTGTGATGACTCTGGAAACACAGGCTAGTGGAGGGCTGTGGCACAATGCTTTCTTCCCTGCCACTTTAGGGAGTGGGTGGCAGGGGGGAAAAGAAGCCTTGCTCTTGTAAAGACAGTGTGGTGGAACCAGTGATGGTGGCTCTCATGTATTAAAGAGTAAGGTGTGGCCATCAGAGGTCCAGGCAAACCCCTTGAGATGGAGGTCTCCACCCCAGTGTAAGTACCAGGCCTCCCCTGCTCCTGTATGCTTGGGTACAGGATGCTTGGCTTCAACCCTTAATTTCTGTTTCTTGCAGGCGACTGGACAACAATGAGCTGACTGCCATTCCCTCCCTGGGATCTGCTGCTTCCAGCGTCCGCTCCCTCCACCTGTAAGTCACTGCCACCTCCTGTGGCTCTGGGCTCTCTGTGGGGTGGGTTTAGTGGCCTCTGAGAGTTCCATGTGTGTCACACTCCTGCTGACTCTAGATTTCATTTTTTGGTTTGTTGGCACCTTAATTAAGAAACAACATCTTGAATAGCGTGATTTGTGTGAGGTGCTTATGGTCAGTGGTAACTTATGTCAATAAATTCCATAGGTTGAATAAAACTTCTTTTTTCTTTTCTGTCTTTGGGTTTCAACCATTAGGTCATACTTGCGCTATTAAATTTTACCTTTTCTTTATTGTTCTTTTTTTTCCCTGGCCCTGTTCTGATCATTTCTTCTTTCCTCTTAAAGCCAGAGACTATTAATATCTTAATCTTGTAGGGACCTCATTCCAGACCTGTTTTTATGGTTTCTTTCAACTTCTTTTTAACACTTTCTTTTGAGAGAGCAGTGATTGTAAAGCATGATCTGCAGAAGGTTTGAAGTTCCTAACTTTGGTAGTTTAGGTGACCACAGAAGCATTAGATTCCTGAGAGCCCTCGTGTACCTGCCAGTGAGGATCTTGGATTGATGGTGCTGCTGAAGGGAATAAAATACTAAAATATCAAACTATTTAGTTCCTAAAGAGTGTGGATTTCTAAAATTGTTTTTGCATGTGTCTGCTTGTAATGTGCACTGAGAAGGAATTTTGCTGAGGTATGCATGATACCTCCCAGGTTCCTGGGAAGTGTTTATAGCTAATAGGAACTTCAACAAAGTGCTAGAGCAGTTCAAGTGGTGGCTTCCAGCCTGCATGGCCTTGCAGTACACCCACAGGCAGGTATCTGTATTTTCCATGGCTTTGGTACTTCTTGTGGTGCAAAATGCCTGTGACCACACCTCCAGCTCATTGGCCTCTCTTGCTCAAAAGGCTCTGATTTACTCTGAGGCAGCCTTGATCTGTTGACTTACCATGCTGCCACATTTGTGCTGTGCATCAGGGTTTGAAAAAGAGCTCCAGAAATCTTACTTATGGATGGAAAGCTTGCATAGAATTTGCTATCCAGGGGTATAGTTTTAGGCCCCCCAGATTGGCTTCTCTTTCTCATGAAGTCTATAAATGCTTTGAGTTCCACAAGCCCCCGTTGTTATTTTTGCTATTAACTTAGCTGTTGGCAAAGAACCAAATTGCTGGAGCTTTGGGTTTTTTATTCCTGAAATGAAATAAGCAGTTTGGAAAGGAGGAATAATGACTGGTGGAAGGCAGTAGATTTACAGCTTCTCTGAAATTTTAGAGTGGTGCAGAAGGAAGGAGAAGGTACAATGCCAAATGATAAAAGGATGGTATTCCAAACAGACCTGCTTAGTATCACTTTCCAGAAATTCAAAATGCTCTCCTCAGCTGCTACACGTAAATAACTCTGATAGTGGGATTTGTAATGCTGCTGTCATACTTCTGCAACAAGGGTCTCTTTGTTTAGCTTTTATTAGAGAATGCCACTTTTTCCCCCTTGCATTTCCTTTTAATTTTTATCAGAGATAAAAATAACCTGGAAGATGTTTTAAAGTACCTGCTTCAGTCGATGTTGCTGACTCACATTGGAATGATTTGCTGAGGAAGTGAAGGTTTCTCTATCTTTGGGAGTCTTTAATCAATTGGTTGGCTTCCTAAAAGATGGTCCTTTAGTTCAATCCTAGGTTAATGGGCTTGATAGGCAAATTGGTGGGTAAAGTTATTTAGCCTTGTATGATGTAAGGAGTCAGATTATATGGTCATACTGGTTTCTTCTGGCCTTCCAATCTGTGAAGTAATAATGGGGGAGGCTGCCAAACCAAACCCAGGGTGAAGACTCATAATGAAGACTTGTGTACTGAGAAATTGGTTTATGTTTAAGTGTGTAGTGTTGCAGTGTATTCTTACTGCTAAAGAAAAATAAATACATTTCCTTTTTTTTTCAGTGTTTAGAAATGTGTGAAGTGTGTTTACCTCACAAACCTCTGAAGTAGGTTTTGTATATAGCATGTGGTTAAGTATTTCCAAAGGACTGTTAATGTATTATAAAAGCAAGGGTTGTATATTTGTCACTCAAAACAGCCCTCCTAAATGAGTTACTTCATCTCCTGCTCTTCCTAAACAGGAGAAGACACTTTTTCTCCTTTTGGGGCTGGGAGAAAGAAATCTGCTGTACTGCCAAACTCAACTTTTGCATAAAGTTTTGTTTGGGTGGTTTTTTTTGTTTTGTTTTTGTTGTTGTTGTTTGGATTTTTTTAAATGAGCTTTGGTTTGCATTCACTGCTTTTGGGTTTCCCATACCTGTCTCCATCACCCAAAACTTGCCTGACCCCACATATGTGAGGACCACAGGCCAGCTCAGTATATATGTAAGCGTGTGAGAATCTGTCGAAGAGAGAATTCTCAAAGCTTTCTGCAAGCCTTTGGATGTCCCAGGCTGCAGATGGATGCAGACATAACATATGTATCAAAAATGCTTTGTCCTAATATGCTGCCATGAAGTTTGGTTCAGTTTAGTTATTCCTCGAAGAATCAGTTTGTTTGTCTTGCATGTTGAAAATATTGCCAAAGTTGTTCATTTCAGCGAGAGCAAACATAAGGGACTTGATAAGGCTTTTAATAGAACAGAAGGGAAAAATAATCTATGTACGGGTTACCAAATAAAGACAGACATTAAATGCAAACATCTGTGAGTGCAAACAAAAGCCAGGAAATTCAGCTGGGAGGGGGAGAGACTGAATCTGGATTCATTCCGAAATTACATTGGAATAGCTGAGAGGAGAACCTTGCCTGAAATTCCCACAGCATTTGTAATTTAGTTACAGTTCCTAGACTTGGACATTTGGGAGTTGATGGCAGGATGTTTTCACTGACATGCCCTTGGCTGAGGATTTCCCATCCCAGTGCAGCTACAGTGTGTTAACTCTGAAGGCTCTTGAGAAGACCCTGTTACCTGATCTGGTGGGGAAAGGGATGATGGAAGAAATCATTTATTTGCAGAAGTTAGTCTGTTTATATCCAACTTCCTCATGAACTTGCATGGAAGGACTCTTAGGCTTGCCAGGTTAAAGGAGCTGCAATCAACCCTGCACTGGTCTGTTATTATGGGTTTCCTACAAACCCCCAAGCAGGCACAAGCTCAGCCCTTACTCTGGGGCCTGTCTTCACTGCTGCATCTTAGCTGCATGTGGGTAAATGCATCCTGGAGGGGTTTTGGGGAGTTTGGACAGGATGATGGAGGTGGATCCTTGTCCTCTGCCCTTGCTCCAAGCCTGATTTCGGTCAGCATCCTCTGACACAGGCGCACCAGCACAGGCTGTTGGGCAGCTGTAGGGCTCAGTGGAGAGTGCTAACCAGACCTCTGGAGCAAGCGTGGTAAACAGAGCACACTCTGCCACATCCATAGCTGACTGGGAATTAAGGAAGTTAACAGATTAAACACTTAAAAATAACTTTCATTTCTTTCACTGTAAGTCTTTTAAGCCCCCAGCCATTTAGGAACAAAGGGGACAGTGACCCACAGCAGTCAGCTGTGTGTTAGCAACAGGCAGAGCTGTTTAAGATACTTTGGCCCCATCGTCTTGCTCTGAATAGGCACAGATAACAAGGAGCTCAGAATAGGGATTTTTGGAGCAAAAGAGTGTGAAATAGGATTAGCTGATTCACAAGAAGATGCAGTGACACTGCAGTGTATTTACTGGGGAAAGCGAAATCAATAGGCCTACTCTGCTGCCAAACTGAGCAGAAAAGTCTCCTGAAGAAAATCAATCTTCTTTACAGACTCATTAATGTAAAGATCAATTCACATTAAACTGTAATTAAACAGAGAGCTAATAGGAGAAGGGTAAGTGACCTACTGTGTCCCAGGCAAAATAGATCATGTAAAATTTGAAAACTAAATACACAGAGAATTGGAAACTGGGAGTGGCAGGGAACATACTAGGACTGCTTGAAGAAGGGCTGATGAGCTCAGATGCTGGTTGGGGCAGCATGATCCTCATGGAAAGGAGGGTATTCTATGCTATTCCAGCTGGATGTGGGGTAAGACAGGTCAAAGACTTCAGCCAGTCTCTTCCATTTGACTTGCATGCTTTCTTGTAGAGCTTTTCCTCTTAAGTACTGGGGATTCCATTATAATTTGAATTAAATTAGCCACATTGTAAAGATTGTGACCCTTGTGTCTTGTCTAACTTTGATTTTCTTTGACGCTCATTAGACCTTTGTAGTAGATTAAAGTTGGCTGGTCTCAGAGGTCCCTAACGTGGCAGAATCAGGATCACACAGAGCTATTGCCTCATTCTTTCATGCAAAGGCTTGGGAAAGCAGCTGTTATTTTAGTGCTGTTTGCACTGCTTCACTCGAGTTGTCAGATGGGGTTTGCAGAGACTCTTTCTGAAAACCCATGTGGTCCATTAGATTCTTTGAGCTGCTGTTCTGCTTTCACCCAAGACAAAGGTGTCTTGCTTCGTGAGCTGAAACAATGCAACCAGCCTGTGCCCTGCTGCTCTGAGTGGGATCTCACAAATTCTTGCAGAAATCTTTCTGCAAGATGTCCTGGGAGCTGGGGTGGTGGGGTTGAGATCTGTGACTTCACTTCATCTTTGCTTTTAAGATGGTGCAGACTCGGTTGAGCATCAGAACTGCAGCTGGAGTTCTGTCCATGCAGTGTCCCAGGGTGACCCCTGTTAGAGGGAAGAGCTCAAAACTGCTGCATCTGTGCTGTTCGTAGAGCACAGCTCAAGCCTGAGCTGGTCTCTACACGAGGTGTGAGCTCACTTCTTGTTCCTGGCTAGGCCAGAGTAAAAACCTCTGTGTAGGCGTTGCTGAGAGCTGGGAAGTTTGGCTTACAGGGAGAATGAGGTTTGAGCTAACACGATAGTACAGACGTAGCCTTGGAGGCCATTTGTGGCCTGGGATCCTGCTGTGCTAATTGCTGTACAAACAGAACAACTGCCTTGACCCCCAAGGGGTTTAATCTGCAAGTCATCTTTGCTGGAGTTAAAAAGGGATGATCTAACAATTAGAAATAAGGAGACTACTCTGTTAATTCCATCTGGGTCGCAGCAAGAGGTTTTGTGCTCATAAGCACAAAATCCAGATGACTCAGACGCAGCCGTGTGCGGGGTCTGGTTGAAGTCAGCAGGCTCTGCTTGTGTGCAGGACGTGCCTTGGGCAGATCAGAAAACCACACTGCCTTCCACTCTTCCTAATTACTGACCCAAAGAAAACTTTCTCTGGGAGCTAAGGCGAAGTGGTGTAGGCATGTGTAGATACATAAGTGGGAACAGATTCACCCCCAACCCCTGCTTGCATCACCTACAAGGTGTAATGTCTGCAGGGGCCAATTCTGCAGTGTTTGCTTAGGCAATTCCCCTCACAGATGGAGAGAGCTGCATTTCTGAGAGTTTGGTCCACACTACAGGCTACACTAGTGAGCTTCTGGGTTTGAATGTGAAATATATTAATACGGAAAGGGAAAATTAAAAGAATGCCAATAGTCAGACTGTTCAGTGTGCAGCAGTGTACAGGCATAAGATATTCTGAAACCCACCTCTTTAGTTTGTTTTGCTCAGAGTTCACATTAAGGCTCTGGTGTGTAAAGTCTGCAAGCTTTTGAGGCCAAAGACTGCAGAGCCTTTCCCAGTGGAGGAAACTGTCATTAATCATGTGCTCCCAAGCACCAGAAGAGATGATGTTTTGACTTCTCTTTTGGGTTGTTGGAACTGTTCTAATCATTTGCATGTCCTCTTTAAGCTTTTAGATATAACATGAGCACATGGAAATGGCAAAGGATCTGAGGCTATTGCAGGGAAATGAGTAATCATTTCTTCTAGAAAAGCAACAGCAGTAAAGCACACAGTTATCAGACTCAACAAAAGAGCATCAGAAAGTAATCTGGGCACATACAGTGTAGTGTAAAAATTGGCCAGAGGATAAAGATAGTGAAAGTTGGTGGCAGCTCATGAAATACCAGTTACCCCTGGAGGCTACTCTATTGTGTATTAACAAGGATAAACGTTTTGTGCAGCTGTGGCAGCTTCTTCTTGTAGAGAATTGCTTTGAGCTGGGCCAGATCTGCTCTGGCATCTGTGTGCTGCTTAGCAGGCCATGATGGGTTAGTATGTGTCTGGAGGAGGGAGAGGACATGAGCGGTCTTGTTGGACAGAGCACAAGGTTGGGAGTTGGAATACTGGAAGAGGATCTTTTTGTGCGTGACCCACATATTCATTACACCCCACAGTAAATTCCCCTTTGGGCGGATTTGCTTCCTCTGAGCTGAAGAGGATCTTCCTCAGTGCAGATGGAACTCCTGGATGTAAAGCATCTCCAAGGGCAGGTGCATATTTTATGTACAATGCACAAGGTGGTTTCCAACTTCTGTCCCTGTACAGATCAAGCCTAGATCAGTTGTTAGGGTCATTTGCAACCATGATCTTTTGTTAAGGTCACTATGAAAAATAGCTTCATATTTGAGCCTTAGAATAGCCCAAACTTGCTACTATTAATATCTGTGGTAGATTGACTGTCACATTTAATGGCATATGGCAAATAAAGCACACATCTACAAAAGCAATTCCTTTGTTAGTCTTCACACAGACCAAGCAGATTTCAAATATAGATAGCTTGCTGCGTTGAACTTTTTTTTAGCATATTGGAGTTTCCTGCCTAAAAACTGCTGGTAATGGCAATTAAGTTTGCTCAGAGGTGAGTAAAAGTGAAGTTGAAGCTACAGTAGAAGCAAGTTAAATTATTTCAGGGTAAAATTCTCTACCCATTTTCCTCTCTGAAAGCTTGACCAATTCAGTTTTTTTTACAAAATTGCACAAAATCAGGAAGCTCTCAGAATGTGTTCCTGCTTCCCTACTGAGATTGACCAGTTAGTCGTCACTGTCAGTTATCCTGGTTGTAGACAGTGGTGCTTGCTGAGAGCATCAGATAGATGCCCAGAGAAGTAAGAACAGGGGTGGGGGTAGAATTGTACGGTTTAAGTTGGGTGGCATAAAACGCTGGCACCATTAGGAATAGCGTAGGCTGAAGAAAATGTTCACTTGAATGTGATCCTGCCATGTTCAGGTTGGAAGAGATTAGCAAAAAAGTCTATAGAAAGCTCATTTCTAACTGAATAAAAGCCAGCTATGTGCTGGATTTTCTCTTATTTTTAACCCATGTCAAATTCCCCAATTAATTGCAGAGGTGAACAATAGAGATCAT
The DNA here is from genome assembly GCF_041296385.1 of Aphelocoma coerulescens. Taxonomy (NCBI): domain Eukaryota; kingdom Metazoa; phylum Chordata; class Aves; order Passeriformes; family Corvidae; genus Aphelocoma; species Aphelocoma coerulescens. Next base: position 15,775,055 of record NC_091026.1, on the reverse strand, counting down.
GTCAAAAGTGATTATCTTGCAAAACCAGCCCTGCTGGGGGTGTGCAGCGTGGAAAATGTGATTGCAGGTTAAGGTAGATGAGAAAGTGATCTGTCACACCTTCAGATGAAGTGATCACTTGAGAGGCTACCCTCCCTTATGTGTGTGCATAACTCGTGCTTGTTAACAGGAATTCCACGTGAATATTGATTGGGAATAAGTGGTTGGGTGAGCACATGTTCTGCCTGTCAAACCATTTAATGTGCAATTGCACATCAGGGAAAATAGCAAAGGCAGCTGGAAAATGAAACAGGAGTGCAGGGCTGTCCGAGTGAAAAGACAACTGTGTTAGCGGTCAGATCTGAGCAGATAAAAATGAATTGGGGAGAGGTAGAATTAAGAGTTGATGGCAAAAGAAAGAATCTATAAATGGCTTATGGATTTTAGACTTAAATATCATCTCCAGTCCAGTCCATCTACTGCAGATCACACACTGTGTGCAAGCAGTTGCTGAACAGGGTGGTGATTAGCAATGAGCAATCAGGCCAAGGGACTGGACTTTTGGTAATCCCTCAGGTGCCCTGGAAAAGGAACACCTTTTGGTGATCTTACTAAGGTATTTTTGCCCTGAAGGTTGTTTTCTTGAGAAAGCAGTCATCTTTTTCAAAATAAGAGGAACTGAAGAAGTAAATGGTCTTATTAAAGAAGCTTGAAGAAGTTACTGGCTAAGTGGTGGTGAATGCTTACACTTTACAAGATCTTCACCAGGGAAGCTTTAACAGCCTATTTTACACCAGCCTGGCTTAGCACAGAGGCAGTTCTACTCTAAAACCCAAATTTTCTCTTCCCTGGATGTTTTGACACCTTGTTCTGGGGTTTCCCAGAGCCACCCTTCCTACTTGGTGAGCTTTATTAGTAACAGGGTGCCTGGACTTGTGAAGAGCAGCTCTTTTCTTTGCTAACTTGACCACTGCTTTTCCACATAGGAGCTATTCCTTCTTGCAGGCTGAGCAGTGTGAGCCAAGCAGAGCTCAGTGAATTCTGCCCAGAGGCAATCCCTGTTCCTGTGACCTTGCTGACAAGACAGATAAGCCCTTTCAACAGAGCACAAGTGTGTGTCATGTTGGAGCAGATGAAACGCCAGCCTATCTACATCTCTCAAGTGTTAACAGGAGTTTGACTGGCCAGTCAAAAATATGTTTCTTCAAATGCTGCCTTTTTCAAGAGGCAGGTCTTTTAGCAGCTTCTGCTGCAAGTTCCATGAGACCAAGGATTTGATAGTCTGGAAGATGTATTCAAGTGTGTTGTCCTTTATTGACCTCTCTTATCATCAGTGGAGTTAAATCCACCTGCTTTCATTGTGTTCCTGTCAAAGGTGGGAAAAGCCCCTCTGTCACATTGTGGCTTAGAGGCACAGACAGCGCATGCTATCAAGAAATCTGCATGCAGTTACAATTTGGATTAAAATTGCAGCATCATGGGCAGAGCCATTGCATTTGGTTTGCACTTGAACTGCTTCTCCACTTGTGTTTATTTCCCCTCCTCGCTCCCGTGGAGAGACAAAAGCAAAACAAAACCACCCACAGAACACATGCACTCTCTTAAGAGAGGCTGTGGTGGATCTTATTTACTTTGATCATGTATTACACAAAGAGAAACTAAAATCAGTATCAGGATTTAAGGATAAAAGTGCTTCCATGCCCTGTGCTTTTGGACCTTCTTGGCTTTCAAATGGAAATGTCATCCTTGTTGATTAGAAGCACAAAACTTGCATGCAGTGAAATGAAAGGAGGCTGCTCTCTCTGCTCCAGTTCCTGCCCTGTGCTAGTTCAGTTGACATCTGGGCTGAATCTGATTTTTAGGTGTCTCTTCTTCCTTATCACAAACCTGACTCATCTTCTAGGCCAATGATAAGGTGGGGGGCCTAGGCAGCAGCCCTGACGTGGGCGCTGTGCAGGTGTGGGGCTGTGGAGAGCAGGAACTCATCAGAGCAGCAACTGGTGGGGTGAAGCTGGCCTCTTTCTTGGCTTCAAGGAGTTGCTTAAGCATTTAATTTGTGATAGAAAATTGAGTTTGGCTGGCATGTATCAGCAGCAGAACAAAGCCCTTGAAGGAGAAGCATAAGAGGAAAAGCCAGTGGTGGAGCAAGAGAGTAGCAGACCAAAGACATGAGATGTAGAACATGGAAACACTGACCTGACTGTCATCTGCCAGCAACTGAATGACCCCTTTCAAATACTGATGCAGCCCTTCCTTCAAAGAGGCTCTGCTGAGCCCCACAACCCCATTCAGACAGCTGGTGCAGAGTCCTGTGGTTTCCTGAATTCTTGTATGAAAACTGCCATTTACCCTATATGACTCCTCTTCCTTCTTCTCTTTTTTGTCCCACGGGACAATTCTCCTCCTTAGCAGAGTTCAGCACTCAGAAGAGCCTCTCTTCTCCTTTGCAGCCTTTCTCAGTGCTTGCTCCAGATGGGGGTCAGGGAATGTGAGAAGTGACAGGAGCAGCGGTTTGGACTGAGAGCTGGAGGAGGGGGTGAAAGACTAGTACAGCTGTGAGTGCTTGCAAATTGCCCCTTTCAAAACCAGCACGGATGGTGCTCAGTGGCTTAGAGATCCTGTCCCTCCCTTGTGCCTTTGGCCAAAACTGCCTTTGGGCAGCCCCTGCTGAAGATATGTGGCCCCAACCCTTGCAGGTGCATCCTCCATCGAGGGATGCGCTCAGGGCTCTGCATATAATCACTGAGATGGTTTGGGGTCAAGCTGCACATGAGGCCATGAGGTTGTGCTCTGGTACTGAGTTCATAAAAGTTCAGGGAGGCTCATTACAGAGGAGCTGTGCCAGACAATGAGAGATGCTTTGCACAGCCCGTTTAATGGATCTGTGCCCTTTGTTGAATGCATCATTTTAAAAGCTGCTGCAGAGCACAATCTTGATGAAACATCCTGTGTAACCAGAAGAGAGCTGGTCCTCTTAGAACCACCCAGTTGCTGATGGGGGGACTGTGCCTGTAACAGAGACTGTCTTGTCTTCAGGAATCTTAATTTGCTTTCATGTCATAGCAGGTTGTGTAATCTCCTGAAGAGATAAGACAGCCTCTGTTTCAAAGATGACTAACTTCTAATCCTGCCTGTCCCACACATTTTGTTCTCCTAATGGAATGAAATGCTGAAGGCTTAGGAAGTTGTATATTGCAAAAAAGATCCGAAATCATATGGTGGCAAGTCAAAGTCCAGTGAAAGGAAATGCAGATCAAAGTGAGGGAGAGAGCTTTGAAAAATGACATGACTTACCTCAGTGGATCTGCCACACAGCATAAGGTCATGCAAGAAGTCAGAAAGTTTACAGTGCTAGTGAAGAAATATTCGAAGAGAATATGTATCTCACTTGGGTATGTGATGGTTTTGGTTACAACAGAAGAAAGGCTTTCCTTCATGCAGTTCATTCTGAACCTAACAAAACCCATTAATGACTATTCATCAGATCCAGGCCTTTGCTTATGTCCAGCTGCTACGACAGATTCTAAAGAGAATGCTTGATCCCTGCCTCTTGTCCATGTGGCTGCCTTACGAAAGAGCTGTGAGAGTGTGCCTGGCAGCAGGATAACATCTGCCCATGGTTGGGTACCCCGGGCACAAGGATGCTCTGAGGCCACTGGGAGTGCACAGGGTCAGTGGTTTCAGTCCATCAATGTGAGAGGCAGATGAGCTTGGTCCCGTGAGTGACCACAGAGTAGCCTTTAATAGACAGGGAAAACACAGCCCCTGGGTCACACTGGGCTCACATGAATAGTCCTGTTGACTGCAGTGGAACTATTTGCGTGAGTAAGAGTTTGCTTGTGGGAATAGAGTTCATAGCACAGCCCTCTGCAGGTGGCAGCTGCTCCCAAGCCCAAAGGGGTGAATTAGCAAATCTCATCCCCCAGACTGATTTCTGCCTCCAAACATCCATGACCTGGAACAGAGAGAGTCACTTCACTGTGAAAGGTTGAATTTTTTTCATCCCCTCCTCCTTCAAAAAAGCCCCATAACCCAGGTTGTTTTTCAAACCCCCTGTCTCGTCCCAGCTGTGTGTAGCTGGGGGTAGTTTGCCTCATGCTTCTCCATCCTAAACCACAAAACAGGGTGAGAACATGACCTGATAAATAAAAGTCCCCTGGAATATATCTGGTTTGAAGCTGATGTACAGCAGATGAAGAAATTGTCTTCAGATTTTCTGCTCTAGTTCAGTATAGTTGGAATAGGTCCATCAGTCTATTCTTGCATTATTCCTATGTATGATTTTAAGTGAAAAACACTGTGAAATGGTCATGGATTTTGTCTGCTGCATCCTAGACCTTTTTTTGAAGGAGTGCTAGGGAGAGGGAAGATCCTAATTTATGGTCTTGGGTAGAGCACGTAAACCTTTAAGAGAAAGTTTGGATATCCATAAAAAATTGTGCAGGTGGCTTTTTTTGGTGGTTTGGGGTTTGGTTTTCTGGTTTTGGGCTTTTTAGGGATGATGTTTTTTGGGTTGGTTTTTTTTTGTGTGGCTGACCCTAAAATGCAGTGGCTGCCTGGCCTGCCACTGCTCTGCTTTTGTTGTGTGTGCAGCCAGCACCTGAACAAACAGAGCTGTATCTGTGACAGCCTGGGAATCTACCAGGATTCCTCAGGGGAAGGAGTGATTCAGAGCATCTGAGAAAAGTGGGGGCTGCTTCCATGCATCCTTGCTTCCTGTCCAAACAATAACCCATGCAGCCTTACTCTGAAAGGACAGTGGGGCAGTTCCCATAACTATATACAGTGTGTTTGTGCTGGATAAAAATACACATTCTTGTGACAGTCCAGAATCTTGTGCCTCATGGATTATTCTGGAAAGGCTGATAAGACAATGAAAAGTGTCAGACAACTAGTGGGGGTTTCCAGAGCACTTGGGAAGTGTGAGGGCTCATGCACAGCCAGTTCAGTTTTTCTGGGAAGGTCTCATATGAAGAGCTAGAGGATGATATGGCACAGACTTCCAGCATGTCACTTGCATGTTTACTACTTCTTCTGCTGCAGAGATGGCTTCACTCTACTCCAAGGCAGACATTTCACAAGCTACAGTAGAGGAAAAAATTTTTCTGAAATAAGTCTTTGGAAGTAAAATTTATAAATAAAATGTTAAAATCATATAAGAAGTTCTGCACTGATAAATTGTTTGAACTTTGAGTCAAAGCTGATGTGCAGGTCCTGATGACATTCTTCCCCTTCCTTCTTTCCATACGTTAATAAAAATCACTCAAGAGATTTCCGGTTATTGACTGTAATAAGGTGACCAGGAAAAGCAGAAACATTGATGTTGCTGCTGTTGTAAAGAAAAATTCATCTTCCAGATTATCAGTTACCCTCCTTGCCTGTTAGGAAAATTGCTCAGGCAATTGCATTGCACTCTACTCTGAAACCATGATTTTATTTATCATTTTTTGAGTTTGTGTAGTGAGTGATGGGCTAAAATCAAATGGCAAATCATGTAAGGTGAAAGCTTAGGAACCCATGTCTTTGATCTTCTGTGTTTCTAGGAGGATCAGTACTGGATTTCCATCTCCTCTGAGCTGAGGAGGAGGAGGGCAGGTAGTTCCAGGCATGTGTTAGTCACAGTGTATGTGATCCATCTCCGGTTACTCTGCCTTTGAAGTCCCTCTCTTTGCATGGCCAGTCTCTGGCACCAAACCTTGCCTGTCCTTCAGTAGCAAACCCCATAACTCACTCTGACTCCAGCATTTCGTTACTTCAATACTTTGGCAGTATGGAAGTACTAACCAAACCCTGAACGTTTTAAATCTATCTCTTTCTAGTCCTGTGATCTCCCTCGTACGCTAATTTTGAAAATGTGCTGGCATATTAACAGAACCCTGCCCGAGGTGTGGAGCCCCTCTTTAGAAGCTCAATTTTATTTTTGATGCCTATAACAGGTGCTGGTTTAATAGGTTTGCTGTATTACAGCTTTCCTTTTTCTCTGGTGAGCCTGGCCAGATCTGTAAGCTGACACTACATGAAGGCCAGGCATGTGACTTCTCCCTGACTTTAGCCTCCCTTCACACCGAGCATTTGCGCTGCAGACTTGCAGCAGCTACAGCAGCTTTAATTCAAGCTCTGTCTAAACCAGGAGGTTTTGGGCTGATTGTATTTAAATCAGCCCAAGTCAAGCCCCTCATGCATTCCCATCCAGGGGTCTGCTTGCTTGGATTTTCCACTGTCGGCTTTTGAGTGGGCAGCACCTGGGGGGAGTGAATGTGGCTCAAACAACAAAGGAATGTTTTTGTGCTGCTCTTTGCATCCATTTCACATGAGGAGTTTGAAGCTATGGTATAAATTAAACAGAGTGGTGTTCTCCTTGCTTGCTGCAAAGAGGAAGGTGCATTCTTCCCCTATTAGGTCTGGTGGAAAATGTTTCACAGCCTGTTTATCAAATAAATATTCACAAAGACGCTTCAAATGAGGAAACACATTGGGATTAAAGTGTAACTTTACCTCTAAAATACAAGCTGAGATTCCTGGAAATGCTGCAAGCCTTTGACTTTGCGCCACCTGTTATTTTCCTGCCACCCCCTTCAGCTCCCTCCCGACTCAGAGCAAACCCAAACACGCTTTGGCTTCGCTGGAACGTTCTGCTTGTTTGTCTCAGCCCAGAGGAGCAGAGAGCGCGCTTTTGCTTCCTCATGGGGTCCTCATGGGCTTGGTTCAGCAAAGAACTGGCTGAGGTTAATCCAAATCTCCTGTAAGCCCAAGAGGTCTGTCCAAGGGCGGTGCAAAGTGCAAGGGCTAAGAGGCTGTGCTGCCTCAGGGTGTTGAACTGGGATTCAGGCCGGTTAAACTGAGGGGCTGGAGCAGCTCCGCCCAGCTCTCCTCTCCCTCTGCGGCTGTAGCTGGTGCTGACCCGAGGATGAAGAAGTTCCTGAACAAGTGCCATGTGTACAGAGTGTAAAAGGGATCATTGCTGACTCCAAGTTACCTTAGCTTGGCATGGAGGTGTTACAGTTCCAGGTCTGCATTAGCTGCAGATGAGGTGTCTCTGGGAATGACGTTGGGTATGAACTTGGAAGTTCAGTTGTTTTAGCCAGATCCTCCCATATTCATAAACCTAAATGGACTTGGACAGGCTCCTCAGTTCCTATGATTTCTTTTTCACTTGAGCTTCTTTCACTCTGGATTTTCAGTCCTCAGCAAAGGCTGCATTATCCTAGCTGGATAGTCCTTTTCCATGCACATTGGAAAGCCAGAGGTAGAGAGGGGTTAACTTGCCCAAGGCAGATGAGTTGGTGCCAGAGCTGGGAATAGAAACCAAGAGACTTGGCTCCCACTCCAGGCTCTAATTGCACAATCTCACATTGAAGCCCTGTCATTGTATACTCTTGAGGTAACACTGGCTGAAGTGAGGCAGGGAAAGCTGTTTCCAGGCTGTGATGCCTAAGGAGTGGGGAGAGGAAAAGACACCTGGAGGTGTTGGTTGTGCAAGCACCAATTATTTGTGCTTTAACGCCTGGTTTTGGCAATTGGTACTAAAATCTGATCTGTCACGTTTGAAGCCAGTGTGAAGTGGTTGGGAAAAATCCAGCCCTTTTCCAGTCAGTGATAAAGGGGAGAGGCAAATTCATAACATTGCTGATCTTTTTTTTTCTGTAAAACACCCTTGCGATGAACGGGGGAACAAAGGCAGGAGAGCTGAGAGGATCCAAGTAGTAAGAGTAAGGGTTAAATCACATTTGGGCTCTTAACGAAAGAATGAAAAATAAATTGTAATCAAGCTAGTAAAAGGTTTGGGTGATGTTGCCTTCATATCACGTGCTGTGTCTAGGAAAAGTCACAGGCTTTGTTTGAAGTGCAGTGCTTTGAGAGGGTGCAGTGCTTTGCAGCGAACTGTCTGACATTCCCCAGCTGGGACTGGCCCAGGATGGTGTTTGGAGCTGAGAGTTACATTTGGAGTCAGCCCATGTTTGAACGGGATGGGAAGACGGAGAAAAAGGAGCCAGTTTTTTTCCTGTGTAAAATAACGTATCCATCTCATCTGCCAGCTGCAGCACATGAAAAGTAAGAGGCAAACAGAAGTCACCTGGAAACTGTGATTGTGGCTCAAACAAAATAGTTCTTTCCTGTCCTTTTCTTCCCTTCTTTGACTCCGTCTTCTGGGACAGGTTGGGAGATCTGGCAGGCGGGCACAGTGGATATATGTTGAGCAACCAAAGCACAGAAATATTAATACTCCAAAAAAATAACATTGGCTTCTGAAGAGCATTTCATGTCCAAATTCACTCTGTGCTCTCAGTCCCTTGCAGACTTAACTGCCCTGTGCAGAGATTGTCAGGTGATTTATAGATTCTCCATGTTCATTTGTACAAGCCTTCATTTCCTGTTAATTTACAGCCAGATTCATCTCAGCCATCACAGCTTAGATGAGATCAGAGCTGAACTCACAGCCCCTGCTTCAGGAGAGCTCCAGAAAACGTGCTCATGGTTTGCTTTCAGTTATGTCTGTGTTGAGGTCCTTTCCTGAATCGGGCTTGGACACACATTTAATGGGCGCTCTTCTTTTGAGGAGGAAAAAAAGATTAACATTTCTGAACTTTGTGATTCTACTGATCAAGTTAATTGAAAAAGAAACTAGTCTTGGGGGGAAAGAAATTCCTCTTGTCCATGTGTTTAGTTAATGGAGGTCACAAAATTCTGGGTATAGTGATTTTTCCTGTATTTTAGTCTCACTGTACTCTAAATTCAGTGTACCTCTGTTCTACTAGGTGCATGGATGTGAAAATTCAGACTTTATTCCTAGCTGTAAATGAATATTGGTCATTTGGATAGCAGCCATGTCATTGCCTCTGAAACAGTTTGTGGTTGTGGAGACCTGTGTGCCAGTAACCCACGGAATAACCAGTTTGGAGACATAAATTATGACTTTCCTTTGATTTTTCTTGACACCTTGTTGCATTGTATTAGCAGCACACTGCTATGGTGCTGTAAAATTTATCCTTAATGTTTTCTGGGCCTGCACTGAATTAATTATCATTTAAACTCTTCAGTCAAAGTAGTGTTTCTGTGCCTGTTTCCCCAGCGTTAAGCCAGGGCCATGTGCTGGCTGTTTAAAGGGTGAGTTTCCCAAAAGTAAATTGTTCTGGGGTTGCAGATTTTACAGTTTTCCTGTTGCGGACACCAGCAAATGTTGTGGTGAAACAATCTGGTTTTAATAACAGGGAGGGTAAAGGAGCAGATCATGGTGTGGGGAGCAGGTCCCTTGACATGTGCTGTTGCCATTTGCTGCCAAAGGGAGGAGGTTTTCTTCAAAAGGGGCTTGTCTGAACCACCGGGAGAGCCTTGAATGGGGGTGAAGCTGGAGAAGATGGGCTCCTAAACAGCTGTAAGCTTCAGTGCCTGAAAGGCTGTGGTTGGACATCCCTCAGTTTTTGGTTTCAAAGAGCTGATGCTTTGTCAGGGGAGCTGGGACTTGCATTCAGGAGTGCTTTCATTGGCTGCTGTCCCCTCCTCTGCTTACCCAGTAGGTAGCTGGATGGATTAAGGCACAGGACTTGTCTGAACTGTCTCTACTATCTCTTATTATTCAGCAAGTTCCCAAGTGTCTGGTGAGTGTCTCAGTTTGGAGTGCCTCACTCAAAGCCTTGCCAGTAATATCAGTGACTGGTCTAAATTCACATCAGGCGTGTGCTCTGCCTCCTGTGACTAATGCACAATGTATTTTTTTAATTGATTACTGTTCTCTACTGACTCAGGCCAGAAAGGAGTCAGAGGAAAGAACTCGGTGGGAGGGTGATTTTAACTTAGACCTTGTTGAATACAGATGAAGTCTAAAGGTATTTAACTGTTCAGTGGCTGTGGAAGCCCTGAGGGCAGTTGGCAGGACCTTCTCTAAAGGAAAACCTTAGATTGAATCCCTCAGGCTGTCCTGGTAAGGCAGCAAACACAGGTGAGTGCAGGGTCTGATCCCGCAGTCCGTGCTTGGGCAGGCACTGGCACTGCAGAGCTGTCCTAATCCTACAGTGGGACAAAAGTAGCAAAAGATGAGGAAACGCCTGCAAGAACATTTGCAAGACTTCTTATTTCTGTGTGTTACAAATTGTTGTAACATAGTGCAAAGCTGGGAATTTTCAGAAGAATCCTTAGGAATTAAGAATGTCATGTAACTTCTGTTGAGTTTGTATTTACTTATTTGTTTCCTTCTCTGAAAGTCCCATTCTCTGAATAAAGCCTTGGCAGGTTGGTTAAACCACTGATCTGCACTCCTTGCCTTTGGGATTCAAAACCAGCCCTGTAGTCCTTGCATGTAACAAATCCAGTTTGGAAGTGCAGGCTTGTAGGAGAACGAGCCCAGCTTAATGGAAGAAAAACTGATGAGTGGAGTGAAGGGTTCTGTAGAAGGAAAAAACTGTCTGGAAGCCTGCAGATACCTGTGAGCTGGTCTCTAGCCAGAGGAGCAGCGAGGGGATTAGGGAATGCCTCTCTGGAATGGGTTTCTCCTCAGACAGCTCTTGAAAACTCACCGTAACTCTGAGCGTACAAACTCGGGGCCAGCCTGGGGGCCTGCTGCAGCCTTGGATATTCTTTCTGTTTTTCTAAGAGAACTAAATAGTCTCTTTTTCTCCTCCTGACTGTTTCAGGCATCACAACAGGATCCGCAGCATTGAAGCCAGTCAACTGCAGCCCTACGTTACCCTGGAAACATTGGACCTGAGTTTCAATGACATCACGGAAATCCGAAACGGCTGCTTTCCACAGGGACTTCACATAAAGGAGCTGTGAGTTTTTCTTGTTGGGAACTGCTTTTGTTGAGTTACCACAGCAGAGAAAAGGGCCTCAAACCTTTAAAAAAAGAAGTAATGAACATAAGAAGTATGGGATTTTTTGTCAGGATTTTAAGTGCAAAGGAGAGCTAGAAGGCAGCATATTGTCACTATTGCCAGGTTATTTTTTGAGTGCTGTTTCTGATGTAGCTATAAAGAATGCAAATTATTATTAATTATGTTGCAGAGAAAAGGTATCCTTCATCCTTCAGGTGTGGGTGTCTTTACAACTGCAAACCCATGTGCATCTAGAAGAGTGGAGAGAGAACAACTATTTCATCATTAAAGTGGCTTCTGAATATCGAGAACAGAAATGTCTCTGATTATTTGAAGAAAATGGGGTCAAGCAGAGTAACACCCCCCTTCCTCCAACAGGATGTTTGCCTATTCAGAGAGACATAAAATAATCTGTATTTTAGGTACCTTTGAAGAGGTGCAGGCAAATAGTCTGCCTGCATTAAAGTTTACACCCACGTTTCTGCTCCTGGTTGCAAGAGGGTGTAAGAGAGTGGTGGTGTGACTGATGTTTGCCTGTTGTCCTGCAAAAACAGCCCCCTGTGGCTAAGACTAGGATCTAAATAAGAAACACCTCTGGGACAGATACTGAGGGGAAAATGGGGAATGAATAGTATCATCCTGCACTGGAATAGTCTCCAGTTTCTGGCTTCCACTCCTGATTGCCTTGTTCAAGTAGGAGGATGTCAGGGAGCTCTTTGGAAGTGCCCAACAATTCTCCACATTCATCACAGGCTCTGGGAAAGGCCCTGTGCCCTTTGTGCAGACAGAAATCCAGCTGGTTTGAAGCCATCTCTGTAGTTTCACCAGCTTGTCTGGAGACCAACTAAATGCTGATAAAAGCTGATTTCTGACAGAACTGTTCATTTTTCTGCTGTGATTTATTGCAGCTACCTGGGGAGCAACAGAATCAGCACCCTGGAGCCTGGTGCTTTTGATAGCCTGTCACGGTCCCTGCTAACACTTCGTCTGAGTAAAAACAGGATCACTCAGCTTCCTGTCAAGGCGTTCAGGCTGCCCAGGCTAATACAACTGTGAGTACAAATGTCCACTTTAATTAAGCTCTGCCACACTATATGGAGTCAAAATGTCCCTGGGGATATGCACACCGAATGTCACCCTTCCTCACCTGCTATCTATAAAATGTAGAATCCACTCTGCAGCAGTCCTCTGCCACCTTCTAGTAAGACACACTGGGAGAGGGTCCTTTTTGTCTTGTAACTCTTGGCTTTTCAGGCCATTATTTGGATCAGGTGGGGAGGGAGGGAGGGAGGGGTGCTGCAGCAGACGTCAGCATCTTTTGCACTTGACAGAGTGAGACTAATCCATTCCCTTGCAAGTTGCTGGTGTCTGTGGTGCAAGAGAGGTTTGCAGGACATTTCTATTGAGAATGACAGAACTCAGCTGCCATGTTAGCATTTCAAGACCACACAAGTATCTTTATGTGACAATAAAAAAGCAGTGAGGGAAGGTTGTTAAACTGTGAGGTGATATTTGGGCAGAGAAAATTGCAGCTCAGATGAGTTAACACACACACAGTTGTTCTGCCTGCATGGGGACATGCAGATATCTGCAGCTATAAACATGCTGCATGTGTAAAAAAGTAGCACTAATGGTTGAGCTTTTCCCTTCTGCTGCTGTTGGAGAAACAGGCATAGACTAATGCTCCTTGCAATCTTTCCATCAAATTTGATAGGCAGGAGGTCCACCTCTGTCTGTTAACATGAAGTCCACAAATGCTGTTGGAACTCGCACCTCTAAGTGGCAACCTCTTGACTGAGAGACAAATCCTTAAGCCAGGGTGTGCCCAAGGAATGTGTGTGCCTTTGTGTCTGCATACGTGCAGGATTTATGGCCAGTTTGGGATTGGATAGGGGGACACAATAGCATATGCATCTGAAAAGTCTGTTGCCTCTCAGTTGGAAGTTACTGTCCATTGAGTGAGGGCTTCTAATTCACTGTGTTTGACTGCATCATGTGCAGAGCTGTAATAAAAACAACTCAGTCTGTTTAGGAGCACAGTTTGCACTGAGAGATGGAGTAATTGGTACTCTTAATGACAGCCTCAGAGCTGGTTGTTTAACTCTACAGATAAACATGAATGAATTGCAAGTTATCCAGATTGGTGTGTTGTAGAATTTGTGTACAGTTCTTTTCCTGGCAAAGCCTGTTTCACTAATAGCCCAGGAAATGCAGTACGACAAGGGACTTTAGGCCTGCAAAATCTTTATTGCTTACTTGACTTTAATTACACTCAACTTGAGTGCAAGTTCAACATTGTTTTTTTAGGCAGTTGAAAAGTAAGCTTAAAGTCTCTGTGGCTTCTTCATCTTTTCCAAAACAAGTTTGGATGTTGTAACTTCCACCATTTTCCTCAACACAAACACTGAATAGGGAACTATCCTTAGCTTAATCTTGTATGTGTGGAAAAGTATCAATTTTAAAAGCTCCAGCTTCAGCTTTTAGTGCATGGTGTTGAAGTTTTCCACTGATTTTACAGAATTGGATTTTCACCTGATATATGTGGGTCAAGCAATCCATAAGACTGATGTAGGTTGCTAAAGTGTGCTGTTATGATGTTCATATTGCTATTTAGAAAAAAGATATTGCCAACATTATGGGGTCCTTCCCCACCCATGGAAACTAAAAATAAATTTAATGAACCAGGCTGGAAATCTTTGTATACAGAAAATAGTAAGACTACATTGTTATTGGAAACAACTTTTTTCACTCTTTATTATAGTTTCTGATAGTAGAAAAAAAAAGTGACATTTGTCAGAAAACTGAAAGCTTTCCTTTCAAACTTAGCCATAAAGTTTCCTCTTGGGCCCACCCTTTTGGGGCACCTGCATGTTTCAGAGCACCTTTTTACTGGACAATTACAAGTCCTGTAAAAACAATGGGTTGTAAGGGAAATAATGCCGACGTTTAAGTGTTCTGGTTCAAATGGTGTCTGCGCTTGAGGGAGGGTGAAGTGTGAAAATTGATGAGAAGGATCAATGGCTTAAAAGAAATGCGAGAGAGGAGGGATGAAGAGGAATTGCTGCACTCTGTTATTTCTCTGTAGTGAAAGTCTGTCCCAGGGTGAGTTTGTTTAGGCGATCGCACCCAGCTGCCTTCCCTGCATAGCTCTTGGATTGAAAGTTTCCGGTGCTCTTCTGCTGTCTCCTGGGAACCACTGACAGAGGAGTTGTTGGCATTGCTGTCCCCATTGTGTGCTGCACAGATGAATTCGTGAGAAAGGACTGGGGTTTAATAAACTTGTATGGCCTTGGTGATTTTAGGGAGCTGAACCGGAATCGCATCCGCCTGATTGAAGGCCTGACGTTCCAGGGACTGGACAGCTTGGAAGTCCTGAAACTCCAGCGCAACAACATCAGCAAATTGACTGATGGGGCTTTCTGGGGACTAGCCAAAATGCAGATTCTGTAAGTTGGAGAAATGGGCTCTTTTCCCTTAAACAGCCTCAGCTTCAGCTGCTGTCACATCCTTCTCTTCGTTTTAGCAGAGACCTGTGGGCACCTATTCCACTTCTCGTGCTTCTTTCTTTGTCCTGCTTGCTCAGAGCTGCTGCAGCAGCTGTTTAGTTGGCCTACAGTTTACAAAAGCTCACTGCTTCACCAGGTGTTCAATAAAAAGAGCATTGTTTTTTAAGCTGTGACACTATTCCTTTGAAAGTCTGACTATTTGAACAATCAGCATTGATCTCAACTGGTCTTTAAATATCTGGCTTCTGCAAATTTGTTTTGACTGATATATGGAAACTCTGTGTTGCAGACAGGATTATTCTACCTCTTGGGATACCTGGAAACCAAGCTGGCCATTCTTAGTGATGTTTTCTTTCCATACCAGAGAATATTGATTAGAAGTTGCAGAGAAATACCTGAAGCTTCCAACACACTTGGCTTTTAGGTGTGTTTGCAAGGTCCCAGATGATGAAAGCAGCATATTTCTGGGTGCTGCTGTCACACAACTGAGACTCTGCAAATACAAACTTGAATGGGATGCTTTAAGCCCAGTTTATTTGCACTGGAGCTTCTCTCTGCAGTCACATCTCCTCCTGGGCATTTCCTTTGTGTTGTCCTTGAATTTCTATCCTTTGTTTGACATGAAATGCCCACACATGCATGTGTCCATGGGTATGCAGGAAGGTGTGTAGGAATGGCAAAAATCCCAGTTATTTTTGGAAATTCTTTCAGCATTTGACCAGTGCTGCTTATCTGTCAATTCCTTCTGATTTTCTTCCACAGCCATCTGGAATATAACAGCCTGACAGAAGTGAACAGTGGCTCTCTCTATGGCCTCTCCTCTCTGCACCAGCTTCACCTCAGCAACAACTCCATATCCCGCATCAACCCCGATGGCTGGAGCTTCTGCCAGAAGCTGCATGAGCTGTAAGCTGGTTTCTGTTGTGTTGTGTAATGTTGGCAGGAGAGACAGCAGGAAGGAATTTTCTCAAGGCTTACAGCTCCCACTGTATCAACCTGTAGAAATGCAGGAACTGCAGGTTCCTAAGTGATGCCCTTGTTATTTATGATGTTACAACCTTCAGAGCATCTGGTTAAAATACATTTGCACCAGAAACAAAGGCTAGAACCCACTAAAAGTGCACAGTGCCCAAAGACCTGGAGAGCTTGTGAGCTGTGGCTTGCCAGCATTTTTAGCTAGTGAGTTACAAGACTTGTAACTTGCCATGAAATAACTCTACAGCCTGAAGGAAGCTTTGCTTTATCTTCTGTATTTACAAAGAACAATCATGCTTTCAACCAGCAAAGATGTGGCCCTTTAAAGGCAGTTCTCCTTGTTTCTCCTGTTTACACTTTATCCTTTCTGTAGGGTTCAGTTGCTGAAAAGTAAATACATTGGCTTTGCTCTCCTGAGGTTTCCAGCTGTGAATACAGCCTGATAAATGAAAGAAAGCCTTGCTGCTGAGGGCAGCCCCACAAGGGTGTCTTTTGGGTCTGTGACACTGCTCAAAGCCTTTTTGAAGAGACACACATGGGTGCCTGCAGTATTTACAGAAGTAGCTGTTATCCCCTTGGTGGGACTGTGGAAAGATTCACTTTTTTCCTTATGGAACTTGACACGTGGTCAGTTTAACTGGAATTCCTTCTGCTTGGTGCAGGGAAATGTTAGACCTTGTTAGGGATTCTCCTATCCACCAAAAAGCAGAATAGTAAAGCAGCTTCCTGCTGCCAGAGGTCTCACTCTGCTCTCCCACTAGAGGTTGGTATGTGCCCACTCAGCTGTGAGTCCCGAAACTTTTGGGCTGTGGATTCAGAGGTGGACATGACACATGTAATTTCTTCAAGTTTAGAATTAACATGCCATCCCTGTGATCTTCTGTTGAACCCAAACCATTCGTTCAGACGTTGGTTATTTTTTGGGGGCACAAGGAAGTACTTTATTTTTGGTTTTAGTGAAATACATGCGTGATTGTTAAATTACCTAATTTTTCAAATTGCTGCAGAACTGCATATGCCTGGCACAGTTCTGTGGACAGCTGCAGTTCCTTCATGTGTAGATCCTCACATGATATTTTTCTAGATTAAGGCAGTGTTAATGGAGACATCTTCAAGGCAAGAGATCAGAACTGGAACTGTGCTCTGTGGTTTGCTAAAATTTGAAGCATCAAAAAAAGGGGAACCTGCCTTGCCAAAGCACTTACAGTTGAATCCTTGGAACAGCCAAATGCAGATTGCTGTACTGCACAGCTCTGAGAGCTTTCTGCTCTCAGGACCAAATGTCTGGTGCCTGTGCTGAGCTTCATTTCAGCCTGGGTTAGATAGGATGGGTAAGGCCCATCTGCACCTTTCACGGCTAATGTCAGAACTCTTTTAGGGGGAGCTAAGCTTGTCTTCTCTACCTGACACTGTCTTGCAAACCCTCAAGGTTTAGGTTGGAGTAGCATGTCATGCTGAGTCCTTTTTCTCAGGTACAGATTGGGATCTCATCCAACATGCAGTTCTAACAGTGAGCTGTCCTGTCTTAGAAGCAGTAATTGCAGAAACTCGGGTGCAGGCCTCACTCATGCTGGTGCAGGATGGGGTAGATGTGGAAAATGCCCGGTGGTGTGAGGTGGTATGAGCCTCTGGGGTGTGCCTGATCTGCCAGGCAGGATTGTGCTGCTGTTTGAGGCCAGAGACACAGTCACAGAGATGAGAAAGGTGATTGTGTGGGTGTTAGCACATCCCTGCAAAGTAGTACAAGCTCTTGCAGGTGTTGCCTTTAGGGTAAGGCTGCTGCAGGGAGCCATCAGATCTCCAAACTGAAACTCCCACAGCCAGAGAGTACCTGTAGAAGAGGTCTGTGCTGAAACTCAAGGGTGAGGAAAGGAAGCCATAGATACATCTAGACTGACTCTTGCACTTTGTTAGCTGTCTATGTTTCATTCCTCATTGAAAGATCCTTGCTCACCTCCACTGTTGCTAAATCTACTGGGTTTCAGTTACCAGAAAACACTGTGGTTGTACAGGGAATGAATTTCAAAGTCTTCTAAGGAGGGAGTTGGTCATCTGAAGGAGGAGTTTTCTCTCATTCAGTTGCTGGGACAAAATGTGGCCCCAAGGCTCTGGTCTGATTTAAAAGCTGACAAGGAAAGAAAGCACTTGCCTTGTTATGAGCATGAGAAAGGGCTGATTGTATTCACCAGTCAGGTGCTAGAGCATCAGTATCATGGAAAAAACCACAGTGGGAGCACAGGATTTCATCAGAGGTAAATGGTGGCTTGCCTGCTGGGTGTCTCCCTTTCTACCTGTAGCTTGGTCAATGGGAATGAAGTATGTTAGATGTACCTGGTCCAGAACAGGCTGGCAGCAGCAGCCCCAGCTGCACAACAGGGTTCTGGTTGACCCCTTTCTGTACCAATTTTGGCATGGTGCTCAGGGAGCTGCTCTCCCACTTCTTGCCAAAAGGGTTGTGTAAACAAACATTGCCATTTATTCATTCCAGTGATTTCTCACCGGTAGAGAGATGCCAAGGTCAGGGAAGCAGCAGAGATCTGCTGGCTTCTCTCAACCAGGTAATCCACACTGCTGAGGGGGGAAACCTGATGTTTTGCAAATTGGCCTGTCCTGTGGCAGGAAGCAGAGCCCTGGAATGTTGAAGAAGCCACTGCCAGGTGCAATAGCTCCTGGAACCTTCCATGTGGTGACACCATTGAGAGAGTCTCCAAGTCGTGCTGCTGTCTGTCCATCTTGGGGTGACATCAGAACAAACAGAGGGAATGTGCCTTCACCAGTTGTGGCAGGAACTCTTATGTGTAGAATCAAAAGGAACTATATATTTTCTCAGTCAGGTTTAGGATTACTTTTGAACAATTTTTTTTTAAGCCAAATTCTTTAATCGCAGGTGAAGACACAATTTTGACCAGATGCCAGTTCTTCATAACTAGCACTATAGCTTCTTTAGGAATGAAGGTATGTTGTCCCATACCTTCAAACTCATTAATCTTTGCTGAATTTTCTCCAGAGCTTGCCCTCTGCCCACTCACACAGCTAAAAGATTGCAGGTTTGCCAAGTAAATGACGCCCTCAGTGCTTTGGAGTATGTGTCTGTTTTGACTTAGGTTTTGGCTTTGCAGTGAGTTTCATGCAAGCCCTGGACACATTTTTAAGCAGACTCATTAACAGGCAGTACTAGAACAGGAATTTGGAGGTTTCAAACTCAGTGAAATTTTTTTCTTGTTGTCCATACAGTGAAAGATTTTAGTGCTTGTTCAAAGCTGCCTAACTCCACTTTTTCAAAAGCTGAGCAGCCCAAACCGTCATATCTTTTGAAGTGAGTTGTATCTCCCGGTCACTAAGAAGGTTGTTTTGAAAATCTGGTGCCTGCTGCTACTCTGAGTGGTCCCTCATTCGACAGTCCAAGCTGGCTTTCCACAGCAGGGCTTTATTCTGGATAGAAGGTCGTTGCACAGTGTGTGAGGTGGCTGCAGTGGCTTGTAGCTTCCCAATGCCTGCCCTCAGTGTCACGTCTCCGAAGCCTCGTCTGCACCTTGCTGGGAGAGAAAAGCAGCTGCCTTCCTGCCAGCTTCCAAACTGCAGCAGGAGTAGTGCTTAAAAACAATCTCCCACACCAGAGATAATACAGGCAAGGGGAAGAGATAGATGGAAAACTAGGAAAAAAACCAACCCTCCGATAGTTTCTTGTAAGTGGAGAGGATTTAAGGCAAACTATGCTTCTTGACAAAGGGGAGTGGGAAGAAGGAAAGGTGGCTGGTTTACAACAGGCACCTCCTTTCTGTGCGTGAAAGGAAGCATTCAATTGCCTTGTGGTGAAATGCTTTTGGCTCTGGACTGGGGTGGAGCAGAGGCACCCACACCCAGAGCCTGGGGCTTGCTGTGCACAAGTGCAGAACGATAAGACACCTCCTGAGTACAGAAATCTGGACCCTGCCAAGAGCGTGTGTGAACTCCAAAATCCATCTGTGTGACATCACTCTGCCCCTCGCAGGGTGTGGGGAACAGGGCCTGCTTTTCCCTGTAAGCCTCGGAGGGAGTCCAAATGGAAGTGAGGATTGAACACAGCCATCTGAGTGTTGCCTGTACCTGTGGGGACAGAGGGGTGGCACTGCCAGACCCTCACCCAGCTGCATGGGAGCAGGAGAAGCTCATCCCTACTGTAGCTGCCAGTGTGTGTGTGTGTTAGGTTGTTGCTCTTAGTCACTTCTGGGGCAGCCTCTCTCTGTATCCTGCACAGAAAATTTCCCCATAGCTGGGTACCAACTGCCTCCTGCTCCCTTAGTGTCATCCAGGCTTCCCAATGGGTGTCTTGTGGCAATACTTGCAGGCTGCAGTCTTATTTCCTCATCCAGCTGTTACGTATGCACCCGGTACCTCACCTCGTGTAAGGTGGTTGTGGGAGGCAGGCACTGGTTGGCACAGAGGAGTTTGGAAAATACCAGATGGATTGACAAGGGCTGTTGTTACATTTCTTTCCTCAGGATACTCTCCTACAACAACCTAACAAGGCTGGATGAGGGAAGCCTGGCAGACCTCGGGGGACTGCACGTGCTACGGCTGAGCCACAATTCCATCAATCATATTGCAGAAGGTGCTTTCAGGGGACTCAAAAACTTACGTGTCCTGTAAGTTGCTCTGAGCTTTTGTCAGACCACACCCATGTTCCCTCCACAGTTTGTGTTCTGCTGAATGGTTCTGCTTTGGAGGTGCCTTGGGTGCCCATGTCTGGCAGTTTCAGGTTTCTGAAACCACCTCAGCAGACCAAAAATCCCTGAGGTCTCATTCCTGCAGCTAATAGCAGTATTTCTCTTGCTATCATATTGACTTTAATTGAAATGCTTAGAAAAGATTAGTTTCATTTGGGTTATTCTGCACTCAGAAGGAGCAGGGAATGATTCCTTCCACTGGCAGCACTGGAAATTTGAAAATCCTCTTAAATGTGCTATTGAGCACTTCTGTGTTGTTACTTTTTTTAGAAAAAAACTGAATATTAAATATAAAATTATGGGGTAGGATGATGTTAAGAAAAAAGCAATGGCAAAACAAAGCAATGTAGAAGTTGGGCTTGGGATCTGACTGTGCCAGTAAGTGTAACAACACAGGAAGCTTCACCCAGTCTTCAGTCCAGTCATAGAAATGAGAAGCTTTTGCAGGTACCATGCAAGTAACCAGAAGTCTTTAATGCAATTGGGCTCATGAAATGTTCTGTGCTCTGATTTTCATGGTAAACCCTGAAAAGCCAAAAAGTTGCCAAGGGCAAAGTTTCGTGTGCCCTAATACTGAATTGCAAAATGATCCATCCAGTGCTGGCTGTGGCCATTTGCCACAGACTTTTATTTTAAAACCACTCACACAATATAATACCTGGAAATGTGACACTGGAAACGAGCTTGCTAATCCAAATACCAGCTTGTAAGGTTTTAGGAGTAGTAGATCCCATTAGACAGGTCAATGTGACTTCCCGTGGGATGCAGCTGTACCATTATGCACTGTTAACCCAAAAGCTGTGTTAGATTGAAGTACATCTGGGCTTGTCTTATGACCATCAGAAGATGAGGAACCCAGTTCCATTTCTGCAGCTGTGTTGTCTTGGTCTCCTTACTGGAACCTGCAGGGCTGCTGGCTGCTCTCCTCCTCTCTCTGGGAGCTGCAGGCTCAGCACCTTCATCTGGCAAACCACAAAGTTCTCACAGTCCTTGTGACAGCACCAGACACATTCCCAGGCTGGTTGGGTTCAGCAAACTGATTTAATTCTTCCTTCAAAAGAAAAAAACACACTTTGATACTTTTATTCCTCTTCAGAAGCCCATTGTGGCCTGAGTCATTAAAAGGAAATGGGAGCAGAAAGATCTCCCCTCTTTACAGGACTTTCTGCATCTTACTCTTTTCTTTATTGAAGTTCATAGTGAAGGAAGTGACTGGAAAGTGAGTTTGGGTTTTGTTTGCTTTTTTTAAACTTAAGCCAAAGCCTTTCAGCCACTGGGCATTCAGAAAGGGACCTCTCTGAGGCAGCTGTCAAGACCGGAACTAAAGGTTTCCAAAGAAAAATGGAGGGGAAGGGGAGCTGGTCGTTCTCTTTGCTCTGCAGTGAATGTGGAGCCTCTTTTATGTCCAGGGCAGAGGGGGGAGGCGGAGAGGGAGTGTGTGAGCGAGCTCTAATTTAATAAAGAGAAAGGCCTATTGGGTCCTGCACCTGGTGAAAAAGAGCCGAGCATGCTTTAATTATGGGCTATTGTTGGGGAGCCTTTGGTGGGTGTGAAACTGCTGAAATGTGGAGCTATTCAAATAGAGGTCAGGCCCGGAGACCTCTGAGCACAATGATTAACAAGGCTTCGAGCATTCAAGCTCAGCCAGCCAGAAAGAATAGGAAATTGGCAACAGGGGCTGGGAGAGGAGTTGGAATACAAAGAGAGCTGGGCTAAAATACCCCACTCTTTTTTTCTCCCTCTCTCTATTTTCACTCATTTGTTAAAAAGGTTTTTTATTCTTCCTTTCTAACACTAAACCTTTGAGTTGCCACTGGATGAACAAGCAGTACCATTTTCTTTCCCTTTTTCAAGAAAACACAATGTGTGGCAGTCAATTAATAAAAGTGTGTGTCAGAGCTCCTACAGGCTGTTCCCACTTGTCTGTCTCTGCCATGGGAAAGGGTTTGCCACTCCAAAGACCAGCAGCCCGTGGTGAAACTGAAGAGGAGAAATGTCTGAGAAGGGATTTTCCTTTAAAAAACAAACAGAACAACAGACATTGGCTTGGCAACTGTTGGGAAAATGTAGAAACTAAGCTCCAGGAGGATGTGACTTGCTCCTGTCCGACTCGGATGGTGCTGGAAATTCCAGCACATCAAAGCATGTCTCCTGGACTCATCTCTTTGGCCACCACAGCATTATGTGCACCCACACCCCACAAGGATGCTGAGTTTTTGTCCATCCCTGTGCCACAGAGCAATCCACAGATCACCTTGACATCCACAATGATGCTGGGCTCTCCAGGGACATGAGATTCAGGTCTCAGGCTGAAGCCAGCTGAGAACCAGGAATTGTGCCTTTTGGCCATCTGCCTTCACATCTTCAGTTCACCCTAAAGCAGCGAAAGGGGCAAAGACTGCAGCCAGCTGAGGGAAAGCTATTCCCATATTGCAACTGGGGCTTTCTTTTAAATTTCTTTTCCCTTCTTGTGAGTTACTGTGTATTTGTGCTGCCCAGCCCAGAAGCCACACTGTGATGCCTGTGTCTGGAGTGTTGCAAAATGCAGGGGGACTTGTTTTTCTTTTCTTGGTCTTAATATTTTTTTATCTGGAAACATTCTGATAATCATCTTCAAAAGGTGCGAAAGGAGTACCTGAGGGCTCAGGGGTTATCTGGATAGTGAAGTTTGCTTTGGTGTTGGGTTTTGCCAGGTTTTAAATCCGAGTGATGTAACAAAACCAACAAAGCCTATTTAGTTTTTCTTTCTTTTTACTTAGCGTTGGAAATGATGAATTTCTGTCTGTGTTGCTGGGTATTCATTGCTAGCTGGAATTAAAAGCTGGGAGGGAAGGATTTTTAAACAGACTGTTTAAACAGCTTTTGTGGATCTCTCTGTTTGTTCTGTGTGCTTGTTTTTCTTCAGACCTCTTTGGCTCTTGTAATTGATGGTCAATTTGAGAGCCAAAAGAAGTTAACTCTGAAAAAGGAATTCTCTTGGTTTTTTTTAAATGGTTACACAAAGTTAGGCTGGTGTAGCGATGCTGGCGCTTTCCTTTGTTGAGTTTTCAAGTTCATTGCCAGAAAAAATGGATCTTTGTAGAAAATATACCAAATCATCTTCCTAGGATTCAGCTATAGACAAATACATGTATACACTAGAATACCTTAAGTGATGTTATTTCATGGTAGTAGCATTTAAGGACCGCTGTTTCTTTCAGTTTAATTTTGGCAGTTTATTTTAATTTTCCTCCTCCTATTTGGATACACAGAACTAGAAATGGACAGAAATCTACTTGGTAAAAAGTAGCTGTCTCAGAGGGTTTCAGCTAGGGCTCTTTCTGTTTTGCACCATCCCACCATGTGTCAGTGCAGGAGAAGTGATTAGTGCTGCTTTGCTGCAGGACTCTGCATTTTCTGGTAACTCAGGAGAAAATGGGAAGCTCTCATGCTTCACTCTCCAGCTTCCTCCACTTGTTTGTTACAGTGACTCTGGGACTAAGGCGCTGATTCCAAGCTCTCTTTTGTCCTCTCCCCAGGGAACTGGACCACAACGACATCTCAGGCACAATAGAAGATACCAATGGAGCCTTTACAGGCCTGGAAAACCTGAGCAAGCTGTGAGTATCCCTGGGCATGAATTCTGCAAGCCAGTTTTGTTGTGTGCCTGTGTAGGGTTGGGTCTGTCCCTTTTTATGCAGCCTCCCTCATCTTGGAACAAGACAAAAATCAACAGAAAATCTGAGATGTAGTAGTTTTTCAGGCTCACTGCAAGAGTGCAAATGTGGTTTTCAAGCACTGGTGTTTCTAAGCAGGTAGAGGCAATTACTTCCTTTCAAAATGGTGAACATATGGTGCCACATACTGCAGTTCAGACACACAGGAGAGAGAAATTTAAGCTGTTTTCGTGTATAAAATTCAGCACAACCATTCCTCACTTCCAAAAGCAAACAAGCAACAAAAACGACCCCTTGCAATCCTCAGTGAGGCACTGACTGATGCAGCAAATAACAATAAACAGAAGAGAAAAATCGCACCACTTCCTGTTACAGCAGAGGATTGAAACAGAATTCGTTTCTGTGGGATACTCTGTCTGAGAGTGATCTTTTGGGCTCGGTTCCATGTGCAGTGACAATAAAAGGCACCATGGGGCACAGGCTCTTAAAGAGATAAAAAGAAACCCAAGGCAAGCATGCGCCTTGCAAATGTTTATGGCTTGCTTGGCCTTCACAAGGATTTTCACATTGCTCTGTACAAGTCCCTATTCCATTGGAAATGGGTGATATAAATCAGCCCTGTCGGAGGAGTCTCTGATGGCTTGTGACAAATCAAGAGTCTCTAATCATTACCTCTTGCCTTTGTTGAAGTTCTCAGCACCCCCCATGCCGCTGTCTCTGATGCTGGGATGGCACAGCCAGAGGTGCAGTAAAAGTACCTCGATGGATAGCAGATGGCTGGAATGAATCCTGGCAGGCGGGATATTGTCACGCTCTCATTAGAGACTCCTCGGGGAGTGGGATGAGCCATGGCAGGATTTGTGGGGATGTAGTGCTTAGAGAAGAAAAATTTGAAATCACAGACAGAGATGGCATTTGATCGTTGCTGAGGGGAGTCACTGGGTCCACTCAGAGAGGAACCAAGTTGTAGCTGCACGTAAAGTGGGGCAGAAGGCAGAGAAGGATTTAAGGATGGGGGGAGCCAGGCAGGGAAGCAGCAGTAGTGTGGGGGTGAGAGAGAAGTCAGTAAGAATTGCTGTGCATGCAGAGTCAGGGAATCTTCCCATGACTGCCAGAAAAAAGGCAGAGGAGCAGATGTGGGTAGAAGAGTCCTTGGCTGCCTGACTGAAGCGTTTGGTTTGTCTGAAGAACCCAGTGAAACCATGTGAGCAGCTGGAAGGGTGATGGGAGAAGAGACTTTATCCAGTGGGATTTGCAGGCTATAGGGATTATGAGTCTGTAGTGCTGCTTTGACAAGGGAGAGAAGGTGTTGGAAAGGAGCAGAGAGAGCTGTCCTGGTGGGACAACCACTGCTGGTGACACATCCCTCCAACAGGGCCACTGGCATGGGAGCAAAAGTAGTGGTCCCAAGTGATTAGGATATGTTAGAAATGCTGGGTGCAGATATCAGGAGAGTGGTGATTAATCCAGAGGAGACAGCATCGAAGGAAAGAGTTCAGGAAAAGGATTGACTCGGAGAGCAGGAGCAGTGAGCCCTGATGAGCTGTGGGGGTCAGGCAGAGGCCAGGAGGAACAGCAAGGAGCAGAAGGAGGAAGAAAGGGGGCAGGGACAGCCTGTGGGATTATGTGCTGGGAGCTCTGAGCACAGCAGCTATTGCTCTCCTCTGTAAAATGCCGTGGCCTGATGGGAAGTTTATCACCCAGCACAAGGAACACCTCCAAAAGATGGCTGGTTTGGGCTGCCAGTAGCCAAGGATGCACTAAAGGCTTGTGCAAGTCTAAAGAAATTTGGTTTATATCTTTCTTTCCTTTGTTGACTGATGTCTGTCATTGCACATGGACTCGGGCCAGCTTTGAGTCTGGCTGAGGGACATGTGCAGGGAAGGTTTGTACGGGGGATTGCAGCACATTTCATAGCCTGGAAGAGCATGTGGATCAGGTTGGTTTGGGGCAGACAGGAGTGGTTTGATTACTTAACAGAGTGAACTGCTGTGGGACAGACAGCTTGCTGGAATCGTTCAATGTCAGCCAGACTGTAAGGCTAAAACACGCTCAGAACATGAAATTATTTTATTATTATTTCTTGAGGCATTTTGAGAATACTTGTGAGTGGTCACTTTTAAAGGGTTCTCCTCAGAACTGTTTTAGCTTATCAACACATAAATCCCAAACTGGTGATTTCTAAGGCTGAAGTGAGTATCAGGATTTTTTTGTAAATAAAAGGTCAGCCCTTACAGCAAACATTTCACTGTGTGATTTAGGGCCTGTGTTTAAACCATCAACCGCTTTAAATGCATTAGCATACAAAAAATAAATGGGCACTTCAGAGGAGACCTTCTGATGAATTAATAATCACCTCAGCTCTGTGGAGATTGCCTTAAAAGCCGTTCCCCTTTGATCTGGCACAGATTAGCCTCTGAAAGGACTTAGCACAGAGAGGGTTGTTCGCTGACACGAAGGTGTTAAATAGAGATGGAGAGGCCAGTCACTTTAGCCTTCTCTGAATTATATATGAAGCTCTCCAGGATGGAGAGCACAGGCCTAAATTAAAATGTTGCTTGAAGAAAGAGGGAGTAGAGGAGCACTGAAGCATAAAAAGCAGTGGTGGAATCGCTGTGGAAACAAGGAGGTTCCTAATTATTCAAGCTGCTAAATGTAACCGGCTTTTTGATGGCTTACTCAGCGAGATCTTCCTGCAGGTGCAAAACTGGCTGGAGGAGAAAATGCTGCAATGAATTGTGTGTCTGGCATGTAATTACACTGGTGCAATCTCCAGGAGAGCTTGTGCCTGGCTCTGCCCCATGGAGGAGGTTTTGGACAGCAGTGGGATAGCTAATTGTGGCTGTGTTCTGCTGCCTTCACATTCCAGCCTTCCACAGCCCTTTGATGGGGGCTGCTGGGTTCAAACTCTCAGATTTGTGGAGGCAAATTGAAATTGATTGAAATTAGTTGAAAGGAGTAATGAGTTTGCCGAGGCCTGACTTGTTAAGTGTGTTAGGTGTTTCTCATGTCCAGCCATCAAGTCGTCTGCACCTACACAAGTGGTACAGTTGTGTATTCCCATCCCCAGATGTACTGCTTATGTCTGCACAGAAAAATAAACAGATACCAGCAGTATCTCCAATTTTCAAAGTCCAAAATCCACTGAACAATAATAGAAATCTGCAGCTATCAAACCCAAGCTCAGCATAATTTTTTCAACAGCAGTTGCCCATCTAACTTCCACTAGAATCATTAAGGTTGGCAAAGATCTTAAGGATCATCAATTCCAACCATTAACCTAGCACCATCACCATGCTCATCATTAAACCATGCCCTGAAGTGCCATGTCTACATGTTTTTTGAACACTTCCAAGGATGGTGACTCTGCCACTTCCCTGGGAAGTCTGTTCAATGCTTACAACCCTTTCTCTGAAGAAATTTTTCCTAAAATCTATTCTAAACCTCCCCTGGCGCAACTTGAGGCTGTTTCCTCTAGTCCTTGTTTTATCCTTACCTCGTCCTTGTAACACCCTTATTTAGAGATATGGCTCCAGAAATCAGTGTGTCTGGATGCAGCCATTTGACCAGAGTTTACATATAGTAAATTATTTACTGTATTAATCATTCTAATGGATTTTTCAAAGCTTTCATTAATGCAACATCCCTTTTACCAAATGATGGCACACATGATTGCACACATCTTTTGGTGCTGGGTGTATTTGAAACTGGGCTTTCTGGGAGCCAGTATATAACCAAATTATGCTGACATTTCAAAAGTGCTTTGTGGAAAGCCTTGACAAGTTACTGGAAATGTATTTGTTCATGGAATGGCTGCACATGCTCCATCCCTGTTCTTTCCCTGGACAGTAAGCAAGCAGTGGGACCATCATAGTGTTAGGTCTTTTTAGGGTGCAGATACACGTTGCACCCTATATTGAAGTACAGCTCTTGAAGGAAAACTCAAAATCAAATGCAGCACCAGATGTGTCTTTTTTTCACCTGAGGTGTGGGTGATGACTTGCACTGGACACCGTGTGGTGGTAACAGATGCACCTGAAGGATGAACCTTAGAGGGAGCCTGGGGATGGAAAGCAAAAAAAAAAAGTTCCTAATTAATAACACTGGTTGGTGTTTTATTAAAACAGGTGAGGAGACCATCCATTTGGCACGAACCCTGCCCCTGGCCATTAGCACTGGTCAATATTTATGGAGAACTGTTGCTTTGGAGATGGCAGCTGGGCTGGGACCTCTCCAGCTGGCTGTTTTCTGGTGATAGTCCCCCTCATGCCACTGCTGATTTGGAGGAATGCTCTCTGGTCACAGATGCAAGCAGGCCCACTCCTCAGCTCTGGACATTACCTGTTCTGCCTTTTGCTCCTAGAAATTTTCCCTTGGCTGTGATCTGTTGCATGATGTTACTTTGCTGTTGTATTTACAAGGAAGGAATGAGCAGTGCCTCCAGTCAGCTGCAGTGTAAATGTGCAGCCCAGGGGCAGTCCTCAGCTCTGTGTGCTGATGGCTGCTCAGGCCAAGTACCAGTGAATAAATGACCACTCTTTTTCCTGTCTGGGAAGAAGTCAGAAATGAAAAGTGTTGTGGGGAGAAACCAATATCTTGTTAAACTGTCACTGCACTTAATCCTGTCCACAGCCAGCCTGTGAAGAACAGAGGGGACCTTCTGTTACTCAGCAAGCTGGTTCCCAAGCACAGGAGCAAACCTGCCTTTTTACATGATATGGCACATTCCCTTTTGCGCTGTCATCACTATTAAATTCAAATACAGATAAAAGGATTTCATTTCAGGAGCAGGAAAGCGAGTGTGCTTCAGCCCTCTTAATCTCTGTGCAGTTCAGATTTCCTGGGACTTACACTGAGTGTGTATATCAGATAAAGCCACACTAATTGCGTTCCTTCTTTTTTTTTTTGCCCCCCTCTCCCCATTTTCTTTCTGTTTATCTGGCACTGGATGTTTGGAAACTGCAGAACTCTGTTTGGAAACAAGATCAAGTCAGTGGCCAAGAAAGCGTTCTCAGGGTTGGAGGCCCTGGAGCACCTGTGAGTAACCCACCATGCCTCAGAGTTCGGGAAGGGGGGTCTGCCAAAAGTAGCTGCTTGAGAAATCTGCTAGCAATTTAATAGTGTCTTTGTAAACTGAGAAGCCAGTCCATTTGTGGGGGCCACCTGCTTCCTTCTCATTATAAGTCCGCCTCAACTTTGGCCTTTTTTTGTGCCAGGAACAAAGTTATAGAACATATGGCAAATTTGCATGCTCTTAATTTTTGAGAGTATCACCTTGACTTGCACAATACTGTTTGCAGGCTGTTAGCAGTAAAAAGGCTCTCCTCCTTTGCCTCAACTTCCTCCTAAACCCAGGCTCTGGCAGTGACATATGTTGCAGATGACTGGTTTCGATGCAGGCACTGAACATCCCCATTCAGCCCAACCCCCTTAGAGCCATTTGCAAAAAGTAAATTTTGCCTGCCTCTGTGCAATTTTTTTCTGTGTCCCAAGGCTGGTGACTCCAGCAGTGATTCATGAATAACCTTCTTTCTTGGATTAAGACAAGTTAAAGTATATGTGACTGTGCTCTGCATGTTTTATTAGCTGTTGATTGTATGATATCTTATGGCCATCGAGAGCACACTGAAAGATCTGGGCTGCCTGACTGGGGGTACATTCTCAAATAAAGGTGCCCTTAATGCTCTACTGAGATTGTCCTCTTTAAGTAGTGCTCGTCTGCCCTATATGTCAATTAGTAGACTTCAGCCCTAAATCTGACACTGCTTTTTCAGAGAACAAATTATTTTTTTAATTAGCAGTAGTTGTGAGGGAAGCTTTTAAGAACCCCTTCCTTTGGAAATACTGGGATGTTTTTTTAAACCCAACAATATCCTCTCCAGATCACTTTCAAATAATTCCTCAGATGCTGTGTAGTGCAAGTATTTGCTTTCTTTTATATTTGCTGAAGGTCTAGCCTGGGGTACCACATTCCTGACTATCTTTGGTTATCGAGGGGGCTGAGGAATTTCCGAGCTATGGATGATGGAGGTAGCTCAGACTGAGAAAGCGTAGTGAGAAGGTGGGGTAGGGAATGACTTAGTGATTTAGTTAAGTGTAATTTTTGTTGGCTGGCTATCGTTCAGCAATACTTTAATAATATAAAGGTGTTTTGAGGAGCATTTCTATGCACCGTAAGTGCACAAGGCCTTAACAAGGAGCCACCAAATCACCTGCTACC
The DNA here is from genome assembly GCF_041296385.1 of Aphelocoma coerulescens. Lineage (NCBI taxonomy): Eukaryota > Metazoa > Chordata > Aves > Passeriformes > Corvidae > Aphelocoma > Aphelocoma coerulescens. The sequence continues at coordinate 15,745,205 of NC_091026.1, read as the reverse complement.
GGAGTCATTGTTTAAATCAATGTGGAGAGGCTCTGTCCCAGCCACAGCATCCCTTTTGTTCACATTGCCTGTGGTTGTGCCTGCAGGAACCTTGGGGACAACGCCATCCGCTCCATCCAAGCCGATGCCTTTGCCAGGATGAGGAGCCTGCAGCAGCTGTAAGTGATTGCCCTGCTCACACCATTAGGCAGGAGGGATCCTCCTGGCCCTGGACGTGAGCAGCAGCACAGGTGTTATCCACATTACCACTCATTTATTTGCCCCTCCCCTCCGTCCTCCTCTGTGGGGTATTTTTACACAAGGAGCTGTCACAGGAACATCTTGCATGTAATAGTGAGTGAAATGAGATCATCGGAATAGGATCTTCCAGCAGGTTTGTGCCTGTGCAATTATTCATCTCCATTCAGGAAGTCCAGCCCTTGGTCCTATTAGCCAGCTCTCCTGCTCACACCACCATGGACTTAATTCCCAGTGGTCCGTCTGCTCCCTTGCTGTACCTGTGTTTAGGGTGCACACACAGGACTGATACTGCAGTGATAAGCACCATTTGAACTGCATCCGCTTGTCATCCAGCCTTCTGGTGTAAAAATACAGATGTGTTATCAGAGCTGCCACTTGTGCTCCAGGCTGGGGCTCTGCACTGTTATCAGACACTGTTTCCAGTCTTGCCTGGTTTCCTTTTCTCTTCTTCCCCATAAATATTTAATCCACTGTCAGTGTGTTGCTATGCCCCAGAGTAGTGCAGTGTCTGTGGAACACAAAATCACTTACTTGGTATTTGGGCAGGCACAGGTTCTTGCTCCTGACATTGGAAATGGGAATCAGATGGTCACTGTTAGCAGTGACACTTGATACCAGTGATTGGGAATGAAGAAGATAAACACTGTGCGTCTGTTGTGTGATTAAAAACTTTATCTTCTGCACTGGCTCTTGAAACAAAATTGAGATGAAAGATTGATCTTATTAGGAAGAGATAGTGAGATCCCAGATACTGTGAAGGAATGTTTATAAAATGGAGAAGTTCAGCTAGAGGGCATTTACATGCAGAATGCATTATGCTGAAGGATCTTGTGACCTGTCCCAACTAGCCAGGAGGGTTTTATGCCATCATGTGTGTTAGAGGCTACACATCATTCTAGAAGAGCAAAGTGGACAGCTTTGAAAAATCAAATCCTATATTCCCTCCCTCTCCAGTCCATTTCCTTCTTTTTCCCTTTCCTGCTCATTTCAAACTTCAGGATTTCCTGAGGTATTGGGTAGAAAAATAGCAGGAGATTCACATCTTACAGTGCAGTGCTGGAGCTGGGGTTCTGCTGTGCTCTTGATACCCTGCTCTTGCATAGCTTCTAGTATTGCAGGACAAGAGCTCTCTCTGGGGCATTTTCCCAGTCTCTGAGGCATCCTCACATTTAATTCCAGGGATCAGACTGAGTTTTGCAAACCAGACCAAAGTCTGAATGCCCTAAATTTACAGTTCTTCACTGGCCTCAGAGCTATGCTGAGCCATAATTTGGCCCAGAATATTGAAAAAAACCCCACATTAATCCTGAAGCTCCCTTTTTTTTTTCCCCTTTTTCACACCTCTCTTCGTAACATAAGGTGCTAAGCTAGTGTTGGATCACAGAATTACAGAATCCTGCAATGGTGGGGTTGGAACTCAGGATTTCTCAACATCTCAGGATGCTGAGAAATGTCTTTTGTTTTCCAGACTAGTTACTGTTTGTGTGGGGTTTACACAAATATCTTTGGTCATTTCTCCTCTGCTGCTTCTGCTAATCAGTAAACACAACTCCAGGTTCACCGAGTGAAGGCAGGGCCTCTCTGCTTACTGCTCTGCCATGGAGGGAACTCGAGGCCTTAGAGTGGCAGCTGGGTGTCCTCTCTCTGTTCAGCAGTAAAGTGCTGAATTTGGTCCCCACCAAAGATGCTCAAACCACAGGGGCAGAGGAGGAACTCACTGACACTGCTTGTCTGTTCCTGGGGATCACTCTGCAAGCTGGTTAATAAGTACAAGGTGCTACAGAGTGTCACTGCAGTACAGGAGTGGGGCTGTCTATGTGGAGATGAAATGCTCTTTAAATGTGTCATGTCTGTAACATCCTTAGTGCCTCCAGGACATCCCTGAAGTCCTTTTTTTTCCCTCCACCCATGCTGGGGGGGTGGGAGGAATGTGTTTAACATGAAAGGGCTGTGAGCCTCACAGCCTTCCCCCCGTGCAGGACTCACAGCAGGCTCATGTTGGTTTTGTTTCCCTGCAGCCACATTAACAGCGACAGCTTCCTCTGCGACTGCCAGCTGAAGTGGCTGCCCCAGTGGTTAGTGGAGAAGGAGCTGCAGTCCTTCGTGGTGGCCACCTGTGCCCATCCTGAGTCACTGAAAAGCAAGAGCATTTTTTCCATCCAGCCAGAGAGTTTTGTGTGTGGTAAGTCTTGCCTGCGTGTTTTGAGGTTGTATGAAGGGTAGGAGTCACTTGGGAAACATTTTCTTTGACTACCAGCATGTTATTATGAGAGGGTTTCTGTTTTGTTTTGTTATTCAGTGGGATCAAAGGAAGCCCAAGCCTGCATTTTAAAAATTTGTCATTGGCTACAATTTATTTCCCACCAAAACCACACTGCATTGCTTGCATCCAGAGTATTCCTTACAGGGCTCTCTGAGTATTAAATCAAAAGGGACTAAGGCCTGTTCCACTTCCAGATGGGGCTGCACAGACACTTCCCCAGCCCTCTCAGTTTGACAGTACCAAGGCTGCAGCTGTAATTTTATTTCCTTCTGCAGTGTTCTGAGCTCTTCTGCGGATTTGTGTTCCTCACCCATCTTTCTCCCTCTTGGAGACAGCAAAGAGTTAAAAACAAAACCCAGAGGAGAATCCCTCTATCACAGCTGCTTCTTCCAAATACTGCAGTTGTGTCTTCACCTGAGCTGTGGTTTCAAAGCAGCTTTACTTAATACCCAGAACACATAAACATCTACTACCTTTCTCATAAAGAAGAAGAAATTTAAATCATCACTGGAGGCCAAACTAATGCTGCTCAGGCATCCAGCTTTTGGGGAAAAGAAAGGCCTGGTTTGGGAGCCAAACCCTGTGCAGTGGAGCCAACCAGTGAGGATCTTGGGTGGAGCTGCACATGGTTGTTTGAAGGAAAAATGAGCTTTTGCAAAACACTATTTAACTGAGCTGAATGCATGACTTGCACTGAACACGGAGCAGAAGCTTTGTTCCAGTGTCCCTCCTGATCCCCCAGTGACAGGCTCTGCCTAGGTGGCCTCTGTCTGAGCAGGCTGGGAGGGAGGCTTGCTGTGCTCATCTGGAAGAAGAAGAGATCCTGAAGGCTCCATCCCCACAGCAACATCACAAAGCAAATGCAGCTTTGCTTCCCGGTGCCTGCCAAGTCCTCCAGGCACTAGTAGTCCTGGTTCCAGAGGCCTGGCTGTTTAATTAAACCTCAGTCAAATATTAAATTACACCATTTGTAGAAATCTAATAAATGAATCTGCTTGGAACCTTGCTAAAACCAACAGTCTTCAGGGCAGAGAGAGTGTGCAAAGCTTTCCACCCCGGTTGGGTGACAGGCAAATACAGCTGCTTCTGCTTTGACAGCATGGGCTGCGTAGAGTCATAGAATCCTTTAGGTTGGAAAAGACCTCTAAGATCTTTGAATCCAACCATTAACTTACTACAGCCAAACCCACCACTAAACCATGGCTCCAAGTACCACATCTACATATCTTTTAAATACCTCCAGGGATGGTGACTCCACCACATCCCTGGTCCCTGGGCAGGCCTGTTCCGGTGCTTGACAGCCCTTTTTGGGAAGAAATGTTTCCTATTAGCTAATCTAAACCTCTCCTGGCACAACTTGAGGCCATTACCTCTTGTCCTATTGCCTGGGAGAAGAGACCAATTCCCACCTCACTAAAACCTCCTATGAGAAATTTTCCCTGGAGGTGACACTTGCAGCCCTTTAAGTGTCCTCTCCCATCCTACTTTATGCCAATACAGGTCTGGAGGTGAGGTTTTAAGTTCAGTCGTGCTCTTCATGCATGGATTGTACAAGGAAGGACAGCCTGAATATGGTCTGAATATTTTCTGCAGATCATAGCATCTTTCTCAGATTCAGCCACATTGGTAAAGGAGCTGGGTGTCCTGTAGGTGTCTGAGGTCACTAGGTGACCATCTCAGCCCACTGAAGGAACCAGAGGAACAACAATCCCATGTAAACCAACCACTCAGTGGAGTTGCGTGTGGCACACCTGCTCTACAGAGCGCTGCTTATTTCTCATTTCACCTCTTGGCTTGCTCCAGTCTCCCCTCAGAGTTCAGCACTGACTATTGCTGCTGTTTCCTCCCAGATGATTTCCCCAAGCCACAGATCATCATCCAGCCTGAGACGACAGTGGCCGTCCTTGGCAAGGACATCCGCTTCACCTGCCTGGCTGCCAGCAGCAGCAGCTCCCCCATGATGTTTGCCTGGAAGAAGGACAACGAGATGCTGCACAACGCTGAGATCGAGAACTTTGCGCACGTGCGAGCCAAGGACGGGGAGGTGATGGAGTGCACCACCATCCTGCACCTGCGGCACGTCACCTTCGCACACGAGGGGCGCTACCAGTGCGTCATCACCAACCACTTCGGCTCCACCTACTCCAACAAGGCCCGACTCACTGTTAATGGTGAGTGCGAGCTGCTTCCTCATTCCTCTCCTCAGCCTGAGCTCGTACGTGGTACAATTCCTTGGGACCCACTTAGTTATTCCCGAGGGTCCACTCCTGGTGGTGAGCTCTTAACCTCTGCAGCAGCTGTCTGTATCTCAGTGGATGCTGAGAAATGCCCTATGAGGAGCACACACCATTTTGTGTTGGCTGCCATCCAACCAAGCACTTCAGCATGCATGTTCTTAACAGCTTTAGCTGCCTCTCTTTGGCTGCTCAGGTAGATTCTTTGCTCAATGAAAACAAGAATAACAAAGGGATGCAAAGAAGAGGGATGTAGTGATTGGAAGTTCTCTGTAGGAGAGATAATGGATTTTTTCCCTGGTCTTCACAGAAGAAAATTAGCTTTGATCCCAGCTCTAATGATCTGAGTTGGGGGTGTCATGGACTCTGCAGACAGGTGTGTTCTATAGAAACACAGGGTCAGTCCCCAGCAGTTCAGAGATACCCTGCAGAAGCAGGTGGACATCCTCCTGCCTGTGGGTAATGGTCATGTTCACCCTCTCTGTGGGAAGGAAAACAGAACTGCCCAGACAATGGTGTTTCCCCCACAGAATTGCTCATGCCCTTTTTTTGTTATCTTTTATCAGTGCTGCCATCATTTATCAAAACTCCCCACGACATCACGAGCCGGACGGGGACGACGGCACGCTTAGAGTGTGCGGCCGAGGGACACCCCACGCCCCAAATCGCCTGGCAGAAGGACGGTGGCACCGACTTCCCCGCGGCCCGCGAGCGCCGCATGCACGTCATGCCCGACGATGACGTCTTCTTCATCACAGATGTGAAGATCGAGGACATGGGGGTCTACAGCTGCACAGCTCAGAACTCTGCAGGGTCCGTGCTGGCCAATGCCACCCTCACCGTCCTGGGTAAGATGCACCAGTGCCCCAGGAGGCCGAGTGCAAGTGGGAACTGGGAGGGATGGCTGTTCAAGCTCTTTACCACTTGCAGATAAAGAAAAGACAGAGTTAAATGTTCTGCTTAGTCTTGTTTCATTCTTTTACACTGTAGTTCACTAATGAAAAATACCTCTTAAATTAGAGAAGGAGCTGTATGTTGCATCTCCTCTTGAGCCAAGGAAGCCCATCCAACCAGCCTATTTGCTCTCTGGGAAAATGACTTCAAAAGGAAATTGCACTTCATCTCTCTTGCCCTATGAAATAATTCACATGTCAGCTGTTGGCCCATGTCGTCAGAAGTTTCTTGTTGGGAAAACTTAACACCAATTGGTTGTGGGAAGTGAGGCCTTGGCTGTGGTTGTTAGATCTGTTGTGGTGTGCAGCTGCCATATTCCTGAGCATGTGCCTGCTTTGTGCCTTGCTGTGTCCACAGGAACATCAGGAATGTTCAGCACTGTTAAATCTGATGTTACACTGTCCCTAAGAATTAATTTCTGTGTTTGTTCTCCTGCAGAGACTCCATCTTTGGTCCATCCACTGGAAGACCACGTGGTCTCTGTCGGTGAGACCATGGCTCTCCAGTGCAAAGCCACGGGGAGTCCCCCGCCCCGCATCACCTGGCTGAAAGGCGACCAGCCCCTGGTGGTGACGGAAAGGCACCACTTCACCTCGGGCAACCAGCTGCTGATCATCAGGAATGTTGTCCTGGAGGACGCCGGGAAGTACACGTGCGAGATGTCCAACACGCTGGGCACGGAGCGCGCGCACAGCCACGTGAGCATCCTGCAGTCGCTGGGCTGCCGCAAGGACCGCACCACCGTGGGCATCATCACCATCGCCGTGGTCTGCAGCATCGTGCTCACCTCCCTGGTCTGGGTCTGCATCATCTACCAGACCAGGAAGAAGAGTGAAGAGTACAGTGTCACCAACACAGGTAGCTCTAGTGTCCTGAGGCCCCCTCTAACCTTTCGTGCTGCCAGATGTCCCACTGAGGCTGAGCCGGCCCATCAGGGAGCCACACAATCCACTGAACTGCAGCTGGCTTATCTCCCTGGTTCTCTTGGCTCACAGAGCTGGAACCAGCTTTCACTTGCTGCTGAAGCATGTTCAGAGCTGCATTTCTCCCCTTGGCTTGCTCTTTAGGAAGGTCTTTTCCACTTAGCACTTTGCAGCCATTGCTTTGCTACTTTGGTTTTCCATGACCATACGTGATAGCTCTTGAGACAGTCTGGATGATGTCCATGATGCTGGGAACCTGTCTTACTTTTTGGAAATCTGTATTTTCAAAGATTTTGAATTCCAAACTTGAAAAATTAGACTTTGAAGATGGAATCCCTTTTTCCATGTTGGCTGATGGGGGGGGTATCTGTTACTTTTTAAAGGAAGAATTAGCGTTTATTGCTTTCTCCTGATACTCAGAGGGGATAATTTCGTGCTGAAATAAGTGTTGCAGTAAGAATAAAGTCTCCTGACCTCTTTACACAGCCTCTGAACAAAACAGAAGTATGGAAGAACCAGCCTAAGACTTTCCCAGCCTGTTGGGATTTGCAGCCTTCCTATATTATGCTTAGCTTTAGGCAGAGTACAAAAGGATTTTTAAAGACATGGGTTAGGTAGGAAGTCTTGGATAGCCTGTTAGCAGTGTGATGTATTAGTGGGATTCTTTTATAACTTCTTTTTTCAGTCCTGAAAATCCAGGGCTTCATGCCTGATATAATTGAGTTTCACTTGGTTTTGTATGGCAAGGGAAACTGAAATTACCTGATAGAAAATGGAGAAAGCCAAGGACAGCCAGGAGCTTAAGACTTACTTCCTGCTTACAGGAATCAAAGAGCCTGTTCTGCAGAGTACTTTTACTCCTGACTTCAGGAGGCAGAGGACTTGAGTCAAAGGGGGGACTGAATTTCAGGGGAAAGGGAAGGATTTACTTATTCTGAAGAAATAGTTCCACTCCACCTACTATGTACTGACTGTGCCACATGCAAACCCTCAAAGTGCCTTTATCAGCACTATCTCTCACAGCTTTAAGCTTTGAAAAATCAGGAATGGGGCTTCTGAGGAGAAAGGAATATTTAGGCAGTTCCGTTTCCATTGCACCTACAGAAAATAACCGGTTCTAGATCTGTTCCCAAATCCCCCTTGAAAATGTGAATTTACTTTGAAAATCCTGCTGGGAACTGATGTTTCCTTGCTCCCATTGCTCTAGATGAGACTATTGTGCCTCCTGACGTGCCAAGTTACTTGTCCTCCCAAGGGACTCTCTCGGAGCGGCAGGAAGTGGCCATCGGAGTGGATACCCAGCAGCCCAAAGGACACATTGACAGCAATGGTGAGAAATGGTTTAATCATTCTGTAATGCTGGATCTGAACTTGATATGGGAGGTAGAAATCACAGCCCAGAGTACTTCTGTGTTTGTGTTTGTTCTGAGTTATCAGAGATCTTCATAATGTAACTCCTGCATTTATGCAGAGCAGGGATCTGTGTTTGACTTCACAGAGCTCTCCTCTCCCAGAAGTAAGTGTTCCTACAAGCTGACTGCCTCAGAAACTGCTCAGTCAGGCCCTAAGGACTGGTTTTTTGCTAATTTTGGATTCTTTTTTTGGCAGCAGATTAACACATAGTTATACTAGAAAATGCATTAGCATTGCCTGTCCCTGCCTTCAGGCTTTGAAATTAAATGTTGGGGTTTTACACTATTCAAACACAGCACATTAGGAAGGAGAAGTTCAGAGTTCTGAACTAAGATGCTCCTGAGACTGTGCAGCATTTATTCTGTTAAATGTTAGCTGAAAATTATCTATTATCTCCATTGCTATTTTTTCTCCATTTTGCCAGTAGAAATAAGACCAACAAGTCACCTAAGTGTGAGCAGAGGGCTGTGATCTTTAACCAGATGGCTTGTTTGTTACAGGTATGTGTCAGACTGACACTGGAAGGTGTCCAGATGTTGAAGCTCCTGCTGTAGGTTGTAGACAGCCCAAGCTGTGTGTCAGCTATAATAAAGACACTTGGAAAACTGAGGACATGACTGATGGAATGCTTGTTCCAGATAAGACAGGTACAAAACCCATTAATCTGGGAAGGCATTTCGTGTTTGTACAGATCACAAAGCCCTCCAAGTCAGACAGCATTAACACAAGAAATTGTTACCTTCAGAGAAAAAAAAGCCCAGAATGATTATCAGGTGCAAGCACAGAAAATTTACTTTCTCCTGCTTGCTTTGATCCTCTCTCAAGCGAGGATAGTTGGAATTTGAGGAACTGTCAGAAAGAGGCAGAGTAAAGCTCCTGACTGCCATTCTGTGCAGCTGGCTGATGGGAATTTTGATTTGAGATATTCGTAGAATATGAGAGCACTTTCAAAACTGAAGGTGTTAAATTTTTTCATGCTCTTTTAAAAGGGCTGTTGACTTCAAAGCTCAGCTTTTTTATTTATTTATTTTCAAAATTTAAAATTTGTTTTGGGCACTACACCTGCCTCTGCTCTTTGCCAATTTTTACAGTGTTACACGCATACTTTTCTATTTTTAGGATGTGCTTTCTGTTCTCACATTGCATTGTAAAAGCCACAGAAAACCAGCCAATGAAACAAATTTCTCTCTAGAAGAAAGTAATGTAAAGTTTAATAATGGAAAGTTGTTGAGTGCACTAAGGAAATTAACTTTCAACATTTAGAAACTCCTGCTGATTTGAATTCTGCTCATCTGTTGTTCCCACTAACAGTAATAATGTATCTTGAGATAACAGTGTGAGCTGATGGTGATCCCTTGTAAAGCAGCAGTACAAAAATAAGAAAGGTAACTTGGTATTTTAAAGCAGCTACAGGAAAGTTCCACTTTGCATTTCTACCCTGATTAGAAAGTCTGGAAAAGGAAATAAATGCATAGTTTATTTAAAAAAAAAGAAGGTTACAACTTCTTTGGAGTGAAAAAGAATCCCTAACTAACTAAAGCTATTGACTGGAACTACCTTTAGTGATGGTGGCTACAGAGTTCTGAAAACTGGGTGCGTAGTAGCCCTGTGTAAAATCACAAAGTGTCCACATTATTTAATGAGAGATTCCCCACTGAACTATACAGAATTGCCCTTTCCTTCCATGATTTGTGTGCTCCAGTGCTGACCACTTCCAGCTGCTCATCCTCCTTTGTTGATTTTCCCTTCCTCCCCCAAAGGCTATGGGCTGCCCGTGGTGTGCACAGAGTGCAGCAGCAGCACGGACAGCATGAACGTCCACATCTACCCCAGGGACTCTGAGTGCTACTCTGAGAGCCTAAAGACTGTGGAAAACACCCACCCCAATGCACTGAGCAGCAAGGAGCGCCATAGGAAGAGGGGTGCAGGCACCAGCCTTCTTCATGCTCAGCCCTGCAATGGGATTGCCAGTGGCAAGAGGGTGGAAACAGATGGGACCCTCTACCCCAGCAACCACGACAGGATAAGGCCAGAGGGCATGGCCAGCGCGCTGCTCGCAGACACGCACGGTACGTCCTTCCTTGGGGTCACCTTTGATCCCCAGGGGCTCCACCGGGGTTGTAGTACAGCCCCATGTGCTCCCCTCAGCCTTTTCAGCTAGCTCACAGGCATGGATGGCAGCGGTGGGGTTGGTTTGAGCACAGAATAGAATCATTAAGCTTAGGAAAGACCTCCAAGGTCATGGAAGATGGCAGGCTGAGCATCACCTAACCATGCTGATCCTTTGGGGTTTTGCAGGCTCTTCACAAGCAGCAACAAAGCCTTCAGAGCTTAACAACCTTAATTTGGTGAGAGCTTCACCAGCAGGAGGGTCACTAAAGCAACTGAATGTGCTTCCCGAAATGTCCCCAGCACTACTGGATCTGCAGAGGGAAGCAGAAGTGGAGCAGGCTCTCCTGCCCAATGGCACCGCAGCCCAGCCCTTCAACTCTGGTCACGAGCCCAAGCTACCCAACAGGTCTCTGGACTGAGAGCACACACTGACTGCCATGTGCAAATTAACAAACACACTATTACTTTTTAAATTTTTTTTTTTTGCACAGAGTATATAGGCTACTTACTTCTACCTCCAATCTCGAACTGATGGCCTGGCAAAGGCAGCCAACTGAGGTATGAGAAACAAGCTTGTATGGGGAACAAACTCCTGTTCGAGCGTCATCTGATTGTACATAGTTTAAAACTTCCCTGAGAAGTATGAAGTGTTCAAAAGTCAACTTGCATATGAAGCACATAAATGCAAGGGATTATTGTGTAAAGAGAAAAGTATTTGATACAATTGTACATAAGAGTTTTCATATATAAATATATATAAAAAAATATATATATCTTTTACAGAGGCTATTTTAATCTTTAGTGCATGGAAAACTGAGTGAAATTTTACAATTTTGGCAATATTGTTTTCAGTATCAGGTTGCTGTTAAACTTTGTGAGAGAAATAATTCTGGTGCCTTAAATGCATAAGCATAACTTTTAAAAGCCAGACCGTTCCAAAGGGATTGTCCTCTTTTCAGTGGGAAGTTCCTTTACACCATGTACACCAGGGTTGGGTTAATCCCAGGTACTGCCTGGGTGGAGCAGTGACCAGGAGCAGCCCTGTGGAGAGGGACCCGGGTGTGTTGGTGGATCAGAGGCTGGACATGCCCTTGCCATGTGTGCTCACAGCCCAGAAATCCACCCGTGTCCTGGGCTGCATCCAGAGCATTGGGGGCAGAAGATCCTCCTCCTCTGCTCCACTCAGGTGAGACCCCACACACAGTTCTGGTGCCCTCAGTATAAGGAGGGCTGTAGTGACAAGACAAGGAGTAATGAGTTCAAACTGAAAGGGGGAAAATTTAAGTTAGATATGGAAGAAATTGAAATTTTTCCCTGTGAGGGTGGTGAGACACTGGTACAGGTTGCCAGAGAAGCTGTGGATGTCCCATCCCTGTAGGTGTTCAGGTTGGATGGGCCTCTGAGCAACCTGGACTAATGAAAGGTCTCCTGGCCCATGGCAGGGGCCTGGAACAAGATCACCTTTAAGGTCAGGACAGGCTGGATAAATGGGCTAAATCTAACAATATGAGGTTTAACAAGTCCAAGTGCTGGGTCCTACACTTCAGCTACAACAAACTCCTGCAGCACTACAGGTGGGGACAGACCAGCTGGACAGGGACCAGGCAGAAAGGGACCTGGGGATACTGACTGGCAGCAGCTGAACATGAGCCAGCAGTGTGCCTAGGTGGCCAAGAAGGCCAATGGCACCTGGCCTGGATCAGGAATAGTGTGGCCAGCAGGACCAGGGAAGTGATTCTTCCCCTGTACTCGGCACTGGTGAGGCCTCACCTTGAGTGCTGTGTCCAGTTCTGGGCCCCTCAGTTTAGGAAGGACATTGAGGTGCTTGAGTGCATCCAGAGGAGGGCAACAAGGCTGGTGAAGGGCTTGGAACACAAATCCTGTGAGGAACAGCTGAGGGATCTGGGGTTGTTTAGCCTGGAAAAAAGGAGCTCAGGGGTGACCTTATCACTCTGTACAACTCCCTCAAAGGAAGGTATAGCCAGGTGGGGGTTGGTCCCTTCTCCCAGGCAACTACTGACAGGACAAGAGGACACAGCCTTAAGCTGTGCCAGGGGAAATTTAGGCTAGACATTAGGAAAAAATTCTTCACAAAGTGGGCATTGGAATGGGCTGCCTAGGGAGGTGATGGAGTCACTGTCCCTGGAGGTGTTTAAAAAAAGACTGGATCTGGCACTTAGTGCCGTGGTTTAGATGATAAGGCAGTCTTAGGTCATAGGTTGGACTTGATGATCTCAAAGGTCTTTTCCAACCTAGTTAATTCTGTGATTCTGTCCCTTCCAACCCAAGACATTCTGTGATTCAATTGCATTACTTAGCACAAATTTCTTTCCCCTTGGAAATTTATTGTACTTAACACATTTAATAACAGAGAGGTTCAACTGTGTCAATTGAAATTTATAAAGAAAAAATAGCAGTGAGCAATGACATAGCAACCTGATATTTTCCTGTTGGTGGAAGAACTTAAATTCTATTATTTTTCAAAACTTTATAAAAATTATTATTTGAACTGTGACTGTGTGAGACTTTAGAGTGGACCACACAGGAGGCACTAAGTAACTCGGCAACAGTACAGAGCCCCAAAACAACCAGAGGAAAAGGCTGTTATGACTGGGAAGCAGTTACCAAAATAAATAACTTGAGCAGTAAACCAGGGGTGGTCTCATAACAGTGCACCTTTCAAACACATCATCGTAGGAGGTGTTACCTTCCATGTGTGCTGGCACAGCACTGGGCACCACAGCCCTCACCACAGGCCCTTCCCCTTCCAAAAGGTCCCAGCTCCACCTGTCTGAGGTGTGTGCAATGATCCAGCCTTGCCCTGCCTAGAATAAATAACCCATGCCAGTATAATGCATTTTCACTCCCAAAAGACATCTGTTCTGGGGGGTTTGAAACCATAGAGCTGTTTTGACAACAAAACCAAACTGCACTCCTAAGGGGACAGCTGTATCATTAATTCATCCAATACTTTTTTTTCCTTGCAACATAATATTACACTATGTAGTTGAACAGCCAGACTCTCTATATGAAAATATCACCTTCAAGTGAGTTACACTGCTTTGTGTAGCAATTCTGGGCTAGTTAGAAATACACTTGTTTTATAAGGAAAACTGTGGATTCATGGTTGAAATAGACTTTTAAATGGAAATGTCCCAAATGTTTTTATGTGGTCTTTTAAGCTTGTCCATTAATGGGGGGTGGCAGGTAATAAAGAAATGCCCACCTCAGTCAAACAGATCTTTGTCACTTCTGACTTCACAATGACGCTTTTTATTTATAGAAAGGCTGCTTTCCAGTGGTGTTTGTTGGTACCTGTGGATGGATGATTTGAGTTCTGCTAACATGAGGTTGCTAACTCTGGTGATGACTACTTTGGGGCAGGCTTATCACAGGGGGAGTTATCACTTTTTTCCTATGGAGCAACTCAAATACCAGTTCCACTGAGGCTGAGTCTGGGAATCCACCTTTGCCAGGACTGCTGTTCAGAGCAAGCAGCAGAGGTAAGGGCAGAAACACTTCATGCTCACTTTAAACCCATTACTTTGGGACCTGCTCCAGTGCTACTGCACCTATGGGGTTTCAGGGAGTGGCTGCAAGCTGCCCCTTGGTTTTATTACAAGGTGGTCATACCCAGCCTTAGCTTGAGGAGCCACCAGCTCCTGTGAGGGAAGGACCTCAGGGTCAGGGAGAGCAGCAGCTGCCCCTGGATGAAGCCAGGCATAATTCAGCCAGTACCTGTCTGTCCCAGTCCCTGACTATTGACACATTTGCACTTTGAGACAGGTGGTGAATTATGTTGAGTGCCAAGTTTATTCAAAGCAAAGGAAATGGATGTTAGAAAATTATAAACTGAGCACAGTTTTCCCTTCACTGAAGGGAAAAGTGCTCCAGAACCGACTCATGGAACCAGGGACACAGGGAAGATGGGAATGATTCAATGGGCTCGTTTTGCTGGCGGCAGTGTCATCACCAGTGCAGATACAAAGCATATTTGCCATGTTAACATTGAAAATAATGTTTCTGAATAAAGTTAACTGCCTAATGTTATGACTTCCACTAAATATGTGAATTTGCTGCTTCTAAGAGGCAATGTGAAAGAGGAAGTATTACTTTTGTGTACAAATTTATTTATTTATTAGAAAATTTGGTACAATGTTGTACATTGAAAAACATGTAAGATATTGAAGTGTCTAACAAACGGCATTGAAGTGTCTTTAATAAAGGTTCATTTATAATATTACGGCTGATTTGTTGAGAGTGAGCTTTTGGGAGTTTCAGTTGAAAATTAAATAAAATTCTAATCCATTGCTATAACTCTTTTCTGTCTTTCTCTTATGAAAATGGAGATTAACTGCCAAAGTACCTGCTCTTGAAATTGGGCCATGAGATGCTGGGGAACAGCATGAGGCTCTGACAGCCTGGCGTATGGATGGGGTGGAATTTGGGGCTGGATTGGAAAATACAATACAGAACTCGTAAGAAATACATTTCCAGTATATCAGCTTGCTTTAGTATCTGGCAAGTCCCCCTATCTTGGCAGTGTGAACAGAACAGATGGGGGGTGTGAGCATGTGTGCAAGTAAAAACATGGCCAGGACAGCACCAGACTCAGCAGCAGTTGTGAACACCTCTGGTGTTCCCAAACCCCAACCCCACACTGGGTGGAAATTCCAGAGGCAGCTTTGGAGATAAGCCTGAATTCTTGCTTTAACTAAAAATCTCAATTCCGTTTCTGTATATTTTTTAAAAATTAAAACTATTTCCCCCTCGAAATTATCACTTTGGGTATAAAACAGGTTGTCTGAGAATACTCAAAGTTCCTTAACATATGTAGGAGTTAAAATTTTTTAAAATTGAGAGAGGCTTTAAGAGGCTAGGGCCTGAGGTGATGACAAAAACTGATTCTGCAACATTAAATAAAAACAAAAAATGCACCATTTGGACCCAATGACATAAAGATGATTATTTACAGCTCAAGTAATTAAATGCATCAACTGTAGTGCTAACCCCCTCACCATGTTTAAAGAGAAAACGTGATAGACTTTTGAGACAGAGTAATAATAATCTTCCTCCCCCCCAGCCCCTAAAATTGGATCTGATACATATATACAGGACACATATATAAAATGTCATAAAAGAGACAACCTCTACAGCAAGCCATGGTAACGAGTAGCACTACCAACCAGCCAAGACAGGACTTGGCTGAATTCCCAATTTTAACTGAAGATTATTTTTAAGAATTGTGTCCTTTGTTCTCTATGTTTTACTTGTCTGCCAATTATTTTCTAAGTTTTGGCCTCTAAAAAGTCTTACTACTCTGTCATGGATAACAGTGTAATAAACCATCCAGCCTGGGCTGTTGGTGCTCTGGGCAGGGGCTCTGGTGTCACTTGTGTCCCCTGGTCAGTCCACTAACCTGGTCTGGCATTTGTTCTCCCTCTCCCCAGACTCTGAACACCTGTACATCGTCCTCATGAGGGGAACAGCCTCACAGTTAAATTACAGCACCCTAGGGCAGCACATCATCCCCAGTACTCCAGTGTTGGGATGACGGGGACGGAGCAGCCGGAGCACGCACGGTGCCACCAGAACCAGTGACCTGGCACGGCTCAGTCATGAGGAACTGCCCAGTATCATGGCCCAACCCACGGCCGTGCAGGAACCCATCACCCACCACAGCCCCTTGGCTTTGCCTGCGCACAGAAACGCCCTCCACAGCTAAACCTTCTCAACCACCACTCAGCCCAGCTGGTGCTGTGAACCTGACCGCCAGCACCGACTCTGGTGATAATTCTGCGTAATTCCAATAAGGTCTTCTGTTTCCTACACAAGAACAGCACCAGAATTTTGCTCTGCCTGCCAGCAGCCCCCTGAGAGCCCTCAGGATCCACCCTTACATCAGCAGAACTCCGATGTTCTCCCTGCCTTACCCTCCCAGCCTCCCTCCCGTGCTTCAGCACTTCCATCTTCCCGCTGCTTCAGCAGCTGAGGGATGAAGACCAAAAGAAGGCAGAGCTCCATGTCTTTGCACAAGCACTGCTGTAAAATAATACAAGCCCATGCTTTTACTGGAGAAATGTGAGTGTGATTAATAAAGCTGCATTGGCTTCCTCACAGCAATGCTTGCTGAGCACCTGTACGTATAAACAGGAATATAAACTTCCACAAATACAGCTTAAATCAGAAACAAATGGATTATTGTCTTTTACAAAGAGCTCTCCCAAGCCAGAATCCTTTCAGTGCTGTTGGAGGGCAGCAGGCTGTAACTCTATCGGCCCCTTCCCCTCCCCTGTTACGAGGCAGGTGCCACTGAACGATGAAAACTTGCTTTATTTCAGCCTCCCCACAGCCCCTGAGCCAGGACTTTCCAAAACACTTTCCCTGCAGGAGTTCTAATAACGCCTTTCGCAGCCACCGTAATTAGCTGTTTACCCCCCAAATATTACTTTTTTGGCACAACTCTTCACAATGACCTCACCCACTTTCCATGCAGGAAAATTTCATGTTTGGGAAGCTGGATTATTGGAGGATTTAGTTTTCTCTAGCAGGGAGAGTGGCTCTCAGCCTGCGGGACAGCTGCTGTGAGGGATGCGGGAGGAAGGCTCTGCTCCCGGCCCGACTCCTCCTCTGCCTCGGCGGCTTCTCCGGCTTCTCCCCCCGCAGGAGTGGCCGGGCTGGCTCAGAGCAGCAGCTGCCGAGTCTTCTCATATGTCCCCAGGAAGATGAAGCCTCCCAGGCTGATGGCTGCCATCCGTGGGACAACACCTGCGAACAAGCTGAAGGCAAAGGAAAAGCAGTTTAGGAGGACGAGCCGGGAGCAGATGCAGGGGCTTCGGAAGACAAAGCCAAGAAAAACTCTCTCTTGCTGGTTTCTTAAATCCCACCCCACTGCTCACTGAAGGAATCTGTCTGGACTTCCCTAACACAGCACTCCCAAAGCTTGTGATTTTTAAGCCCTCTCCACACTCCTCGGGTGCAGAAGGAAAAGGCAGGAGGCCATTATGGGCCACTGGAAAGGGGAGCTCGGACACATGCCCACAAAGAGCTGCAGACTGGGAACATCCTGTGTGCAGGTGGGAACATCCTGTCCTCCACTGCCCCCACCAGCCCCTCTGTGTCAGGGGCTCCCCCTTGCAGAGACAGCCCTGCTCACTGCAGTGGCTCATTCCCAGCAACACGCAATAGCCGCCAAGGAGAAGAAATACTCAATTTATGGCACCTTCACCTTTTTTAGGTGCCTGATCTTCATAGTTCTTTGAAATTAACAGGAAACTTGTGCAAAGCCAATTGCTTGACGCATCTAAACTCACAGCTGGTTTAACATCTTCAGGACAGGCCAGTGTATCCTCCCAGAGGATTACAGGCTTCCTTTATGGCAAGCAAGGATTAAACATTAGGCTTGAATCTGTCTAGTATCCCACCTCCTTCCAGATCTATCACCCTCGGCCTGGCTGAGGTCCACAGGGATCCTGTCCCTGGCTTTTCCAAACACTGCATGGTCCTTGCTAAGAGCATGCCCACAGTGGGACATGGTGCAATTCCTGGTGAGACCTGGCTGCTCAGGAGCTCCCAGCTCCTGCTGCACAGGGAAACCTCTGGCAATAATGAGCTCTGCTAAGGAGCCCAGAGCACACAGGCAGATGGAAACATTTTATGGCTTTACTAGACAGCAATTGGGTCTATTACCATAATGACAGCTTTAAAACAGAGTAATTTGTACAAGGCATGTATGGACAGAGCACTGGCAGGGCAAATCCTAGGGAGCAGCACACACCATCCCTCTCCTGCCGAATTAGGGAGCCTCATTACGGGAGCAGGGGCAGATATTCGTTTCCAGAACAGCCCACTCGAGACACAGCTATTACACAAACAGGGGCCCATAACTGAGTTAACCCAGAAGCTGCATCCCTGGCAACCCCTATTACCAACCATCACTTCCAAGAATCCTGGCCCTGCTTCTCCCAGTTCCTGTTCCCATCTGCCACCCGTGGCCTCTCCACACTTTCCCCATGGGCTCCCTTTCTGCATGAGGGCAGAGCTGAACAGCTGCAGGCAGGTCCCAAATCCAAAGAGCAGAGCTCTGTGGCAGGTCTGATCTGAACTGCTCTCTGCTGGGCCATGCCTGCCCCCATCAGCAGATGAGATAAATTGGGTTTATTTCTGCTGGCCCCATCAGAAACCACTCTGGTGGGTAGAGGTCTGCTGTCTAGTTGGATTTGCTCTCTGGAGATTTCACCTGGCACTCTGCCACTCCTCAGTTCCTAACAGGAGACTAACAGGACCCCTGCAGTTAGACTTTGGATCATTGACTCATTTCGGTTGAAAAAAGACAAGCCCAAAATAACCCAGCACTGCCAAGCCCACCCCTAACCCATATCCCCAAGCACCACAGTTACACACTTTTACAACCCTTCCAGGCTTGCTGATTCCACCCCTTCCCTGGGAAAGATGGTAAGGCAATGCAGGGCCTGGACACAGCACAGAGGGGCCAGTGCTGAAAAAAGCACCGTGTAACCTAAGAAGTACCCTCTGGACCAATGAGGTGGCCACACTGACACAAACTGCTGCTCTCCTCTGGCCACAGCTCTGCACCCAGCTCTCTGTGGGCAGCTTGTGCTCTGCACAGCAGCCGGCAGGGCTGGCTCTGAGGGGCAGCACGGCTCGGGTTCAGCGGGCAGCAGGGACCAGGCAGGGACCAAGGGGCGAGCAGGACGAGCGGGGACGCCGAGCAGGGCGAGCAAAGGCCGGACAGGAGAGGGAGGACAGGGCCTAGGGCCCGCAGCAACGCCAGGCACGGGGCTCCTGATAAAGGAGCGCACAGTGAGCCTAAGTGACGCCGTTCATAATGGTTTTTATATCCCACAGCTCCTCCCATGGTTTGCCCATTCCCAGGAGATTAGTGGACAGTCTGGAGAGTCTCACCCCACAGCAGGGTTACCTCACCTCTCGGGGTGTAACTTGCAGGCTGGTGGTGGAGGCTTTCTCCCCCCTGGTTGGCTGCCTGGCAAAATTCCCCCAGAGACAGGGCCCTTCTGTATTCCCTGAAGACAATTTTCTCTGCTCAGAGGCAGAGCTGCTCTCCTCCCCTCGAAGGGGTAGCCCAGTAACAGAGCCTTTCTCTGTGCATGTGCTGTTACTGCCGAGGCATGTGCCCTTCTGGTACTTTTCCATTGAAATCGAGATTCATAACTCACACTTCAACAAATAAAACTAAACGATGCTGAGGGATTATTAAATCGGTACCTCACACGTGCCAACTTCACTCCGACCACGAAGCTCATGGGAGGAACAGGACACCTGGTGCAAAACCACCAGCTCTATCCCCAGCTCCACAGAGGCCACCTCACCAGCATTACCACTCCAATAATCCTCATGTTTCTCACCGATGAATTGGGAAGCTTCATCCATGGCTTTAAAAGACCATCTCCTTGTGTGAAAAGCCATCAGACAAGATGCAAACTTCCTTTCCTGTGAATGATTCCTCTACCCCTCTGGCAAGAGCAAAGAGGTGCACAGATCCACTCACCCCATTGCTATCCTAACCCCTACCACAGTCCTGGCTCTCCCTGGACAGAAATGGATGTGGAATTTCTTGGCATGAAGCAGAGGGATTTACTAGGTGCAGACCAGGAAGCTGAGCCCTGTGCTCTGGTTTTAATAAGGTGGCAATAAGCAATGCGTCTTTCTGCCCTCAGAATTCCTCCTCTTCAAGTACGAGATTTATTAGAGGAGCCATAAATCATGTCATGTTGCAACTGGCCAAAAAAGCCCGACATTTTTATTGGTTTTGATTAATAGATTTATAATTGGCAGCAGGCATGACAGCCTCTGCGTTTATTTTTCCCAAGACTTTCTTCCTTTTCCTCACAGCTGACGCAGCTTGGCCTCCTTTACATGTTACTTTTTCTCCAGATCTCTTATTGTTTTGATTTCAACTGAATTGTGTTCCCTTTGGTCCTAGTCCACTGGTACTATCTTTGGGCAGAGTTTAATTCTGGGTTGTTTAGAAAAGGGCACTGCTGAACCACCCTGAAAAGAACACAAACATACATTTTTACTTTCTGCTGTTGGCTGGGGTACGGGGGAGGTTTTCTCAGTCAAATCCATGCCTCTTCACACCCTTCAGAGCTCAACTTCCACCAGCAGCCAACATGGCCTCACTTCTTCCAGTCCCTTTCAAAACATGCCTTCGAGTCCACCAAGCCATGTAGGACCCCAAACTCATCCACTGCCACATCACCTCATCCCCTCCAAGAGGCCAACCTGAGACAGCCCATCCCTGAGTGTTGCCGGGGGGGACAGCTGGATACCTTCCTGGAATCGGTGTTCAGGAACTTCCTGCAATTTGTTTTGAATTATTTCCCACATGTGTAGAAAGAGGGTTGAACTTTTATTAGCCAGGCAAGAAGAGATCGGATGTTCTGAAAAAGCTGTCCCCTGCAAAGCTGAGATGTGCACAATGCTTCAGGCAACAAAGGTTAAAACAGTGCCCTGAAAGAGTGAGAGGGTTGAAAACCTAGGGAAAATTACAGGGAAAAGCCCCAAGCTTCAAAAAACCCCCTTCATTTCTCTTCCAGGCCAAAGGCAGGTGAGACATGAGCCCTGCTGAAGGAAGCACAGGCTGAACTTCATGGACTGGAGAAGTTAAGACATATATTCACTTTCAGAGGCCAACTACTGGTATAAGACACACACTCAAAGAGGACAAGGTAGTGTAAGTGAAGCAGTGTCAGTAAAACTCAATAATAATTTTGACACCTCAAAATGTTGTAGAAACACTAGCAGAAGACTCTGTATTCCTACACTGCTCCAAGGTCAGGAGAGCAATTCTCTGTCTCAGGACTGGAAAAAGTAAGGCACTTAAGAGACTGGATGGACATCACCCCAGACTTCCACAGCTGGTCAGAGGAAAGCCCAGAACATTCCTACACTCTGGCTACAGCAGGAAAGCCCTGGAGAGCTGATCTGTGGCTGCTCAGACCTACTCTTTGTACTCAAGCCTGGCTCAGAGAACTTGCGCTTTTGCAACGCGTTCCACACTGCAAAAATCTGGGGCCATGTGCTCAAGGCCAGACCTAACAGGAGGTTCAAAGCACAAGTCAGGGCACATGGCTCCCTCCATCTGCTTCAGCTTTTCCCCACTGCTGGCACCACACTGGCATTGCCTGCTCACTTTGCACTTCACAGCAAGAATGGACAATTGAAAGCAACAGAGGAGACCTTGCTGGTGCTTTCAAATCCGCAAGAAATTGCCAGGAGGAGGAAAAACTGTCCATAAGGGGCATGTGGATCCTATGCTGGCCTTTCCCAACACCTCAGGAGAGGTGATTCACACCCCTCAAATAAAACTGTTGCCTTCACTGCCACGAGATGTGCCTGAATTTAAATGGATACAAATCACAAACACACACATTCACAGGAAAAAGTCCATCATGGGTTATTAACACAAAGCCACCCTTGCCTCTGACACCTGGAGCTAGGCTTAGAGGTTGGATACATTCCCAACAATGCCCCTTTTCTGTGCTCTTCCCTGGACACTGCCCCCAGGCATTGCTAAGGTGAGGACACTCAACCTCCCTGAGGGACTTGTTCTTGGCTACCTGACTGTTGCTCCCTGTCCAGGTGTACAGCAATCAAAAGGCTTTTCTGTATGCCAGTATTTAAATATAAACAGATCCCATCCCATCCTCTCACACCCCCTAACACACAAACACACAACCCCTGAGGTGCAGCATGTCCTTACCCTGACAGGCCTTGTGTCCTCCAGATGCCACCAAGGGCAGCCAGAACATTCCCACTGGCGTTGCTGGAACCAGCCTGCACCACAGGGAGAGAGAGATTGGGAACTGTTGGCAGAGGTTTAGTAATTTACTGAGCACCTGTCCCTCATTAGTGCTACATGACAGGAATTACAGACATCCTAACGACCTCCTTACCCCAGGCACAGGCAAAAGCTCCTCGTCTCCAGGAATGAAATAAAAGACACAAAGTGAAACAGAGGCACAGAAGAACAAAGCAATCAAGGTCACAGAGCTGGTTAATTCAGAACTGGACACCCGGTCCCTTCTGCACTACACTCAGCTCTACATCCAGCAGCTGATTCTGCAGTAAGGTGTTAATAAAAACACAGTCTCAAAGCACCAAGTGACTTTGCTGCTCCTTTAGATTTAAAAGAACCAAAAAAACCCCTGAGTAGTGAAATGCATGTGAAAATTGTCTTGAGTGCAAAACAGAGGACAAACAGCAGGACTAGAGACAATTAAATTCCATGTGTGACCTAGTTAATGTGAGATGACTAATATAAATGGAATGGTCCCAGAACACCTCAGAGCATCCTCATTTCTTTACCTGGTTGCTCAGGAGAGAGGCAGAGATAAATGAAACCCAGTTCTTACAGGTTTATCGCCGACACTATCCAAAGACAAAGAAGCTGCAGCAGGCACAAGCCAGCAATGACAGATACACAACACAGCAACATGGTGAGCGCAGATGTGACTCAGCTGGGGAGGTGCACATTATCAACAAGAAACACCCCAAACTGAGAGACCAGAGCAACAGGGTGAAAAACACCCACAGAAACTTCACAATGCCCATCCTTTACCAACACAACAGCTCTCTTCAGGGCTGGGAGAAAGGCTTTAGGAACATCCACCTGCCAAGGGCTCTTAGCTCTGTGGCTGTCAGCTCTGCTCTGGGTCAGTGAGATGATGATGGGAACATCAGACTCACTAGCAATTTCTAAACTTATTAAACTCAGTGATCTTATAAGCAATCTTCCTTCTGCCAACCCCCCATCACAATCTCTATAGCTTAATTTTTTAGGACAGAAAACCCAGTACCAAGCCCTCCTCAGAAAATACATACACACACACTGAATTTTCAAAACAACAGCGGAATAAATCCCTGATGGGCAATTTAACTTTGGGTGTCTGACTCTGCAAGGCTTTTCTCCTAAAGACAATGCATGAGATTCTGGAAGCTGAGCACAAGCCCAAGTCTGTTTCAGACAGCTCCTTTGGGAAAGGACCAGAGAGGAGCATTCAAGGAAAGGAACACAACAATTTCATTAGTTCTGCATGCAGTGCCTGTTCACATCTACTCCTGCCTTCGAGGACAAGAGCAGAAATGATTATTAATAGGTGCTGGATTTCAGTCTGTAACGACCCTACAGAAAGCCTGGAATACCCAGGCCATTCACCAGCCTGTCTGGTGGCCTCGTTCACTCTTACCTTTGCCAACATAATTCTCGTCTTTGCTACGTCGAGAGGTGTGGTGACTGCAGCTGCAAATCCACCTGAGAAAATTAAAACACCAAGCACAAGTGAGACATTGTTGTGTGAATATAAATGCCACACTGCCTATAATTCCCAGGGCTGTGGTCAACACTGCTCTGTTATTAATGCCCACAGCACGTTCCCTCACGTCAGAGCCCAGGTACGTCTGTCCAAGGTCTGTACACAGAGTGTTTTGTTACTGTGTATTGACTTTAGAAAACAGCTCTCTGCTGGTTAACTGTAAATCCAAACATCCCCAGGGGCATTACTGTCTTTTTGTTCTGGACTCTGTACATATATGAACATATGAAGGTTGCAAGGATAACAGATTCCACTTCCAACATCTACAGCAAGTTTGGAAGGAAGAAACTGCTTACTCATTTGCAGAGATGGGAAAATAAACCAGTCACACTGTGTTCTAGAGAATTCTAGAGAATTAAAGTCTGACCATGTAAATGCTAGAAAGATAGAAACATGTTCTGTATCTGAAACACATATGCTTGGGCTCCTCACTAGATACTCACAAACTGGATCTGGGACTGTTTCAAGGAAAAAAGACAAGTCAGTGTTTGGGATGGAGCTCATCTCCAACAGATTAAATCAGCTCCACTTTGGATAACAACAATGTGAAGCTGCCCAAGGGTCTTAGAAAACTGTCAGAAGTCTGCTGTCACAAGTGCCATCTTACCCTCAGGGGCATTTTTATTCTCTACTCACTTCACACAAACTTCACCCTTGGAGCTCATTACTGTCACTTGCCACAGCCAGCTCAGCTGTGACTTTCCTCCTGAAAGCCAGAAATCTTCAGCTTATCCATCTGCATGTCTCATCCCCAAACATGTGTGTGTCTGGCTCTGTATTTTAACCCTGTGACTACAGCCTGGCCTCTTGTGCTATCTAGGGACCAGCTTTGCTGCTTTTCCTCCCAGGATTTTATTCCCTTTGCCTTATTTCCCCATCCTAAAATCAACTCTAATCTTTCCCTCCTCTGTTCAAAATATTTCAAAAGAGTAATTCATGCTGAGGAAGAGACAAAGTGAAGGAAACTTCTGAAATGCAGGAGCAGCAGTAAGTGAAGAATGAAAGGGGAAGAAAGGGGGGAGAAAAGAGAGCAAGAGACTAGTTCTGAAATCTTTCTTCTTCCTCCTAATTTTTTTTTTCCTCTGGAGCTTGTATAAATTCTGTATCTGCTACAGCTGGGAACAAAGTGACTCCAAAGACTGAAGCCTACACGGTACCCAGGGAATAAGCCAAAAATAATCTGTTTTCTGTTCCAAGTTTTATGGAATGTAGAAAAATTGATCTCTCTTTTCTTGGGATGGGAGAGGGGGAAAAAACATTTCTTCTAAAATCTGTAAAGTAATAAAAAAATCCATTTTCCCTGCTGGCTTGTGTTTTTACCTGCATCTCTCTCTCTCAACCACCTTAACTTGAACATATTAAACCTCTCTTTTCCGATGGAGGAGGCTGGGCCAGCTGGCACCCTACTTGCCTTCTTACAGTTCATTAAGGAATGTCCCATGACAGTTCAGGAGATGCAGTAAGGCACATGTGCAGTCCCCTGGATCTCAAACAAGAATAGCAGGAAAGCTGAGTTAGTGACCAGCCCAAATGCCTGGTTTAGGAGCAGCTTCCACTCCCATTAGGTTGGCCCATGTGGTTCACTATGCCGGAAGCTTTCTAGCAGTGATACCTCACTAAAAAGCAGAAAAAATGGGCTGTATTCAAGAAGTCAAAGCAGAAACTATGAGCAAGTTAAACTAAATTCCAGTCAATTCTTGGACCTTCTTTAAGGTCAGAAAATCCTTTTATTGTGAGCCAGTTTTTGTGTAAGTGACCAAAAGGCTTTGAGAGAATGGTCTGGATAGAAACTTTGGTACTCATGTCAGCAATGTATTTTTAGAATGGTAAAAAATAATCTCCATGGAAAATAGTGGCTTTACAAGTCTGGATGTAGAAGCCCTTCCTTTGCCCACAGACCAAGCTAAAATTAAACAGTGAACCACATGGCTGTCAGGCCTGTGTCAAGCAAAAAAATTGCAAAGCATCACCCAGCTCTGATGGCAACACTTTAGTCAGACTAACTTATGTCCCTTATCAGATCTCTGTAACTTTTTTTATGCATTTATTCCTGAGAGTTTCTTATTGGCAGCAGCTTCAGTCTTGGCTGATAAGAGTGATTAGAACAAACACAATTTATCCTGGCATGATGTTCCCAAATTCTTATCTGAAAAGTTTAATCAAGGCTGATTGGTTTTCATTTTTTCCCCAGCTGACATCTGGATCTTCCCTACTCTTTTGTTACTAAAATTTCAATGTTTCTTTTTTCATCACTGGGAAGTATTTGGTACAGATTTACCAATCAATTCAGAATGGCAACAGCAACAATAAAATGCTTCATAAGCACAACAAGCAGCAGAATAGCGGCTAAATTAAAAGCAACTTTGTATATGCTTGACAAAAACATGAGATTAAAGCTAGCATTTGTTGGGGACTGCTTTTTATTGAAGACAGAGTCTGACAAAATGAATATTCTCCAGCCTTAACTCTAAATGTTCAAGATAATTTTACAGTGACCTCTTAAAAGTTTAGTACAGAGGTACCCAGGAACAGGATAAAGGAACTTAAAACTTGACTGCTTCCAATCACCAGATTGATACAACAGACACAAACTGTCTATTCATTGAAAATAGGAGGGCTGTGCAGTGCACTCATACATCATAGGGCCCAATGGATCTTTAAATCACTTATTTATTAAATAAATCATTCAATTCCTGCTGTCATTGAACTCACCAAGAACTGCCACATGAGGCTGGAGTCTGCTCCACTAATCAGCAACCAGGAAAAGCATCAGAGTATTAGGTGGACAAGAAAGGCCCAAACAAATCCAGACTCCCACTCCTAAATCATCCTGGTTTCTCTGCAGAGCTGATGGAGAAAAAGGCACCTTTGCAGGCAGTCTGTGTCCAGGTGCGTTCACCAACTCAGTCTTGGAGAAGGCTCCTTTCTCCCTTGCCCTAGACAGATCTGGGGATGACTTGGGCTCAGCAAACATGCATAAAGATGGATTTTCACATGGGAGAAGGCTCTTGGCTCTTTAGTACTTCTAGCAGAGTGACAAATTCCTCTATTGGGAAAATAAACCTTCACGCAGTAGTGGAAAATTCATCACCCATCTCCCAAGAAGTTCCAATGGTCACTGTACATTCACACATCAGCTGAGCAGCCAAACTTTACCAAGTCAGGATGTTAAACAGAAAATCCCCCTGCTACTCACACTTTCCCAGTGACCAGTCCTTGATGGAAGTGCTGGTGACAGATATCTGCAGAAAATGATTTACCCTTATTTGGCAATAAGAATAAAAAGACTTGAAGACTTAAGATATTCCCCATGGTTGCTGCTGGCACTTTCTACCATTTTAGCTGTCATACACAACTAAAAGCATCAGAACAGAGTGAAATACTTCACCTGGGAACAATCCATAACCCTAGGTTCTCGCAGCCTGTAGAATTTGCTGCTACAGGAAAATGTTTCACAGGTACTTAGACACAATCCTCAAATAAGATCCTATGAAGGGAAGAAGACAAGTTCTCCTTCAGTTTTGGCATCTTGCTTTTCTGTACCATTTTAACTTCTTCTCCCCTTTTCACAAGGTCCAGGGAATCCTGGCCATTACAGGGGTTCTCCCTGATTCTGAGTTCCTGTCATATGGACAGATACCCGCTTTCTCTTCTGCAATACCAGTCCTGTTCTGTAGGCCAAGCTCCCTTCAAGAGACAGCAATTTGTTCCTTGTTGGAATTAGTTCATCTTAGGAAAAGAAAAAAAATTCCAGTCGAACTGTACTATTGGCTTTCTTCATTATTATTTTCTGTACTAACACCTGGAGATTACCCAGGACCGATTCAGGATCACATCCCAATTTCCAGGTTGAAAAACTGAGTGGCTCAGGTCCAATGCTAAACCTCACAGCATCCTCTTACACTGACTGATTTCCAAGTTCACAAATGGTCTTTTTCAGAACTCTTCAATCAATAAGTTCTTATTTGAACTTTTATTTGACTGATACCATGTTAATTTTTTTTAAAAGGAAGTTTATTCTGGTCCTTTATCAGTGTGGGAACACCACCTGCCTAAAGTAGAGCAAAGTGATCTGAGAACGTCTTTGGATTTCAGCAGAAATACCAAGACAAAGCAGTGCACCCTCCAGAGATTTAACCAGTTCAGGGTTAGGAGCATGTTCCAAGCAGACTCTGCAGGGAAATCTTGAGAACTACTCAAAAATTTATTCAGAGCTATAGAGTTAAAGAGGCTTTTAGACACAGTGTGTAATCTTGTCAGAGCTGATTAGATCAAAACAAAAGTGATGGGAAATCCTCCCTGTTAATGTGCAAAAAGCTCTCGTTAGTGCATTATGACTCACTGGACTTGCACCTCCATTCGTGGTGACTTTTTCACCACACAGCATTAATTATTAATGTTAAGCCACACTTTTTCTTATGGCAGTGACAAAGTAGGCAGCTTAACAGGGACAATTTTCAGTCACATTAAATGGACATTAGCTTCTTTGACAAGCTGGGGATCACCTTGCTGCTCCAGGGCAGTATTTTTCTTTTCCAACAGCTAATACCCAATGGCAGGATTTCCTTGCCACTGTCCTACTTCCATGGAGAACACAGGAAACCCACACAGAAGCTCTCCTGGGACAGCCTGCCTTGGTACACTGCAGGGCTGGGGTGGTCCAGCCAGGCAGTCTAAATCCAGAGAACACTTGAGCATGGGGTGAAACCAGAATCATGCCTGTATGGGGACATGCTTCCCTCCTCTGCCTCCATACCCTGCCCAGATCTGGGGTGGTGTCCAAACAGTTCAGACACGAGGCAAGGTTTGGTTAAAACACAACCTCAGGCTTAAAATCTTGTTTAGATCTACCCTTGGGTTCTTCCCCACTGACTGCTCAGGTGTCACCTTTTCCCACTCCCTGGCTGCTCCAAACATCTCTGTTAAGACACCAAAGATGATGATAAAGCTGGACAAGGCACTGAGGGATTAAATTATTAACAGATGAGTCAGAGAGGATTCCAAATCTTGAATATTTATGTTCATGCCTATTATATTTCCATTAGAAGCCCATGGATCACATACATCCATCTTACATATGAGGGCTCAATACAGCAGCGTTGGGCCTCTTGCAGCACTTTGGCTGAAACTGCTGCCATTTCACAGGCACTGGGGATGCAATTCAACAGATTGTTGCTCTTGGTTCTGTCTTCACCAAATAGTTATAAGCAACTCATACAGACACACACATGTGTGTGCCATAAAGGGAAGCTAAACAGGACTTTTCTTTCAGCTTCTTTCAGCTTATTACTCTGCCCCTCAGGACCTCTAACATATTTTTAGAAAGTATTGAATTCAAGCAAAGAACACAGGAGAAAAGCCTGTCTGTGTGATTTCACCATCCCACCACCACCATGGTGGCTTTTGGCAGCATATCTGTGTGCAAAGGTTGTCTTTTGGATAACATTCACCTTTTAAGGTTTATAACACAGTGATTTTAAATCACTTCTATGCACACATCCACCTTGTTTTATTCCCAGGGAACTGGTGAGGTTTTAATTTTTTTTGTTTTGGGATGGAAAGAAAGGGATAAAGAGTTTGGTTGGCTTTTTCTTCCCTCATCTGAAGCTACATGTAGGTAGTTAATAATTTTTAACTCTGGAATCCATTGTTCAGAATGCAGGAAATTATTGTTCCACTGCCTCCCCTCAGCAAAAAGGCTAAATATTTTCAGTGAAATATAATGGATATGGTACCAGAATAGATCAATATCAGAGCCAGCTTGTTCCATACCTCAGGGGGAGGCAATGGAGACAGAGGGGAAGGTTCTGATCCAAAAAGAGTTCAACCTCCTAAGCTTTGAAGCAGGTCGTCAAAGGACACATGAGAAAGGAAGATTACAATACTGCTGGTGAAAAGGAAGGAATAGGGAGACAAAGCAAAGAGAAGAAAAACCAGGCTGGAGGAAGGATAACCCAGAGAATATTCATCCTCACCAATTACAACATGATCTACAAAATAAGACTCCAGCTCTTCAAAGATTCCTGCTTGGGGAATAGAGCCTAGGAAGGAAACCAGGCCAAGTGTCTCATCTACTACCACATGGACCTGGAAGTCTCTGTGCTGCTCCAGGACCTAGTGTCTCCTCCAACACCAAGTGTTGGTGTCCCCAGTGTGTGCCAAAGGACAGTGAGCACATGTCCATGCACAGCTGTGCCTCTGGACGCTCCTTCTGCAAGATTTCTGCTAGAAAAGGAGCAGACAGTGCTGAACATCCATTAAACAGTAGCAAGTCCAAGCACAACTGGTCAGAATTAGGACATACAGAGAAGGAATTGGAGGCACTGGGCTAAATTTCCAGCTGAGGCACCAAATTGGACCTCAGGAAATTACTCTGCAAGGCCTTGGGTAAATCAGATAACCTTTCCAGCTCTCTGAACATGCCTGAACGCAGTTTTTGTATCAATCTAACTGTAAAGAAATCAACAGAGGTAATGATCCCCATCACACCTGCAGACATACAGATTGAATTTTAAAGCATTTTTAGTCTGTTAGCTTGATTTGTTTCAAAACAAAAATGAATGATCTGCTTCATTCGCTCTTATTTTGTTTGCACTGATTGATGAAGTCAGTGTAAAATCCAACAGCAGGATCTTAAGCAGAATAAAACTCCCTTCCCATCAACATAAACAGAAAAAATACAGCTGGACAAGACCACAAGAGGTCACCTAAAATATTCTCTCAGCCCCAAAATGGAATCTGTTCTACCTAAACCATTCCCTCACTGCTCACACACCCAATCTACTTAACTCTGTGCAGCAACAGCCACACTGCCTCCCCTCAGCTGTGCAGTTTCTGTGCCCTTCAAAATGAAGCCTCAGTCTCTGCTGGAATTCTGCTGCTATTAATACTTCATTTCCCCTAACAGAACTTATTTTTAAAAAATTACATACAGTATAATGACTCTGATTTTGTATGTGATCAAAGAACAAGCTTTGCTTTTGATAATCTCTTTTTCAAGAAATGCTATAATTTCTCTTTAAACAGGATTTATTTTTTCCCCATATTCTCTTACTGGTTTGGAATCTCAACATGTATTTTAGCTCCATGGGGAAAAAGCTCTGGCTATCCATCCCTTTACTATTAATCTGTTTTTTCTATTAAGACAGTTGAATCTCTCCTCCCTCAAACTTGTCAGCTATACTGATGAGTCATTAATTGATTTTTTCCCCCTCTTTTTGTTTTTTTGGAAACAAGTACAGTAGGCTAAAATCAAGCAAGAAGACTACTGAAAAATTCAATTAACTTCTGGTTTGTTTGGTAATAAATAGTGCAGTATTGTATTCTGCCACTCTTTATTCTTGTTGTAGTGTCTGGAGATTGTCCAGATGTTTCATCCTCTGGGTTTTTTTGCTGAAGAAGGTATTGCCTCCAGGCTGAGCAGTGCTGGCCCTCTGCTCTCCTGCCTCTAGTTAATCTATGTGGCTGTCAGAGCTGTCACAGGAATGGTGAATCACGGCCTCTGCAATCACTTCAGCCCCTGGGGAAGTGCTCAGAGCGAACAGCTGCACAAACCCCCACCCAAGCAAGGTTTCTCCTGGATGAGGATTTTACAAATCAACTTTGAAATAATCACAAAGCCTGACTGACAGGGCCACAGTTTTTAAATAACAGAAATTTGTCAAAAACAAATTGGTTGTCTTTCAAACAGACACCCTAGTTGAGTTTTTTTCTTCTTCTTCTCTTTCCTTTGCTGACTTTTGTATTTCCAAACAACTGGATCCGTTTTCTTCTAAACAAACTTGAATTACAAAGGAATGTTGTTCTGCTATACTTAATAGATTTGCACATTTTTCCCTTTCTTCTTTAGTCTTTCCCAGTATAACATGTAATCCTTTGCACCTGCAAAAGCTCCACAGACTGCTGACTGCCAAGAATCCACCACGTGACCCTGCTTCCATGACCAGAGATCCTGTGTTTAAAGAGAAAGGAAAATAAAAAGTTATTAAATGCTTGAATCTATCTGATCCCCATGTGAGTTAACTCTGAGGATGGGAACTTAAGAGAAAAGCTATTTTTGTGGCATTTTTGAGTGATGTAATAAGTGATTTTTCCCAAGGAACTTGTGTATTTGAACAAGCAGATGGAGTGAGAAGGACGTCTGGAACTGAGGAGGGCTTGAAGCAAATTGCTTTCAGGGAATTCATATGTATGTATTTAAGCCTGTGGCCATGCAACTTTGCAAATATTTTGTGAATTTATTTTCTTTTTGGCAGATAAAACAGCACAAAGCAAAACACTGAGCGGGAGAGCGGCATGCAAGAACCAGTATCAGCTCAGCCTAGATGTACCCAAGGCTCTCATTTAAAATGAACAGCTTCCACTACCTCCAGATACAAGTCCCGTTTGCTCCCCTACATTTCTTAAACCAACCCTTCCCCTCACACTGCCCAAAAACCCCCATCGTTAAGAAATTACTCTTATCACTCCCATTATATCCCAAAGCAGGTGTGTCTCTGTTTTTCACTTGGTGTCATTAGGGACCACACACCCTCCTCTCCATGGCTCCCACACACCCTGCTCCCATCCATTAACTCACAGCAGCGTTTAAACACACACATTTAAAGCCCCAACTAAACAGTGCCTTCCAAAAACACCTCTCAAGTCACGTCACACTATCTGATGAGCCAGGTCAGTATCAGCAGCAAAGGCCAGTCTGCTGGGAGGGGTTTACCGTGGCAGCTATAGCCACTGTTCTCTCCTCCTTCACCCTGCTCCATCACCCCTTTCCCATCTCCTGAAACACTTCACACTGGAAGCTGTCTGGAGGAGAGGTTTCTGGTTTATGATGTGAGGATCAGTACTGAGCAAAAAGGGATGGGATCCACAGCCCTTCTGAGGCCCACCACAGAGAAATCAGCAATTTTATTTTATAGCTGTGGCATTCTCCTTTTTAAAGTCATGTTACTTCTGTACTATAAAATTTTCTTAAAAGCAACTGGATAGCTGTGATAGGCTGAGATACTGCTCTTGGGCTCCTGATCTGCAGTACAGCCACTTTCTGCTGGAGCAGGAGAACCCTTCTCTTGTTTGCTGACTCTTCATTCAACATGCTGTCCTCGTGACTCGCTTCTTCCAACTTGGCTGGTGGTTATATTTCAGTTGAATGTTTTAAAAATCAAACTGTTCAAGCAACAATGGCCAGCCACAATGTTGTTTGGTACCCTGCCACAGCTAAATAGCTGCAGCTCTGCTGTACGAAAGCACTAAAGGGGTTCCAGCCTCTTTAATGCTAGCCATTCTTTTCCTGGTGTTTTCAGTATGGGCTGCTATTCTGCCGTCACCCACAGCAGAAACTGATTTTCATCTCATAAATAAATAAATAGAGATTCATAATTCTTCAAAACCATAATATGCTTTTCTGGAATAACTTACAGTCTTTGGACACACAGTTCCCTTGCAACTCAGTCCTGATGGAAGAAGGACACACACTCTCTTAGACAAACCACCTTCCAGAGTATCTGGGTGTTGTCAAAGCATAAATCCCACTTTCAGCACCCATTTGCAAAACACTTCAGGTGCTTAAGAAACCTTGAATTGAAAGTCAGGGTTCAGAAACTGAGCTGCTGGAGCCACAGCTTTCTTTTGATAAAAAACCAGAATTACTGTATTTTTTAATTAAACATTCTCCAAACATCTGTACATCTACAGCTAAACCCACAAACCCAGAAGAGTTACTGCTGCCATGTAAAAATGCACTGTGGAAGAGCTGCTGAAGGACTAAGAGGAAAACCAGCCCATTAATTCAGACGTTCATGGCTTTGCCAGAAGCCCAGCATATTCTCAGTCATGATGGGGTTTTACGTTAATGTCATTGTCCAAAGAAGAGGGAAAAGGTCATTCTGATTTCTTGGCATGTAGCTCTAAAATCTAGTTTCTGATAAAGCCTGGCTTCCTAGTGCAGCTCTGCACAAAGAGCCTCTGCCAAGCAAGGCAAACTGTGATGAATTCCCATCCATTATGCCTGCAAATTGACAACAGGTATTTGCAACAGTCATGCAATATGGAAAATGGTTTAAAAGGGTGGAGCCAGCAACAGTTCAATTAAATTAGGGAAAAGGAGAATTGAGGCTGGAGAACAGGAAGCAAATTCCCCAACAGTGAGGTCTACTGAAGCGCGGAGCCAGCCTCCCCAGGGAGGAGAGGAAAGCCCTCTCCTTTGAGTCATTTAAAAATAGATTGGAGAAGGCACTCAAGACTGTACTGTGGGGAATAATCCTGCGTTGGCAAGGGCAAGATGAGATGACTTCATGTGTTTCTTTCCATCTCCAATTTCGGTGATTCACCCAGAGCTCCAAACCTGAACATGCAGAAGAGCAAGAGGGAAGCACGGCACGAGGACATGATCCTGGAGGAAGCCAAGAGGAACAAGTGTCACAGGGCCAAGAGGACCAGCAGGACTCCGGTCCAAATTCTTTCTAACCACACGATGCTGTGGGCCAGGATGATGTGCTGGAGGTAACACATGTTTTCTCTCATAGCCCGTGGACCAACTAATTGACAGGGCTTTGTGGTAAGTCAGACTTTTAAGTTCTTCAAAAACACTCACCCTTTGAGTGGGTTTAAATACCATTAAAACAGGGCAATGCACAGAAGCTGTTAGAGGTTTTTAGATTACTATAAAACCAGGGCCTTGTTCCTGGAAAGAAACATAGGATCCATATACAGATCTCCCCAAAACGCTGACTTTAAACAAAATTGCTGCTTACTGCAGTGATACAGTGATACATCTGCCATCCTAGATGCTGCACAGAAGCAGAAGAGCCTTCCACTTGGGAGGATAATAGCAAGAGCTCAGGTCAGGCAGAGCTGATGGCACAGCTCAGAGGCTCCAAAAAAGGGCAGAAGCGCCCATGTAATGCCTGCAGAAGCCCCAATGACACTACTCTCTCCACATGCTCCTGCAACATGAAACACAATCCAGGAATTATGAGCAACACAACTGCAACAGTTGGCTCAGCTTGGGTTCCCCACCACCATCACCAAAAAGCCTTCTACCTGCTCACACTGTGCTCCTGCTGCAGAAGGCTGCAGAGGATAACCTGACTTTTCCAGGGCAATACCCATTCTCACGAGCATTCACAGCCTAGGAAAGCAAAATGACAAGGAGCACATTACATGAAAGCGGCCGCCATGCCAAGCCTGTGTCATGTGTATTCTATTAAGCTGAAGGCTGAATAGAAGACTTTGTTTTCTACTTCAAAGGACCCCATCCCAATCTCTCTCTCTCTCTTCCCTTATGAATAACAAATTGGAAATAAATCTTCTGGCTGAAGCGCATGGAAACTCATACAGTTGGGGCCCTCTGCAGCTTCCCAGCTCAATCACATGTTAATTTTTTTTGTAAACACTTTTCTGTGATATATATGTAAATCTCGCTGTGCATTGCTGCACCATGTAAAGCAATACAGCGGGTGTGGCCTCAGGGGATGGGACACAGTGGGAAGCCTGACTGCATATTTCCAATTATTCACAGGGATAATGTTCACAGAGAAGGGTCAAGTTTTATTCGTGGGCAGAACCCTACTTTTCTTCCTAGCGATCCCATTTCTTACTGCTCCATAGGCCAGTGTCCCCTAATTCTCACCACAAACATTATTTAGCTCTTTTGATACCGAGAAAACAAGGACACCCTATTTTTTTGGGCTGAGGGAGCATTGGAAAAGTCACTCTTAGGATCTACCAAAGGCCATTCAATCTAAAAACAAAAAAGGAAAATACTACCTTTTTTCTTTTGTCCATGTTTGTGGGCAGCAAATACATCCCCCTGCTTTTAAATACTGTGGGTAAGTATTTGGTGTCCACAAACGTGGGCTCCTCAGAGTGCTGAGGACACCTGGCCTCCAGATGGCCAATAACCTTTGACCAGTGCACACAACTCTTACCTGTGCATGCCTGTCACCTTTGCCACGCATCTGTAGTAAAAGTTTGTGGCAAAAATCAGCTGTCAGCTTTGTGTTCTCAACGCAGCCAGGTCATGGCCTATATTCAGGACATCTAAGCTTTGGTAATCCATGAAAATGCAATAATCACACTTCTCTCAAACCTGATGACCAGCCCAACACCACCAATGCTGCAGGAAGCATCGCAGAGAATGAGACATCTCTGCCATGGCCTTGCTATTCTTCAAGCCAGAACCCGTGGCATACACTACACTTGAGGCCTGCAGCTGAATAAATATTACAATTCACTCCAATGAAAAGTATCTATAGTATCTCTATGTACCCCTCTGTTCACAACAGTGTTCAACTTCATGATAACGGGGGAGAAAATATCAGTACAAATTAATCACATGGATCTGTGTGCATGTGCGGTCCTGCAGACTGAGGAAAGAAAAGCAATTTTCATGTTTGCCTTTCCTACTAGGGATTTTACTCACAACGTGGCATTCTGCATGGCTGACCCTTACAGATGCATGGCACATTAGCTACAGGAGAAGCAAGAAATTCACAAGTTGATTGCAGTTTCTATACATAAAGTCAACATGGAACAAAGAGCCAAACGTCCTCCTCAGTGGATTTTTATGTGCATATGTGCAGCATATGGGCAAGTACATGTGTATATTATCTTGCAGGAAACATGCAAGCCCAAACATGGGAAAAATTCAATGATCTAAGTTCACTGTTGACATAAATGCTGAGACTCCATTTGCGCTAATGGAGTTGTGCTCACTTACGCCAGTACTGAATTCAGTCCTAGAATTAAACCCACCCAAATCCTAGATAAATTGAAAGAGAACAAAAGTTGGCCTATATGCAAGAGCATATTTTTCATGTTAAAAGCATTTCATTCCCTTTTTCTGCCCATATAATACTGCATTGATGTCTGTGACCCATTTGGATGTAAATCAAAATGGATGTGCTAAAAGCCTGGTTAAAAGGAAATGTTCTTCGAAACAGTGTTCCCATGGCAAGGCAGAACAGCTACACCCAGTTTCCATGGCACAAAGGGACATACAGGGAGGGAAAATGCACTTCTAAAAAATCACTTCAAAGCCAGCAGGGTTTTCCTTGAGCACCTGCACTGCTACTGCCTAATAGATCTGTGCTTCACAGGTGTGTGTGAATAAATTACATGGAAGAATTACATAAATCTGCTAAGATTCTTCATCAAATAACAAGTGTCCAAATCAAATCTTTGATATTCAAACATCCCCAGATGTCGTTGGCAAGCTCAGCAACTTCTAGAGAACCTCTTGTGGCCTGGGCATGACCAAGAGCATCACAATCTGGCTCTGTATCTATGGACTGTGTAAGCCTGTTTTCCTCTGGTCTGTTTAAATGCTGCATTGATGATCCAAGGCCATCTGACTTTTCCCAAACGTGCCTGCAGTGCTGTGAGCAAGGGTTGCATTTGTTTCTCTCCCTTTGGTGCAGATGGTGTGCAGCATTCCTTGGGCTGTGCCCCAGGACAGCGTGAATGACACTTATTGTGGCAGCAATAAAGCCAGGGCTGTTTGCTCAACAGCTGTTGGGTGCATTGTTCCTTTGTGAGAAAAATGCAGCCGCTCTGCTCATGGCATGGACACGTTACATCCCGCCCCCAAATGCCCCGTGCAAAGCTGTTTTCCTGATTCAGCACCTAAGCAAATGGCAGACAGTGCTATTTAACCATTAGGACTTAATCCCAAAATCAGCCCAACTGTTACTCAAAGAGGGAGCGAGGCATGGTAGAACACTTACTACACTGCCTGCAAGGAAATGGCTTTAAAGCTGGGCCTGGGTTTCATTTACTCTTGACTTATATGCAGCTGAGCACAGAGGAAAGAAATACTAGACTTCTCCAGGAAAAAAGGAAAACAGTCACCTACCTGTAGAGCAGGGAAAGAGCCATTCAAGGCCTAGTTTGGCTACATGCCTCTATTTTCTACTTGCCCTGTTAAGCAGCAACAGATCTGACTGTAAATTTTAGGAGGGAAATAGCATGTGGTTTATTGATTCAATGGTGGAGTTATAAACACGTATTATTGCTGAGAACCCCAGCTGCCTGGGCAGAAGTATTCTGTAAACTTTTCCTTCTTATTAACTTTAAAAATCAGGTGCAATGATCTTCAACCAAGGTTAGAGTCTTCACTCTCCACAGAAAGCCATCAAGCAGTCTTTGCACAGCAAGTTTCAAGATATATCTCAAAATCTATCTTCACTGATGACCAAGAGCAAGGCTGAGCTGACCCTAAAATCAGTTCATACCCTATACTGCCTATACCAGCCCCCAGAAGTTGAGCTCTCTGGAGGGGGGAACCAAGAGAACCAAGCAAATGAGCACATGTGCCATTGTCCTCTAGATCTATAGTTCAGTGCACCAGCACATGCCCCTCAACACAAGTGCCTTGTGCCTATGGTTACAGCTGCACCTGAACAGAAAACAAAGGACTTAAGTCCAACCCCAAACCTGCTCTCTATTGTGTGGGCAGAAACCAGCTTAGAACCAACCCATGGAACTCCTGTTCTGACCCAGCCAATTCTCTGATCCTGCTCAGCCTCACAGGGGAATGGCTGGACTCTCCCCATTCTCTTTTTGTATAACACCTGTTATACCGTGAGACCTACAGGTTTGAGAAAATTATTTTATTGCTAAAACCAGTGACAAAAAATTGTGGGCTCACTAGATCTGCAGGAAGTCTAAGAGTTCTAAATTTTGATCAGCACTGAGACAAAGAGGGAAATCCTGGTCCCACTGAGTGCCAGAAGAGTCAGACATCACCTTGAGCATGGTCAGCTGAAGATTTTTATCTTTCTTTGAAGCTCCTGGGCCAGTGGAGCAGCACAGTCTGTGCCAGCCCTCCCAGGGAGGTTGGGTTTGTAGGGGCAGGGCTGGCTGACCCTGATGTTCCATAGTCTTAGCAATGTCCAAGTGTCTGATCTTAAGAGTCAGACCTGTCTAATGAAAAAGACAAAAGGTTCCCAGGACAGTAGGTTTGTTTTCCTTAAAAAAAACACCAACTAAACAAACAAAAACCCCCTTGTTTTTCAAGTCAACTCATTTGAGGCCTATGTCCTCCTGTCCCGCCTGCTCCTTCCCTCCTCGCTGCCTACCAAAGCCTTTTCTCCAGACATACAATACATTTGGTCTATAAAGAGACCATTCTCCCTGTACAGCTGCGTTTGAGTAATTCTCAGAGGCTCTGAAGCGCAGCCAACATGCAGAAATATAAAACCCAAGAGGACTGAGTCTTGTTTCACCTGAGAAGGGTTTATCTTACACACAGCACTGTTCTCCACGGGATCTGACCATTTCCACTGAGTCTTAAGAAACAGGCATTTTTGACAAAATGTTTCTGGACTCAAACCTAACCAGAGTATCTTGATTTTCTTTAGGGTTTTAAAATGCTATTTTATTGAAAAAAAACCCACCTGATGCCCTGTATTTCTGTAATGCCCCCCCCCCCCAGCAGAAATGAAAGTTGTCTTTTTTCTCAGTTCTAAAAGAAAAGAATTATGGATTAAAACATGAAACTTATGATAAATCACTTATGTGCTGCTGGTAGGAACTCAGATATGATGATTACAAGCGCTGAATAAAATGTCTGAACAGAAGAGAATAAAAGTTAAGACAGAAGGCATGGGCTCCACAAGGCCACAGTCATCTGAGCAGAGACTGCACAGCCCTGGCAGCGGGGTGAAAGCAGGAGCTGCACCAGGCTCCGTGTAACCCACAACAATTTCATGCCAAATACACAGCCCACAATGTGAAATTCCCACAGTGGAGAACACATATATAGTATTTCCAAAGCAAGTTACTGAGGCACCCTGGAAATTCCATAGCAGCAAACAAGGGGACTGTATCTTAAAACATTAATTCCAAAACCTGAACTAATATGGAAGGCTCTGTGCTTGGCTGGTATTTGGGAAGCACACCACATCTATGCTCTGTTGCCTTTCTTCAGGGCCACC
This sequence comes from Aphelocoma coerulescens, assembly GCF_041296385.1. Classification (NCBI taxonomy): domain Eukaryota; kingdom Metazoa; phylum Chordata; class Aves; order Passeriformes; family Corvidae; genus Aphelocoma; species Aphelocoma coerulescens. The sequence continues at coordinate 15,705,776 of NC_091026.1, read as the reverse complement.
TGGTTTTGAGATGGGATCAGAAGCATTAAACACACATAAAAGAATGTAAACTTGATCAAACTGTCGCAGTAATATTCAACCATGGTGCTCTTCTGAGGGTTGGTGTAGCAGAAAGTGAATAAAATTTGTAACACGTTCCCGTCTTTCCCTGAACTCTGAGAAGAATTCAAAATTGTTTTACCTGTAAGACTTGGACTAAAGAGACAGAAAAGAGCTATACTACCCCACCCTGGTTGGGAATTACAAGGTCCTGAAATCTGATATACCATAGCACAGTTTCCTTCTCTCTTTTGGTTTATAGCAATAATCTGTACCTCAAACAAAATTTTAAAAAATTGAGAAAATGGAGAACTGAGAAGAGAAAGGACATTAAGCACACCTTATAGCAGTGGATGCTACCTAAATAATTTTTTTAAAAAGACTTTTTTTTTAAAATTAAAAGCACCATAATTACTTTACTGTTGTTTCTTGAGCCATTGTGAACTAAGAAAGGAGTCTATTACCTGTTCCTAAATTGTGTATTCACCTGGGTCACTATCAGTAAGACTTGTACTTGAAGCAGTATCTGTTTCTTGCTAATTACTGCAATCCTCCCTTTGCCAGCACCCACAGCCAACGTAACCTTATAGTTCAGTAATCTATACACTGCTCCCTCTTCTTTTAACATGGTTTAGTGCATGGCATGCAAGTCTGCTCTCACAGGAAACAGCTGGTGCACATTCACAGACAGGAGAAAACTGTGCATGTAAACTCTGTGACTAACGCGTAAGGAATAACCAGAGCAGCTCAGAGTAAAGCAGATAGAGAAAATGGGATATAGGAACACACAATTTGCTACCTATGACAAGCCTTTATTAGGCTTCTTTAAGCTTAACACCCTGCTGCTGGCTGCAGTCAGCCATATCTGAAGGAAAAAGAAACTCTCTTCTTCTTCCATGTGCCTCTCTAACTGTCCTTTCACAGTGGAAAGATTTTCCTCATTTTTATGGTGATTAGCTTGTTCAGGGAATCATAAGACTGAGTCTATCTTCCATCAGCTTATGTAACTTCGTACTAATGGTTTTAAAAATGACACAGCCACAGCACTTGTTCTGTTCTCCTCAGTGAGATGGCCCACACACATCATACACAACTGCTCCCACAGTTACTTTCTCAAGTAATCCTATTAATACAGTGCAGAATAGTCCCTCAGGCATCATCTCAATAACTCTTTTCTGTTCAGGCTTCGTGCCATTTTTCTCTTGTCCTTTGCATTTCTATTTCTGTGTAATTACTGTCTGTTCATGCTCCCTTCTTGCACCCGTGAGGAGCCCTACACCCTCAACCATACTCCCAGTGATGCTATTGGCCACATCCATCCTCTTGATGGGACCATAATGATTTTTGTCCTTTGTTGTACTGTCAGGGCAATTTTTTAAGAGCTTCACTCAGATAAACAGAATTTATTCTGCTTTCACTGCCTGGCTTTGATATGACAAACCCTGAGCTCTCTCTCCCTGTGCTGAGCCAAAGTGACTGAGTATGCCAGACTGATTTTTGCAGTTCTCTACTGTTGACTCCACATCAGAAGAATATAATGCAACAGGTTTGTGGAACAAACTGACACAAGTTTTGTTTCTCTTCGGATCTGCACTGACCTCTTTAGATTAAACATGATGCCTCATTCTGAGTGACTCACTCCTGCAGTTAGCTAAATTCAAACTGTCTTCTTTAAAGCCTGTAATGTAAACAATACATTTTACTGTCACAGCTACGTGGACATTAGTTAAAACAACTTTACATTCTGAAAACAGCTACACAATGTTTCTGGTTTATGTGGTTTTGGCACGAACACGGCACTTTTTCCCTTTAAGCACTGCCACCTCTTGCTCCCAAACACGGCTGCTGCACTAACCACTAGCAGGTTGGGCCAGTACCACTGCTGAAGAGTTTACAGAAAGCCATTCCTGGACACTGGCAGGGAAACAGATTCCTAATAAGGTAGCCCAAGCTCCCCTGTGCAGTGGGATGATACCCAGACCCCACAGCAGGCTGAGCTCATGAAGTACCTACAGAATCCTCCACGAACACAGCTCAGTTCTGCAAAAGCTCTTGATGATTTTCCTTCTCCTCCTGCCTGTGGACTCACCTTTATTTCGAACTCCCTGAAGCCTCTACATGCAAACATTCACACTGTGGACTTGTCCCCCCCAAACAGCCCCAGCTACAGACACACAGCAAGAGGACAAACTATTGTCCCAATTCAACATACAAGGACCCAGCTTGGGTCTCCATGACGAGCTTGTTCAGAAGTCCAGCACTCCTACCAAGAAGAAAGTTTCTCTCTCCAGCTCCTCTTTTATAAATATATTTTGCTACAGTGCTTTTAATGATCTGCAATAATTCTTTGTGCTTCCACCCTATGACCTCCAAGTACTTGAAAAACCCTTCCTTTCATCTTTTGCAGTGAGTTCAAAGAAACAGAGAGGGATGGAGAAATTATATGTCTTCAAATCCAACTGTCCACTCAAAAATCTGGATTGTGACTCTGACCATGGTAAACAGAGCAACCAGCTGCTGGTGGGAGAACAGCATATCATTCCAAACAACTGCACTGTTAAAACATCATCTATTGACACCTTCTTTAAATGATCTTAAAATAAAGTACATGCAGCCAATCAAAATAGCTTTTCAGTGATGTTCACAAAACCCAGGCTGAAACAGTTTTCTCATTTGCAATTTCCTTTTACCACGAAGACCAAAACACTAAAAAAAGTTAAAATAAATAAAAAAAAAAGAAATCCCATGACACAAGGTGGTTCCCACTCTCTTTAAACAGTAAAAAAAGTTTGAGCCGAAGATAAGATTTCTGGCAAGCTGTGAGTAAAATCTAGCCTGCATGCCACAGATCAGTGTTTAAATATTCCTGTTATTTTTCAGATATTCAGGCAAGTGATCTTCACATGCACAGGTAGGTTGGCACATAATTACTGATTCTTGGACACACCCATAATTGCAATAATCGAGTTAGATAAGTTACCATGGAAAACCTTTGCAAAATGTGTAACTTACATTTCCATCACTAAAGAGAACTTACCTTTAAGGACTCCCAGAGGGGAAACTGTACCAGAGAGAAAGGAATCTGGAGAGGTGGGAAAAGAAAAAAAAAAACCAACATAATGTTACAAAAGCAAATTGGGTTGGCATGTTCCTCAACTGGCTAAATTAGGAACAGTTATTGTTCCCTCAGTGAACTGCAGCTTATTACACTTACAAATCTTTACGGACACTTTATGTATGCTGCCATTAAATGACTGGTTTCACTAAAGCAGTTTTACTTTGTTTATCACATTCCCTGCTGAGAGGTTAATGTATTGTTACCAGGGTGGCCTAGAAGAGCAATAAGCAGTGTGATCTAGTGCAGGGACATTCTTGGTTTGACAGTCAGCCAAGAAAGCCATAAGGATGGTTCAAGAAATACATTCCCAAGGCCAGGAACACAGCTTGGCAAAAAAACATCTTCAGCAGTGCAGACCCTCACAGATGCTGAGCTGTTGTGCTGCAACCAGGGCTCTGCAGTTGGGCATCAGCTGCAAAAACGTTCCTGGACATCTCCCATGATCTCCCATGAACAGGCTCCCTTGAGAATTAAAAGCAGGTTGTGAGGAGCTACCACAACCCAACTAAAACCCCAGGGAGAAGCTTGGTGGTTCTCTCCTTATTGCCTGTAACACGGGGTTATTCTGTCCAGCAATAGCCTGTATCTCTGTCTAGGCTCGTTCCTGCTGCCACCTGTCCCAGGAGTGCCTTTGCATTTCCATGCCCTTCCCAGATTTTGCCCTGATAAAAACCTCAACTCATCAGTCAGTTTTCATTGTGAAGCACTTTGCAACAAGAGACATCACTTTCCAAGTTTATGCCTTCTATTATATTTCTTCCTCCACAAAGCTCTCCACTACATTCTTCCTTGTCCTTCACCACTCTGAGAAGCCCTGTCTAATGCCTACCTCTGGTACCAACCCTGCCTTTGCTATCTCCAGGCTGAATATCTGTCTCAAGAGATCTCAGAGAAAAGGGTCTCCAGGAAAACACTGGCCTGTCCTAGGATCACCCTACAGCTGTATCTGTGGGTCTGCTTTGCCCCTTCCTAAAGCTTCTGCATTATCTCCTCCTCTCTGTTAGCCAGTCAACCCCAGACTCAAATCTTCCTCCAACTACCTGTTTTCTTCTCCTTTTATCATTCTTAATTTTCCTCCTAGTTTAGGCTGATTTGACAGTTCATATAACAAATTATTTCGTCTCAGAAAGCACTTATGCATCTTTTACCATGAAAAGGAGTAGATACTCAAAATGGATCACGCTTATGTAATGCAGATATCTTTGCTCTGAGTGATGTCAGGTTAAAAACGTTCACTAGAGATATGAATGGCTTATTAAACCTAAATTCAAGCTACACAAAGGAATCTGAAATGGAACATCCACTCAACATCACAGGAGTCAAAGAGTATTGTCTGCTTCCCTGTGCTGCACGTAATGATTAATAAATGAGTCTATTAAGTTAATCTGCCAGGCAAAACTAAACTTGACAGACACCTGCAACAGAAAATTTGTTATCTATTCAGGCAGGAAATGGCAGTGAGAAGAAATCAATGTCACTGCTGTACATTGAGCTGACAAACTGAAATCTCAGAGGAAGTTTGTCGTCTTGGACAACGAGCAATATCCCTGGTGGCATCTCAGAGCCCCACAATAAAGGTCAGACATGGCTCTTATTAATCAGGGTCTTGGAACTCTAGTGTAGCAATTAAATTTCATTTTTAATACTGGGTAAAAAAGTCCAGATCTTTGACAATAATGTGTGGTGATATATTTATGAAAAGATATATATACACCCCCATGCTACTGCAGCATTGTTGAACTGAAGTTATATGGAATAATTTCTTTGCAATGTAAAACGAAAAGCAACATAATCTTCTATATCTAGACCAAAAAAATAAGTAACAATAACCAATATATTTGCTTCAAATTTGTTAAAAAAAAAAAAAGGAAATGCTCTGTATCCAGCTGTACACCAAACAAAACAAGCTTTCAAGTACAGCCTCCAAGTTTTGCTTTTTTATGCTCGTGAATGAGTGGTAAAATGATGCAGCTGTTAATAAGACAACAAGGGAAGCTTTTGACATAATCCCCTTTATATCTCCTAGCTAGAAGCATTTCAGTCAAAGGGGAAACTCGTTCACAAGTGCTATTTGATTTTCATGGTTAGTGGTGTTTGCTTTCCGTGTCCTGCTCAGGGGAGCCAGGGCTGGATGGGGATTATGGGTTTCCCTTCTCCCCACGTCCCATGGGATGCAGCAATGCACAGCATCCGAAACACCCAGGAAGATTTTGGATGTGTGTCAGTGGGACCTGCACAGCCACTGGGCTCCCTCCTCTCTAGGAGAGCTGCAGGATAAGGGTCTAAACATTTGTAAGTCACACTTTACTAGAGTTTAAAAACTTGAAAATCCCAAACAAAATAGAAAGCACCACCATCACCAAGCAGACCAGCAGCACCTTTGCTGCACTAAGAAGATCCTAAAGAGATGTCCTACATCTCTTACAGTCACCCATTGGATCCTGTCTGACATCCTGACTTAAAAACAAAACCCACACCAGCAATTTTATGGGTATTGGAATCAAAGGGAGTCTGTCTTCCTGCAGATTCATGTTTGGTCACCAGATTCTCTGAAACCAAATAATTTCCAAGCCATGTTGGGCAATCTTCCCATGACAGGGACCTCCATCACATTTCTTCTCAAGATCTGTTCCACACCCCTTGTTGAAAGTTCAGCTCCTATTGCAAACCTTCCCTCAAACCCCTTAATCACCTTTATTCACGTATTTTCAAGAATATTATAGGAACTCCTATTTATCTTTGCAGCCTCTGTCCTTGCACCACATTTCCGTGGTCAAGATGTGGAAGGGCTGTGCAGGCTGCTGTGTGTTCATGTGTGCAAACACCCTGCTTGCATAAGCCTTGTCTCCCTAAGAGACCAGACTAAACAGCCCACACCCAAAAGTAGCATTAATAGACGCAAAAAGAAATAGTTCTGCAAGGGTAGCTCATCTGACCATGAAAAAGCCCTTAGATGGCTTATTGCCCTTTAGTCTTCCACCACAGCAGATGTGACAAAATCTTGCAGTCTGGGGACACTTCTTAATTTGAACATTTACAGCATTTCATTCCTTTTCGTATTTTGCTTCTTAAAAGAAAAGCTCTTCAGCAATGAACAGAATCATACCCTGTTAGGCAGAGATATTTCTGCCTGAAATAGGCTAAGGCAACAATAAAAATGTGGTCCACACATGTGGGTAACTTGCTGCCAGCAAATATGAAACCCTGGCAAGCTCCACCAACCTCTCATTCGACATTAATATAAAATAGACAGAGAGTACCAGTTCTCATGTCTGGCCTAATGTTATATAACTGTGCTGTTTGTTCATCAGAGTCAACCCTTAAACACACACACAAGGCAAATTTAAAGCCCCCAGACAGCTGCAAATAATTATTCTAAAATGTTTTATAGGTTAGTGAAATTATCATTTACTCTAATCCCTGTAGTCCTTAGCACCTGATGCCTAATTTAAGGTAATGAACTTTGCAGATGCTTATTTCTACATATCTACTTAATTCTCCTGATACAAAGTATTTTAAATTATTATGTTTAATAAGTTACTTTTAGAAATAATTGCACTTCCTGGCCAGAGCGGCAGATACACACATCTCGCTTCTAAAGAAAAATACCAACCTGTAAGTACTGAAGATTGATGACAGAGCAAAAGTCCTCCCACCAAATACTGTTTAATTAAATAAAAGAAATTTAAGGAGGAACTTAATAATGCTCTTTGTAACTACAACACAACATTTTAAAGTACCTCAAAATTCACCCATTTGATATCTGATGCTAAACTGCAAGCTGACATTGTCCTGAGGAAAACAACAGCCAGAGCAAGGGCAGCATGCTGAAGGAGTGGTAAAGAATGGGGGAAAGAACCAAAAGAAAAAAAACAAAACCTCATCAGCCCCTTCAGAACTGGGATTCCCTTCCAAATATGAGAATTCTTTCACACAAAGAGGAAACAGATGTCCATGGCTGGTATTTGCATGTGGCTTTATTCTCTTCTAGGATACAATAAAACTACTCTTCTTCTCATCCTCCAAGCTAGAAATTAAACAGTGGCATGTCATGCAGAGTCCAGCTGTGCTTTCTACCTCCAACCTTTATTAGCAATATATTTAAAAAGAAGAAAATAGAGAGACAGAAAGGGAGAAACCAAAAAAGCACAAGAAATGAAAAACTGTGGTATGTGTTCTCAAAACAATATAAAACCTACAGATGTTCTCACTAATCTGTGGCACATGTTTGTTTATTCAGGTTTTCCCTGTCCCCAGTTCAGCAGGCTTTGCTCTCCAGAAGACTTATCTGTTTTTACAAATGTTAGAGTAAATACTGGAGGAGAGATTGGCATAAACAGCCAGACGAGGAACAGGCTCACCTTGTAAGAGCTTTCTCAATGTTCCTGAAAATGCATCTCCATCCCAGAAATTGCTCTCACCCACACCTCCACTGTTCCCTACATTAACAGCAATGGGAGAAAAGCAAACACTTATGAAGAGGATTTTGAGAGTATGAATGTCACAAGGGCCAGCAGCAAGAACATCTGCTCACTTCAGGGAGAACCTATTTCATCCTCACAGGGCAGCTCTCAAACTTGCACCCAACCTGTCACCTGCACTCACCGTGACAAGGACAGAGGGGCCATCACTGTCCCAAATCTGTATTTATGAGGAGTACTGAGCTGCTGTGCCAAACTGTGCCTTCTCCATTGTAATTGCAAAGAAAAGCCTAATAACCCACTTCTGAAGAGCAAAAATGTATTGTTTTCTAGGGATGCATAAACAGCAAATTTAAGGAGAACAATCGTTCCTTTACCTAAGTCCCTTTTACAATACCTTTTTTTCCTAGCTTCTTTATAAAGGATAGAAAGTCTTTTTAATAGGTTCAAGTTAAAGCAGAATAAAACAACCCTGTCAGCCCACTGGAATTAAACATTTCTGTTAATAATCACAGCAAATTTGGTTCAGTGTCTTGCCCTCCTAAAATTCTTCACACACTTGCCCAATACATCTGGATTACAATAAACTGATGTTTCAGCTATAAATATACTTTCCCCAGGATGAGCTTTGAAAAGACAGCATGAAATGAGGCAAGCCTGGCCCCTGGTCACGTCAGAGGTCATAGCAATAGCCACCATCAAGATTTGGAAGTTTCACAGCTTTTCTACTGACTGAAGGTAAAGGTGTTTAAGACCCATCATCGATGGGATACCCCAGAGCTAACAAAGCAGACTTATTTTCTTGCACAGCTTCTCAATTCATATTGTCTCCCAGACCCTCCTCGAAAAACTGCAGACTCTACAAGGAACCAAATTACAGGAAGGTAATTTGTAATCTTAACATGAATAAAAGACTGTCAAAGCCATCAGCCGTGTTCCTGCAGCTCTGTGAGATGGAAGGTTGGGAGAGGGTGGAAGAACAGACAAGTTTGTATGTTAAACAAATGATGGAGGGCTTTGTTAATAAACACTGATGCAAAAACAAACAAAGCTTTTCGGGCAAGTCTAACAACGCTGGCATAGCAATGACCGAGGAAGATCTCTTGGCTTCACTCCTTAAGGAAAACAGTGAAAGACCGAGTTCACACACAGCACCTTCCTGTACTACTGCAGGAAGCCAGAGGTGGAACCCCATGGGAAGCTCAGCCACCACAGGGGAAACTATCAAGTTGCATTTGCAACAAACAACTTTTCACAGCCCTTCAGTGTTGAACATGCGGCTGTGCAGCACTGCCAGAGACAAAGGAATGGCATTTAGGGTGGTAGAAACATCAATCTCAACAATGCCAAGAGTATAATTAAAACAAAGGTTTCAGATGTGCATCAGCAGCCACCTGAAGTAATCAGCAATTCCCTCATTTTCAAGCAAATAACATTAACCCTGTGTGAGCTGGGAGAAAACTGCAAGCTACAAATGGGAAGAAATACAAAATTCCTGAATTATAGTCATTATTCTGGTTCAGGCATCCGCTAACTCTCAAATAAATATTTGCACCTTGCTTCCTCTGCTTCCCCAGCTCTAACCCCAAAGTATTTCCACTTGTCACCTGGCATATGTGAATGGTTGGAGCTAAGTTCCTTTCCAAGACAAAACATTATGTGCCCCACAGGGTCCCTTAATTTGGTTACAAGCCATTCTCACAGATGTCCTTTGGACCTATGTGGCAGAACCTCACATTCACGTTTCCTCTTTAACAGCACGACACTCATTATAAAAGCCACTTGTATGGCATATTATGTAGTAAAGATAAGTAAAAGGAAAATTCAGTTCTCCCTCTATGAGAAAAAGGTTCTGTGATTTAAAAAGTAACGAGAAATAAAAGAAAAAATATTTTTCTGCAGGGGCAATATTGACCAGGGAAGGGGAAAGATATAGTCAGAGATCCAGCACAACAATCTGCGTGTTCCCAAAACATGGGAAAAAGAGAGGCACTGAGGCAGATGCACAAACTCAATGCAGGCTGGATTGATTTAAGAATCTTGGTGATCACAGAGCCCTAACTTTGCACACACGTGAGACAGACAATCATTGAGCTATTGAAGGCTCTTTCCTCAAAGAAACAACATTAAAAACATCAAATTCCACCCCCAACCCCTTCTTACTCTGCTGGGAGAACAGAATAACTATTAGAGATTGTATAATGTCAGCCACAAAAGTCGATTTTATTGGATTTCAAACATGAGCTGGAGTGACCAGCCCCTAATTACACAAATAATACCCATGTTCTCCCATTTTCCAAAAAATAAGCATTAAAGGAGATGCCTGTTTTGCTATTCATTTTCAACAACATATTAAAAAAAAATCCCTTAGCAAGTAAATTAATATGCTGACACCGATTTGTACATGCTGTTTTCAGGGCACAGATAAAAATCTTGTAGGATAAAAGATGAGTTTAGCAGCTCCAGAAGAATGAAGGTATTGTTTAACAGGAAGCAGATGTATGTCAGATGGCAAACTCATTAAAGTGTCCCATCGTTAAAGGAAACGGGATAACAACGAGCCATCTGAAAAAACCTGAACTGATCAGGAAATACACAAGCCGCAGCTAATCTCCCATTTATTGGCAGGTAATGCCTTTAAGTCATGCACATGCATTGAGTTTAGGACCATGAAGGACTAATCTTTGTTCTCATGAAAAAAACAGGAGCAGAACCCAAGAGCATGGAGAGCAGCATTTCTGGAAAAAGTCTTCTGAGGAAAAACTCCTAACATTTGGAGGAGTTATTACATCAGCCCATGGGTGCACACACACACACACAGTCTGGGCAGCACGTCAGTTCACTGACTCTGAGAGCATCTTATGGACATTTTACATACATGGGACGTTTTAAAGGTAAGTATAATTACAAAAATGCCTTATGAAAGGTACCTATCAAGGAATAGCCTCTAAACACAAACTTGGAAATGCTAATCAAAGAAAAAAACATTCTCAAGTGGACACTGGACTGGTGGATTTGCAGTATCAGAGTTGAACAATTCCTCAAGTGAGTATTTTGCAGGTGATATAAGAACCTAAGCACAAGGAATTAAACAAGCAGCACAGATTCACAAAATCAAAGAATCATTTAGATTGGAAAAGACCTCTATGATCATTGAGTCCAACTGTTAACCCAGCACTGCCAAGCACATCACTAAACCACATCCCCAAGTGCCACATCGACATGACTTTTAAATCCCTCCTGGGATGGTGACTCAACCACTTCCCTGGCTAGCCTCTTCCAGTGCTTGACAACTCTTTCAGTGAAGAATTTTTTCCTAATGTCCAATCTGAACCTCCCCTGCTGCAGCTTGAGGCCTGTTATTCTCACCCTGGGACTTGTTACCTGGGAGAAGAGACTGATCCCAACCTGGCTACTCCTTTCAGGGAGTTGTAGAGAGTGGTAGTGTCCCACCTGAGCCTCCTTTTCTCCAGGCTGAGCACCCCCAGCTACCTCAGCCATTCCTTGTGCTCCAGACCCTTCTGAACTCCATTCCCTTCTCTGGACATGCTTCAGCCCCTCAGTGTCTTTCTTGTAGTGAGAGGCCCAAAACTGAACCCAGGATTGGAATCAAAGACAGCATGTTTGACTCACAAGGCAGGTGGATCTGTGGAGAGGAGTGAGAGTATTGCTTCATCCAGCAAATATTCAGTCTAAAAAACTGGAAAACAGTGCAGCTGTAATTGCACTGGCATCAGCAAAGGCAGTCTTGTCCTCAGAGTAACAGCCACAAAAAAAGCCCCAAAAAAACCAGACGGGGAAGAAACATGTGTTTCTCCCATCCTGGATATATCTCAACCTATACTAGCTTTGTTACAAATGTCTTGTTACTACATTATGATTACAAATATAACACAGCAGCTCTTGCCATAAAAATGAAATATATCTCTTGCCAGGAGTTTTCTGAGTATCACTAAAAAAATTTCCAAGAGGAAATCCATCTCTGCCTTTGCATTTTGGCCAGATCCAAAGGCCATTGAAATTGCTGGAATTTTGCACACAGCTTCTGGATTAGGACTGATGCTCTAGATGGAGAAAGAAGAGAGTGGATGCAAAGGTTCTACAGTACAACACAAAGATCAACTAATCTGGATTCTACCATGTCCTTCCCAGGATGCACAGACCCATCTCATGGTGAGAGCAGGCTCTAGGATGTGCTTTTTAAAAACTTGTTAAACAGGAACTGCTGCAAATTCCTTGCTTTTACAGAACATACACAGCAGCCTTACTTATATCTGAGCCCAAACCATTAACATTTAAGTACAATTTAAAGTCCCAATACAGTTAATGTAAGCTAACCAAGTTCTTTTGAATGTTTTACCAAATACAGACTTCGGTATTTTGCTGCATCACTACCCCTGGTTGTTTGGTAAGGGTATTCCTGCTTATTTGCCCTTGTGGAGGAAAAAAAAGAAAAACCCAAACCATACCAAAAAGAACAAGTAAGCAAACACTGCTTTAAACAAAACACTTCATGGATACTATTGAGAAAACTACTCCATCAATGCTAGTGCAAAACCAACATTAATGGAACAACTGCTATAAACCAAGTTGAAACTTCTTTCTCTGAAGTTTAAGGCCTGTGCAGCACTCTTTATGTATCTTACATCATTATCTCCATCATGTGGCAGAGAGAAAGAATGCAGACTAATGTCAAATTTAGGAAATGCTGTCCATGTAAAGGTATTTTACTTCACATTCAGAATTTTGTATCTCACAAAATGAGGCTTTGCTAAGTTTCCTTCTGTGGGTGCCATTTTCAGCTGTTTTAATAAACAGTTGCATTGCTTTTGCCCAATCACAGGACATGGTCTTGCAGAAGTGAAATGACCTACTGCATTATGACAAAGATTTCCCTTAGATTTTACGTATTAAAACTTTCCTGAACAGCAGCTACAATTCCACAAACTTTAATCCGATTCTACATTACAAAAGACCTAATCTAAAATTCATTAGAGTGAACTGAAAAATCCCAGCAAGCATTTGGTTGAGCCCAAAGGAGCAGTTAGACAATGCACACACAGATACAGGAAGGATGGTTCCTTTATTATTTTTTTTTACCCTCTATAATTCTTTTCTGACAGTTTAACCAATTCTGCAGACTCTGTAACTATTTAAACAGGAAGCCTCCTGGACCCAGCAGACCTCCCTGCCACTGCAGCTGGAGAGTTACTCTGCTCCTAATGGAGCATTTCTTCCACCCCCACCCCAAGGTAGCAGCTGTAGGATGTCGGGTTGGACACTGCTGGGCCACCTGGGACTCGCTGCCCTCCCAGGTGTGGACGTGCAGACTCTTCCACGGCAGTCAAGCCCCTGGGAAAGCCGTCTCACGGCTGCATCCCCCAACTTCCTGCCTGTCAGCAAGCTGGGAAAAAACTTTAGCAAGGCTGGCTGCGTGCACAGAGCAGGGAGGGTTTGCTCTCAGGAACCTCTTGCAGGCTTCCTCAAAGGAGCCTAAATCCTGCTTGTACAATGGCACCACCAGTGTAAGAACTGTGGAAATAAAAGCCATAACTCTCAGTGATTTTTTTTAATCCAGTTTTGGAGAAGATGCTTTCATCATAAGCCTTTGAGCTCCTTTGCATGTCTTTATACAGGCACCTCATTTCTGTCTGCCTTGAGAATCTCTCATAATCACAATGTTTATCCGTAAAGCTAAACCTGCACAATTTCTCACACTTGGTTACCCAGCTCGGATGGGAGGAAAGTGTGCCAGGCTACGAGAGCATTGGGAATAAGATCAAGGGGAACAAGGGTGCTTTGGTGGGTGAGAGAACTAAACAACTGGAACATCCCAGCATATACAAACCCTTATTTTGTTCATTTTCTCATCCTGCAGTTCTGTTCACACAGCCCAGGAGTAGCTTTGGGCTATCAGCAGGGCCTGAGGGAACTGAACTGCAGAGCACAATAGCAGCTCACACTTGTTCTGTGAAATCCTGCTTAGAACTGTGATCAGCAAAGTAGACACTACCAAGTTTCCACCTTACCAGTATAAATCATCCCCTCCATGTTCGGCAAAGCACTTAAGCACGTGCTTAGCTGTGCTAGAGCTAATTTTCTTCACAGCAGCCAGTATGGGACAGTGTTTTGGATTTGTGCTGGAAACAGTGTTGATAACTCAGGGATGTTTTAGTTATTGCTGGGCAGGGCTCACACAGAGACAAGGCCTTTCCTGCTCCCAACCCAACTCCACCAGTGAGTGGGCTGGGGGTGCACAAGGAGTAAGGGGACACCTAGCAGAGGCAGCTGACCCCAACTGACCCAAGGGATATCCCAGAACATGTGGTGTCATGCTGGGGAAGAAGAAGGAAGGGAGGACGTTCGGAGCGATGGCATTTGTCTTCCAAGTCCCCATTACATGTGATGGAGCCCTGCTGTCCTGGGGATGGCTGAACACTTGCCTGTTCATGAAGTGAATGAATTCCTTGTGTTGCTTTGCTTGGCTTTTGCTTTACCTGTGCAACTGTCTGTATCTCAACTCACAAATTTTCTCAATTTCTCTCTTCCAATCCTTTCCCCGATCCCGCTGGTGGCCATGTGGGGATGAGCTGCCAGCTGGGCATGACAACAGCTTTCACTACTGCTGAATGGGAACAAGATGATTCCTTAAAGATGTTAAAGACCAAACACAAGTTCTCAAAACTCCATGGTCTTCTTCACACTCCCAGCTTCCCAATAATCTTCCAGCTCTTCCAGAGCTGGAGCTGGGCCAAAGTGTTTTGTAGAACTGATGTCTGAACAAAGTGCTTTTGCTCATGTGGGGCTGCAACCAACATGGTGACTGAAGAGAAAAGCCAGCTAACATAGTCTAATCTTTTCTGTGTGTTACTTTAGATATACAGTGAGGAGCTCAAAGTGATCTGAAACACCCAAGAGAGGACAAGGCACGGGAACAACATGACTGGAGCTCCACCAAGAAGCTTCAGCATCACAGCCAAGCAGTGACTGCCAGGGCCCCACGATGGGATCAGATCCCACCATTCCCAGCACGCTCCTCTCTCATGCAGCAGGTCTGAGCACAGCATCTGCTGCACTGATGGTCCCTTTAAGAAACCTCTTTCTGTGGAAAACATTGACACCAAAAGGAGAAAGCCAAGCTGCACGCCCACTGCAGCATGGCCTCCAGAGGGAACGGGATGGGAAATGCCAAGGGATGGGAAATGCTGCTCTCACAGCCTAAATTCATTTAAAGGCCATTCTGCATCCAGAAGCTTCGACTGAAATGATTTCTTTTCCTCGCTGGTTTTGCAGCCATGTCAAATGCCCGTAACAGCAGATTTGCCAGTTCCCTGCTGTCACAGGTACATTCACAAAACTCACAGGGCAATGGCTCAAGTTGTGTGGGTATGTACAGGATTTTATCTTCAATTCACAGACAAAATCAATGGGATTTACATATATATGATTTGAACCATAGTCTTCCCAACTGTTTTCCAGCTGGGAAGCAGCCAGCAATGAAATAATTTTCATGCTAACAGGCATTACCTGAGAGGAAAGAAAATTGAACACAAAAATGTTGCTGAGAAATAGCCAGACATTCCCTAGCCACGAGGAATCTCCTGAAATTTTACCTTTTCACTGGACAGTAGGGTAGAAACTGCTTGGGAAAGCTGCCCTTAGGTAGGTCTCTAGAACTGTTTCTATTCCTGGAGCCTTATGGATGGATTGGATGCCTTATTCTGGGTGCTACTCACAGTCCCCATAATGCATGGATAATGCTCCTTTCACCCTGAGCCTGGCTGGGATATATCTGCCTAAATTAGTTCAACAAAACTATGAAGCAGCATCTGAAATAAAAAATACTGATCTTGATCAAAGACATGGTGTCCCTGAGGTTGCAGTGCAAATTGGACTCAAGGAAGTGGGCAGCAGACAGTGCAGTAAAGAAAAATTACCAAGAAAATTAAGAACCAAAGAGAAAAGGAAGGAAAGCAATGCTACTGCCTAATACACTTGCTTTCAAAGCAAGTCAAAGCAAGTCCCTTTTACAGTACAATTTTGTAACTTTTTGGGCTGAAAAGGAGCAGGCTGGTGTTAGCAGCATATAATATAACCAGGTGACTTACACCAGGATTTTTTTCTAATGAGATTAGCAAGCTTTACATTACAATTCCCATAATGTTTCAACTCAAGGAATTTTAATTACATTTTTCATTTATCTTCCTTGGGATTTTCTGACTCATGCCAGAATCCTCTCTTCAGTTAAAAAGCAATTTTTATCTCAGGGCAAGTGCTAATAGACCACTTCAGACAAAACAACCAAAATCTGCATACAAGAGCAAAAATCAACTGTGGTTTTCAATCAAAGGATATCATTCCATTCACACCTTTCTTTAAATAGTATCAGCATGTGCTGTTAGTGGGCTTTGGGGTCATGAAAAGAGTAAAGAAATCTTCAAACTGTGCTGATTCTGTGTTCTCACATGCAATTTGAAAAACTCAGCTGACCTGATGCCAGTGAATGACCTCAGTTTGTTTGGAAGTTATAGAATCCTAGAATGGTTTGGGTCGGAAGTGATCTTAAAGATCATCTCATTCCAATCCCCCTTCCATGGGCATGGAATTTTCATTATCATTGTCACAGGCCTAGGACTAATCTGGGGTGGAAAGGAGGTTGCCAAATTCTTTCTGAAATGCTGATGGATATGGTGAATATAGCCTGTTATGCTGGGAATTTCCAGTAGACAGAAAAGCCCCTGACATGATGGTCTTGTGCCCCCAGACCAGCTGGAGAGTGCCCAGCTGGGGAGCACAGCTGAACACTGGGGAGATCCTACCCTGAGCAAGAGCCTTTAAAAGATGTGCTGATTAAAAAATCAACAAAGTAAAGAACTTGTGCTTTTGCTTTGCAACACAGAGCAACTCAGTAAGATAAATTCCAAAAGCCTTTTCTGTGGTAGAATAGTTAAATAGGATCACAATAAAATTCCACCTGTCAGCTCCAAAAGCACCCCACATGTAGAATTTACACAAGCTGAACCAGAGCTGGTTCAGGGCATGTCATAACAGCCATTTCTGCACTGAGCACTGTTAAAATTGGCCTCAAGATGAATTGAGTACCTGGAAAGGGCAACCATATTTCAAGCAAAGCAGGACATGCTCAGGGTGGTTGGACTGCCCCTTCAGCTGCATTCCTGAGCGTTTAATTTTTGCCACTTGGTTTGCTTGAAAAATATTTCCAGTACACTTAGAAAAAACCTCTGTAATACAGCAAAAATACCTTGTGGTAAAACTTAAAAGAAGAAACATGTTAGTTTATATTGAAAGGATTTTGCAGAGCATTATTCCAACTCACGCCCCTAAGTGAAGAGTCAGCATCACAAGTATTTTTTGCTCACATGAGTTGTTTTCAAACTGTCAGTTCTCACAGCTACAATATGGCATTGCCAATCTAATCACATCACAGGGGCTTTTTCTGAATGGCACCCTGTTTTGTTTGTGTTTGTGATGCTTTGCAGCAGAAGTCACTTCTGGTGTAGGAAATGACACAACTAAAATGTAAATCAAAAGGACACTGTAACTGATTTCACCCTTACTTCATTTTTTTTCTCAAGGGTTTTTAACTCAAGAAATCTCACTGTGTGAGATCTCACTGTAGAACTTTTGAATCAAGCCAGTGATGCTGAGCACCCTCACCCCTTTTTCAAGTCAACTCAACTTCAGGCAAACAAGTATGGGGGAAATAATGAAGCACGGCCCTTCCCTGGAGCTGTGCATTAGAAGCCAGTCTGACACAAGTGAATAGAAATCCTCTTGGGCTTTTTCAGAAATAAATGCACCAATGATGTAAGATTAATATGTAATAATGAGACAATTTTCTTCCATGTCCCACAGACTACATGCACTGTATGCCCTTTGAAGCCAGCCAATTACACTGTCAGCAACAAATGCATTTCAGCTGTAGCAACTAGAACAGTTGTTGGTGGCAATTTTGCAGGGAAGGCTGCAGGGAAGCCCACGTCCCCTTTGCACATGCAGCTAAAGTAAGTCTTCAGATGCTCTGGTGCACAGTCAGACACCTTGGTAACACATTTTTGAAAGGGTATTTTTGAAGGCAAATATTTTTGTAAACTACTTGCTTTTAAAATGTTACTGTTCTCACACTTATCTGCATTCTTTTAAAAATTGCTCTCTCACAGCCTTCAAAAAATACATCTCTCAGGCATCTTTAAACCTCTATCATTAAAAAAAAAGAGAGAGAATCAGATATCTTGGATTTCTTCTTATTCCAGGTAACTTATTCCATATGCAGTCCAGCCAACTAGTTAAAACTTCCTCCCCTTTCTATTTCCTGTTGCTACCAACATCCAGCTCACAAAATCCACCATTTGGAGAGATAATGAGAAATCCAAATGGCCAGCTGGGCTGCACAAGTTCTGCCGAGGCTAGAGGCTCTTCAGTGGATAAGGCATCCAGCAGGGATTGATGAGGCAGCAAGAAGTGATCACACATTAAAGAAAGAGAATGTTGGAAAGGCAGCTATAATATTGTTACAGGTCACTTTTGTACAAAACACTTCCCAAACAACAGAAGATTTGCCCCAAGACCTGCAAATATGGGAAGGAAGGCAAATGTCATTGCTTAATTCACCTTAAAGAAAGGCAGCACAGACACTGCAAGCTAGGTGCCACTTGGGTGACAGTTTATTTCTGATAAATAAATCATTTATACACCTGACACAGCTCGTTTCTTTCTTTTGTGATAATTATAGTTTTAGAAGCCTCATTTAAGGGGTGCAAATTAATTTCCAAATTCCACCTACTGTCAAAGAGTGTGTTTTATTAGGTGATTAATTACCTGCAGGAGCACTTCAGGAGACACCTTGGGGGCAAACAAGGATTGCTGTGACAGATCCTTTAAGATATTGCTCCACTCCTAAGGCCCGATGAGCCCAGAGATAAAATAACTGCATACAGGTGTTATCATCTGCAGCACCTTGGGATGTTTGTGCCTCAGAGAAGTGCATTTCCCTTTTGGAACATGCAAGTATTTGCCTGGATGCTACAGCCTTTGACTTTGTGAGAAGTCCCACAAACTGCCTGGGGTCAGATCCACTTCCACAGTGAAGCAGAAAGCAGGAACAGCTGTGGGAACTGCTCTTCCCTCAGCCTCAGTGTGTTCCTGAAACCTTCTGTACCCCCAAAACACACACCACTTGGCCTTCCCCAGCTCATATGCCTGGATGTTTCAAAATTCTGGGCTAAGAATACTTTTTCTAAGTTTTATTTAAGTCAGTGTCATAGGTTAGCAAGCATTACATCCGCCCAGTTACAAACCCAACCCGCGACAGTCAGCTACATAAAGGTTGCAGGATTTACAGCAAATTTTACCAGTTTTTGTGCTGTCATTTCTGACCTCTACACTGACCAGAGCTTCCAGCAGACCTACACTCATGTAGCTCCTCTTTGCAATCAGGTTTGGTGCTCTAAGATGAGTGAGAAGAAACCAAGGCAGCCCAGCACAGCTTATATACACACCTATGCACCAAGTTCAGGGACCTCTACACTCACAGGGACTTTGACACTGAAGATAGTGAAAAAAAAATTCCAGAGAAAAACAACTCCTCCAATAACACAAGTGGAGATACATGGAATTTAACATATTCTAAAGGCTTTATCCACCTGTTTTACTTAAGTCTCTTATTCTGCACATCACCTAAAGCACAGCTATCAGAGGAATTGCTCTGCTCCCTTGAATTTTTTGCTCTCTTACAACTGCATCTGCCTTTCACAGGAATTACAGTCTGATAGAGAAAATAAGATTTAAAGGCCATTGACCAAGGGCAGGGCCTGTTCCCAGCTAGTCTGTCTAACCTGTATTAGCAGCCTCTCCTGATGGATGGACTGCACAGATGATCAGCTCAGGTGCTGCTTTGTTGGATAGTTCCCCAGAGCAATTTAAGTCATTACTTCTTCACCTCCTTATCACAGGCTTAGGAACAGATTTTTCTTCTCCTATTCACAGAAAATTTTCAAGTACTTGTCTTTATTTATCATTTCACCTTCCTGTGGCTTTGCCATTGCTCTTCCACCCCTCTTTCCTACACAAAGATATTAAAGGCTGCCAAAGGCAATTCTCACTGTGCTTTTCATCAGCAAACTTAAGTCAGATTGTTAGAAAAGGCTGGTAAAGTGTAAACCAACATTTACCCTTCAAGTTTGGGAGCAAAAGAAAACATAGATCTAGAAAAGTCTGAAAGATTCTCTCCTCTGACAGCAACAAATTTCTTCTGATCTCAGGGTAGTGGAATGTAAATCTCCCTTCAGTAAAACGTGGAAGAGGAAACATCAGAGATTAACACGTCTGAGGTGGGAAAAGAGAACAGAAAAATGAGTTTGAAAATCTGAGAGCTTATTTCATTCTAACAAAATAATAATGAAGAACACAAAGTCTTTTCAGAAGCATTTTGCAAAGCTGAGGATACGTGGCAAAGGGAAGGATTGCTCTAGACTCTGAAAAGACCGCCTGTAGCCATGGTGATCTACAACAGTTGTAGTTTTCAAGATGTAGAAGCATAAGCCCTTGACATAACTCTCAGCTAAACACGATCAGAAAGCTACTTGCTGCACTTTCTTTCTTTCTCTCTCTCAAAAAGCCAAACCCCCCCACAAACATCAACAACAGCAGCCAAACAAAAAAGCCGAAAAACCAACAACATGACACAAACTTCCCAGAAAAACAATCAGATCCCAGTAAAGATCAAACTGGAGATTATTGCTCCTAATCTGCCCCTAATTAAGCATAGTCTTCCACCACTCAGCAGTTGTTACAAGGTTAGAGAGAAAAGTATCATCTAAAATGTCACCTAACACAAAGTAATTAACCAACTCTGACAACACTGCACTACAAACTTACTTCGATTTTAACCCATAGTGTGTGCTGGAAACTTCCAGTCAAACATTCTGTATTTTCTCATTTGCCCACATACGCTTGTTATTAAAACCACATGCGGGCACTGAATCATTTCATGGTTCGTTTAAAGACAAACACGCAGAAAATTGTGGGAAACAAGTACAGCCCTAAGAGTCTGTGCAAGCCTGTGGAGCCTGAGGCTCGCTGTGGTGCAGGAGCTTGAGCTACAGGACTTTGTTATCTGGGGCTCCAAAGTGAACAGGAGAGAAGTCCCCACACACGTACATTGAATTTCAGAGCAGATCATTAGCAGAGTCAGCCAGTGTGACAGTTTCACCCTCAGTGTGCTGCAAAATGCCACGTGTGTGCTCAACTGTTAGTCCACAACAAAAACCCTTAAGTGAGGCAGCAGCATGGGCTTTCATTTCTGAAACTGCTCTGGCAATGAGAATTCCCCAACTGCATAGGAAGTTCAGAGCATAACCTCAGGCGAAGCACTCAATCTCTCTGCATCTGACATCTGGGAAAAATGGTAGCCCTTCATCTTGTCCATTGGACTAGAAGGTCATCAGCTCAAAGATGACCTTTTGCCAAGAGGACAGTCAGTAAAACAGTTAGGCTTCGCTTTTGATCAGTTTTCTGTGGATTATTCATACTACAGCAGTGGCTGAAGGACCCAAACATAATGTGCCAGCTCAGATGTGCAATGAGAACCCACGTGAAGTCCACCTGAGAACACAACCCCTTTCCATTCACAATTACTGCTGCATTCAGAAGCATAAATTCCCTGAAGGAAAAAACCTGGATAAGCATTTTCTTTAAGAATACATCTCACCTGTGGATCTTATTCTCCAGCAACACAGGGAACATTCATATTACATCTGCAAATTTCCAGTTTGGTTTTGAAGCCTAAAACAGCATGTATGTGATCCAGGTTTCTTGTAGAGCCCTCTATCAGGATGGTAAAAGGTCAGACCCTAACACTGTAACACAAACATCTTTAATAGCTGCAAGATCTCAGCTTTCCTCTTACAGGGGTGTATGTACACACATACCAGAGATTTTCCATGGAACCCAAATGCTCCAGGATAAAATTAAACCATTAAATTATGACATCTTCCAGGAAGTTCTAGGGGAGACCTCACAAAGTCAACTCTGATCAAACAGCTCTCTACTGGAGAGTTTCACAAAGAGGTCATTTGTGAAGAAAGAACGAAAGAAAGAAAGAGAGAACGAAAGAAAGAGAGCGAGAGAGAGAGAGAAAGAGAGAGCAAGAGAGCGAGAGAGCAAGAGAGAGAGAGCGAGCAAGAGAGAAAGAAAGAAAGAAAGAGAGAAAGAGAGAGAAAGAGAGAGAGAGAGAGAAAGAAAGAGAAAGAAAGAGAGAAAGAGAGAGAGAAAGAGAAAGAAAGAGAGAAATAGAGAGAAAGAGAAAGAGAAAGAGAGAGAGAAAGAGAGAGAGAGAGAGAAAGAGAGGAGAGAAGGAGAGAAGGAGAGAAGGAGAGAAGGAGAGAAGGAGAGAAGGAGAGAAGGAGAGAAGGAGAGAAAGAGAGAAAGAGAGAAAGAGAGAAAGAGAGAAAGAGAGAGAGAGAGAGAGAAAGAGAGAGAGAGAGAAAGAGAGAGAAAGAGAGAAAGAGAAAGAGAAAGAGAGAGAGAGAGAAAGAAAGAGAGAAAGAAACTAAGAAAGAAAGAAAGAGACAGAAAGAAAGACAGAAAGACAGAAAGAAAAAGAAAGAAAACTTATTAAAGCTCTATAAACCTCCTGGCCAGATATGGGGCACACAGTTCTCCCAAGAACCCTGCAGCTTTACAAAGATGGGAACAACACTCAAAAGCACTAATGAGAACCTCAGCCCTCAGCCCAATGTTTCCACTTGTGTTTCCACCTTGCTCCTGTTGATGTAATGCTATAAAGCAGGATTTCTAGCTGGTATTAACGAGGCACTAAAGCATCCCATTTCAGGAAAGGGCGCTGGAGTTTCACACAGCTGCATATGTAAAAGTCTGTCTCATTCTAAATAGATGATTCCTGGAGAGGGAAAACAAAGAAAGTCCAGCCAGGTTCCTGTAACTGGGACTTCTGATACTTCCAATGGATGGTTGGAAAGGTGGAGTAGAGCAGGGAGGGAAGGTCACAAGATTAACAAGCATGTCCCAAACACAGAGCAATATTGCAATCATGTCAGAACTATGGGAAGAGATGGCTTTAGTACCAAAAATCTAAAGCATAGACGAAATTTGGTTTTTTGACCAATCTTTTGGGGTAATAGGATCCTTTATCTTCTGCTCTTTACAGCTCTAGGAATAACCATTCATTCCCACCCCCCTTGTAACACCAGAGAGCTGCAGACATAAGATAGTCCTTTTCTCCTTGTGTTTCTGAACAGAAACAAAGCTTTTTCCATGAGGAAAATCCATATCTTTGAAGGAAAGAACTTTATAGTGCAATCGAAATATTCATCAAAGCTCTACTTGTAACAGCAGGAACTTTGCACATGGAAGCAGGTGGCATGAATAAGAATTTATGGGATGTCTGTAGACATATTAAATATCTGAAGTTCTTCAAAGCACAGGTAACATTGAATGGAGTTTACAGACACAGTTGATTTAAAATATGCACAGTCTCAATCCATACTCATATTAAAACACAGTCAGAAGATACCATCTGCTCTTTATAGGCACTGGTAATCAAAGGTTTTCTGTTAGTCTGAACACAGGCATTAAAGGATATATTGGGGTAAAGCTCAGGCTAAAAAGGAAGCAACGCTCAGTGCTGCATTCTTTCATCCAAAAATACACCTGTATCCTTGATTAAAAAATTTATTCAAGTTGTGGCATCTGGGCATTTGTATTATGTCCATATTCATGATACTTTAGTTCCTAAAACCTGAAAAATACTTTTGGTCAATAGGATTTTCTAATGCTGTAACTTCTTTACTGTCAAAGGACTATTTAATCATTTCTTTGCTATGCAACATTTCTTTTACCTCCTGGTTATTCCCGTGGAAAAATACAAGAAGGAGAGAGACAAGGTACTAGTAACTTCTTGATAATTCAAGATGCTGCATCAAGTAAGGAGACCAGGATATCTTCCATCTCCCTGCCTGGAAGCAGCCTGACCCTGCAAACATCTCAGTCAAGCAGTTCACACTTAAGTTAGCAGGAGCTTGGAGAGCAGAACAGCTCTTGATACACAGAAATGCCAACAGTTCTGTTTCATTGGGATTTTTTTCTCAATGTATTAAAACACTTCAAAACCCTCTTGTACAAAAATCTTTTCCAACCCAGTGACATGGAATGTCAAGGTGTGATTGAACACAAAAGCTTTAGGGTCACAAAACGCTATCCAATTTTACTGTTTCTGATCCAAAATGTAGCCTGGGTATCCATTTTCAAATAGAACTAAAACACATTGGAAGTTTTATGCTCTCTGAACTGTTATTAAGCTGCACTATAAATTTAATTACGGAAACACCTTTGACAGAATTAAATAGTAGTGCTTGCAGTCAGAAATAAGATCACCAGTGGTGGAAATGACATTGACAGATTTACATAAAACCCAACTGACTGTGCTAAAGCTTAAAAGCAGCAAAGTACCAGATATCTCTTCAAAAAAAGATTTCTAAGCCCATTCAAGTACCTGTGACAGTTATCTGGTATGGATACAATTAATTGTAAATAAACCAACAAAGGAAAAACTCCACATCTGCAAGCACACAGCATTTGCAAGTCTGATTCTCAGTGGGTAAAGGCCACAACCCAATGCACACACAACACCATGCAATTCTAATATCTTGGTTTTAAACTCCCTGATCCTCCTTTATAGGCTTTTTTTTTTTTTTTTTTTTGCTATTTCAGGCATTTCACTATAATAAACTACGGAATTCTGCTCATACAGAAAAAATTCCATAACTAAATCTTCAATTAAAGTCTCATATTTAGCAGGAGAAGGAAAGTGGTGCCTCAGATGTGCATCATGGTTTGGTTACTCACAGACTATCTATAACAACTCCTGAAAGGACATCTGCCCTGATGAAGTCTGAGGACACTTTGTACAAACAAGTATTCATCATTTTTCATACCTTAGTGGTTTCAGGAGTGCCCTGAACTAAACTTCAACTTGTTAATCTCCACAGGTATTTGGACTGCAGCCCATGGATTTTCAGTGGGTACCTGACACACAATAAATGGCAGTATTTTGTTAGTACAGTAAAACCCAATGCCTTTGCCTGTTAGTAAGACTATTACATGGTCCTGATCCAAATTTCACTGGCCTTGTTGGGTTTTGCCTTCCATCAGCTGCAACTACACAATGTCTGGATAATAAACTTTTGGTTAATCACTTGGATAATGATACTTAATCAGTACTAAGGTTTCCATCTATACCATATGCTAATAATCTCTCTCCAAAAATTAATTATTTCACTGCTGTACTGGTAATAGAACATGAGCCATTCAATAGGATATTTACTGACATCATGTCTCTGACTGTACAGAGCTCCATTTTTAGACTGCTTTGCTATTGAAGTGGTGCACAAATTTCCTTCTTTTTCCCCCCTCCTTAGCTTTTGAACTCATCATCTGATTTTAGGCAAATAAGACAGCAGCAAACACAGAGCTCCTAAAACTTATGTGAACATCAAATAAAAATCTCAAACACATCTGTAAGCATCTTGGTTGAGCCAAGAGTCTCAATCTGGCAATCCTACTTTGCAGGAAAGACTGCAGAAGGAGTCAACAGCTGTTGGTGTTGCTGGCCAGGCAGTGGGCTGGCAACCAGCACCTGGGGAAGTGCCCAGCATCTGTTACCATCTGCTCAACCAACAGCTCAGGGCTGGAGGAGGCAGTTTTGGGGCCACAAAAGCAGAGCTTGAGTCAGCACAATAGGGAAGCAGAGGTGCTGTGGGTACAGATCTGTAGGAAACTGTGGCTGTGCTGTTTGCAGAACTACTTCAGTAAAGAAAAGGTAGCATGGCTTTGGGAGCAGGATGCTGGTCCTGTCCTGCACCATGTGCAGAGGTGATGAGGTGAATGCACAGGGAGGCTCCGTGCAGGCAGCTGAACAGAATTCCAGAATTTCCTACGAACACAGAACCATCCAAAACACAGCGGGGGGGAAACCACGGATGAAACAACAAAGAAAACAAAAAGCTGCTGCAGACCTGTGTAAACAAATGGTGAAGCTGCTTAAACCCTGAGGATTTCTGGTTTGTGGTGCTGGATTAAAGAGCAAAGCAAGAGCTGAAGAGATTCTGCCTGCATTGTGCTCTCAAAGGAAACATAAAGCACAAAAGAAAGATTGGCAGCAGAAAGAAGATCCAGTGCTTGGGAATCAGTGTACAACTATTAAGGCTGAAGTGCTCTTTAGCAGGGTTCTCTAACACACAGCCTCTGTGGGGAAGCTCTGGAGACCATTTACAGAGTGCTTTCCTGAGCTCAGGGCACCACTGAGTCTTTCCTGGCCACAAAATGTTCTCTCTGGCTGTTTAGGATGTTCAGAGTCCTTAGTCCTCCCAAGGAGATAGGGAAATCTGTGAGGCCAACAGACCAGGAGACATCTGAGGAACAGCTGCTGAGAACTTCAGAGGTTCCAGGGACCTTAAAGTTGATTTAAAATAGAAATAATTTAATCAAGTTCACATTCCTCCTCAAAAAGAAGGAATTTTCTTTAAATACACAGTATTTTGTTACAGTAAACGTTGGCAATTCATGGACCTTTGGAAAATAAATACTTTAAGTCATTCTAGGCCATCTTCTTCCAAGATCATCACTTCCAAGGGGACTGAGAGGTCAAACATGAACCTCAGCAAGAAGTCCCATGTTTCAGTGTCTGCCCCATAACCCATGAAGGATTTTCCAGTTAACTTCTTAGGACAAAATTCGTACTGGACCCTTGAGTTGGCTTCTTCCTACCACTACTACTCAGCTCTGCTCCCTTTCTAAATTCAAAATAGGGGGGAAATCCAGAAAAAGGAAATTCTTTTCTTAGGAAAAGAAATAAGAGTAGTTCCCTTACAAAGACAAGATCCATTTCCAACTCATATACCTGAGCTTTATTTGTTTCTGGAAGTTCTAAGCTCCCACTGTTAGTGGGAGCTCTGTGTGTCTGGTGGGGTTTGGGAGAGCATGAAGGTAAAATAAAATCACAGGTGAGAGGACATTCTTTTCAGGTGCCTCAGTAATAAATAAGATTCCTATGGCCTGAATTAGTTAATTCCTAAACAGCTGAGACTGTCAAGAAAACCATGCTTTTGTATTCCCTTCTTTATGCTCCCTTCTGCTGAAGTACATTAACAAAAGAGGTTAATTTGTCAAACCACTGAGATTCATATGCTGAGCTAAGATTCATCACTCTTGGTGGTCTGGAAATCTTTTAAAGAACACAGAACTAAATATGAGCTGGACAAAGCAAGGAGAGGTACCTTGAGTCACTTGGAGCACAAACAGACAGATTGCATTTTCCTAGTGTTAGCCACAGTAAATACATCCCAGGGCATGAGGGGTGACAGAACAGTGGAACAAGGAGGTATTCTTGGCTGATTTTGAAGGTTTTGTTTGTGCCCAATGGCTTAGGAAATTTGTTCATCCTTCCTTGAAGACTACATTTGTAATGCTGTACCACTGTGGGGTGAGTCAGAGGTTAACTTAATGCCCGGATAAATTCCAACTGCACAATTTATGTTCACCTGACCCGCGGATCTGTGCAACACATTGACTCCAATATTAGAGTAAAACAAAGAACTAAAGATTTTTTGCATCTTGCCTTTCACCCCTCTCAACAAGGCACAGCCCAGTGGGAACTTGGGCAGAATTCTCTCCCCATGGTTTGCCAATCTGAAGAATTTAGATTTAACTGTGTCTTCAAAATTCATCTCAAATTGTTGTTTTCCCTCATTTATTTTCTTTCACAGGAATCTGGACTACCTAGGCAAGGTGAGTTTGCCCTCAGTCATGGAGGCCATGGTGGTTCACCATCCTCTTAAGCCACACAACTACACTGCCTTCTTCAAACACCCTCCTAAAATTCTGAATCAAGCATCAACAATCATGAAATAGGCTCTCAAAAGTACAGGAACGAAAACAAACACATCAGGGCTCTTTTGCTGGCTGGTGTTTGCACCACAGCATCCAGTTCATGCCTCAGACATTTTTTCCATGGTTGTTAGATGTATGCAAGTTTCTGTTTTTTCAAAGCAGCTCATACTTCATATATTCACATCAGTCTGAGACATGTGCATCATAAAAGGTGAGAAGAACCAGTAACATCCCAGTTTACCCAGAGAACATTTATCCACCAGGCACATTCATATTGTCTCTCAACAGTGTATGACCTGTATCATAACATCAAGGAAGGGGATGCTTCAGTGATCTGCAGAGGCACTGTGAGCTTTATTCTTCTTCCAGTCAATGACAGCTGAGGCCAGAAGTACCTGACCTGCCACAGAAATTCCTGGGCTTAGTTTCTAATTGCATTCCTTCCAGCACTACATGCTCTCAAAATAACAGTTAGTACCATTAAATATTCAGAGTAAGCATCTCTCAACCATCCAAAATTCAAAATTAACAAATTAAACACACATCTAGACTTACAAGCAAAGTGAAAAAACAATAAGAGAGCATGGGTGACAGAGCTGTGAATCCAAAATGGAATTCCTACTCATTACTTTAGGATGGAGTGTAAGCACTCAGAAAATGGGCATATTTTTCAGAGTACTAAAAAGGTAAATACACTGGGCAATGTTACACTATACCTACATAACTCAGGGTGTTTTGGATGTGTACAGCTTTTTTACCTGCCCTGATACAGAAGTGAAAACCTCTGCCAAGCATGACAGGTGTGGGATGAAGCTGTGCCAAAGCTGCCAAGAATTTTCATGGTGAGAATTTCTTTCTGAAACATCTTGTCTACCCACAGCTGTGTTAGATGTTCTTCTGGTCATGATTTCTGGACAATGAGCTGCAATTTTCAAAAGATTTTGCAACAAAGGCAAGAGACCATCATGCAGCCACCCTGCAGAAGCCTCTGCCACACAGGGCTTGAGTTTTGACCCAACTTGTCAGCCTACAACTCTGCTGAGAGGGAAGTCATCAGGAGAACAGTGATGGGAGCATGATTTGGCCCTCAGAGACTCGAAGTTTATCTGTGTAAGATGATGTTTTGCAAGGCAGGATAGAGAAATAAGTGTGTTTTGGAGCAGAGTCTTGAAGGGAAAGATAGATGGGGAATAACTAGGAAGGAGAATTTGTTTTCCCATATAATAAATATAAGCTGCCTCCCCCTCAAAATATCAATCATTGGTGTAAGAAGACTCTAAGCCAGCTGCATCCATTTAAAAGGGTTAATGTGAAAGTTTAGGATTTGTAGTCCTTATTTCTACAGTCATTTTTGTCAGGGGTGCTGGTAAGAACAAGGACTCACTGAAGGGAGGTTGAATGCTTGTCTTGTAACAGCTGCCAGCTGTGAGCCTGAGACACAGCAGGGCACCTTTCCTACCTCCTGCCTTTCCTGAGGATTCCACAGCTGGTCCCAAGGAGAGACAAGATACTGGACAGAACACAGGGCTAATGCCATCAGGCAAAATCTAACCTGCCTGCTTGGGTTTTGTCTCCTGCCACCCACAGAAATAAAAGCTCCACGTGTGAGATATCAAGGGATTATAACCAGAGAAGGGACAGGGATGCTTAGACAAGAAGCTTGTCTTTCAGCTAAGTTTCAGGGTTATGATTTTGGGGGGGGCTGGAGGGTTGCAGTGAATTTTCACTGAGTTGTGTATTATGGGTTGTATAGGAGAAGAACTTTCTACCTCACTAGACCCCAAAGCTCACATTACTCTGTTTGTGTGGAACTCAGGCAATTACAGAACTCTGGAGCAGAAAAACCCCATTGCACCACCCCTGGATGCTGAACTTTTCTAAGCCAAACACTGGGAGTCAAATTAGAGGAATGGAGTTACTCAGCTGGAAAGGTGATGGCAAAACGCTGGGAAGTCATAATTCCCCACATTCCTCTGCTACCAAGAAATCATACAGCTCTTTTATAACCAACTGATAAGCCCGGGGTAGTGCAGTTACCCAACTACTGAAAGGCAGTGACTCTTACTGAACTAGGTCAGCACCTGTGTGTATCTCTAAGGGGTAGCAAATAGAGCCTGACTGATCATCTCCAGCTACTTCTCTGCACTGCACCGTTCAAACCCCCAAAAAAGTTCAGAACTAGCCAAAACACTGGTCTGTGCAAGATACAGCAGGGAAATGAGATTACAACATAGCACAGCGAAAATAAACCCTTGGCTCACTGGTTTTAGCTGAAAGAGGAGAAGAAGACACCCATTGCCAACAGGTTGTTAGAGGATCTGCACTACAGGAAATGGTCACTTCTGACTTCACAAAGCATCTGTTGATGTAATCTGGGGTGCACACCACACCAGAGAAGTCTTTGCTGCTTTTCTTAAAATATAAAGAATGAGTAGAGCTACCTTTGGTAGCTTTCTCTAGGAAATCTCAAAACATAAACAGTTTTATTAGTCTGATCCCAAACTGTAACTAGAAGTCAGATCTACATGTAAAAGCAAAAGCCATGAATGCGTTTGATGTATTTTAAGTAAGACACTGAACCACAGTTGTTATTTACAGATCAAAGAAGCTCCAGCAGGGTCCTGAAACAATCTAAGTGAGAAATGCCAAAATCTGATTTCATCCATGTCCATGTGTTGCTTTGAACTTGTAATTCACAGAATTGGTCACTATATTGAACTAATTATCAACCTTAATGCTTGCCAATTTTGATGGCTGTGCTCCTTTATAAAAAAGTCAGGTTTGAAGGGAAATGGAATGATATATTGGAAGACATGCAGCCTTTATTGAAATCTGGGGAAGAAAAGAATCAATATACAAAAAAAAATCCCTTCTTGCCAAAGCCTAAACCTAATTTACTTTTCTAATTAGTTATTGCAACACAGATTAGCAAAATAAATAGTTTGCATTAACCAATACATAAAAAAATAAAGTGGTTAATTCCTCCTCCCTCACAAGAAAAGTTTCTTGTAATGGTTAAGTGAAAAAAATATCTACACTATCTAAAAATCTAATGAAGCCACATATTGTACGTGGAAGTAAAACTAAAACAGTAATTTCACAGCAGCCTAATACAGTTAAATTGAAATACTAACAGCAGTGAAAAGAAACACTGATGAAGTATTTCTGCAGCAGGAATATAGAAGCAAAATCTGTTCAGATAGCAGTAAAGACTTAAAAACTACTTTTTTTTTGCCAGTTACTTACTGTGGTTGGAAATGATCACAAACACTGGTTTGCCAGAGAAGTGATTTCAGGAATCACACAGCTTAGGCTATAATTAAAAAGCAATCTTTGGGAAATAGGTTATTACCAGTATTTAGTAGCTAATTTGTTACTTAATGCCTTAACAAAGCTCTCCTCTGATTGCAGTGGAGGGGGAACAACTTGAAGAGGATTATTTGCTATTAAGGCTTGTACTCAATTATTGAGAGTGCTGCTGTGCTGCAATTACAGTGGCAGAACAGTCACCAGGAAAGCTGGATGGATCCAGCCTGTGTCGCAGCCAGCAATTCCCACATGCAGGGGGCTCTGAATTTTAAGAACAGCTTGCAGAATATCCTCACAAATTTGAGTGCTTGCTGATTAACAGAGAGGTGCAAGCTCAATGTTCCTTAATACCAATCACACATTTTATTTTATGGGGATTTCCCCCACCATATTCTTTAATTCCATTTGTGAAGGAGCAGTTGAGTAACTGCTGGAGTCTCTAGATAACATTTTTCACCAAGATAATACGATACTAATTTGGTTTTCCTTCTGACAATACTTCAGAAAGTATCTTCTGTCGAATTCTAGGAATACCACATTTAAGTCACATTAGGGGAGATAAACGTAACAGTAACTTACAAATACATCCCAAGTACTGACAAGTTATAATCGACTCAAAGCTGCCACCACTTGTCACTATCTCCTATAATAGTTCCTGTCCTGCTGATCAGGACAAGGAATTCAACACCTCACTAGCCCCAGATTTAAATTCCGTCTTGGGAAACATAATAAACAAACCTCTAGGTAACAGGACTGAGTTAAGAAATCCAAACTCACCAATATTTATGAACTGCTTTTCCTGCCAATAATGTGTCTTCAGACTTTTATTACTGTATTTCAATTGCAAAGACTTTCCTACAGCAAAACCTGGGAATAAAAATACCTTTAACAACATAATTGAACCTGAGACATACTTTCTATGTAAAGGTTGGTTTGGGGAGCTGTTGCCCAGCTGACACAGAATCACAGGAAGCCTTCAGCTGCAGAGCAAAGCAGAGAGGCCCATTAATCATATTTATCAAGATTGTCTACCTTGGCTTTCATGCAGTTAGGGGAAATGTGCTATTCTACTTCAGCAACAAGAAGTGAGGCTAAAACAAACTGACCTAACTGCATGGGTCATTTCCAGAAATAGAAAAGATATCAGCAGCACAGCTGCACAGGCCACGAGGCAAAATGCTGGGAAGGTTGGAGAAAAAGGGGTAAGAAACATCCACCCAAAAGTTGTAAGGGATGTAGCCACTGGTAAAATTAATAATGGGCTAAATTTTGCTTTAGCTGGCATTCAGTACATTAAAGTCAGCAAGATAAGATTCAGTTAAGTACCTTATGGTCTTGTATTTTATGAGCCTCCTAAAATGTTTTATTGCACTTCAGGATTTCATATCAGCAAAAGCAAAAAGGGAGCAAATAACCTCCCACTGAAGTATGAGCATATTATTTATTCTGATAGTCATGGAACCTTCTTTATTTGCCCCTCTCTTTTACATTAAGAGACTGTACAATGCCAAATGCAAACACAGAATACAATGTACTGGCTGTTCTCCCATGGGAAAGTAGAGCTAGTATCCTGGCTTATGATTCTCTCTCTCTTTTTGAGGCTTTGCTCTGTCTGAAAGAACATTGAGATGCCTCAGTCTCCTCAGGACAGAAATCTACCCATGTCACATATTGTGCATCACTAGCAGCCTTTAACTGGAAAAGATTCAAGCCTGGGATAGCCAGATCTGGTAGAGGGACCCAAGCGTTGCAGAGCGATGCCAAAACATTCACACCAAACTCCAGACCTGCTGGCTTTGAAACGCAAGAACACAATTTTCACATATTCAACCAACATAAAACGAAAATGTGCAGCACTTACTCTTTATTGGCTTCTATAAAATTAACAGAAAAAATAAAAGTGAGATAAGAGCCTGGTTTAATAGCACTATTTCCATCTGCAGGACACACACCAGGCCTGCTTTGCCTAAGTTTCTATAAAAATTCTGAAAATCATGTTACCACCCTGCTCCACCTCCCATATGCATTTCCAACTACATTGTCACTAAGAAGTGACATGAGATTTTCAAATTAGGGTGAACACCACATTATCCCAAAAAATATACATTTAATTGTATTTTTCTTAGAAACACATGAGCTAAAGAAATGCAGAATACTAACAGAAACTGATGGTGAAGTAAAATTTGAAATAGCTGATTATGCAGCCCATGAAGTCTCAGCACAGGTGTTGGGATCAGACATCCTTCTTTCTCTTCTTCATGGCACATGGGCATTACTCCATGGGGCAAGAACACATGGGGAACGCTACAGACCTTATACAATCTATTCATACCAAATGAAAACCTCGTCAAAGCTAAGAAATAGGAACCCATAAAATCATTCCCAAGCTAAACCTCCCTCTGTCTCCTCGCACAAGTTAGTCCTCGGAAACTCAGCAGGGCTAGTTCCCAGAATGAAACCAGCACCACCTGAAATGCCGAGTTTCCTTTGCCGGGGTTGGGAGGCGGGGTTAAAGCGCCGGTTCCAGGAGCCGCAGCCCCACCCCGAGCTCGCTCCCGCCGCTTCCCCGGGAAGGGGACACACCTCGTGAAAGGACAGCAGTTCTGTGGAACACATACACCGAGCAGTACCTCCTCCTCGGGAGATGATGTTTCTCCTTGGCTCTCTGGGATTTGCGGCTGTTGGTCACAGCAGGCGGGCGCTGCTGCCCTCTGCTGCCCTCTGCCGCCCGGCCGCGGGAAGTGCCACACCGAGGGAGGGACGCGAATTCCCATTTCGCTTCTCCTGCCCGAGATGTTTACTGCAAGGATGAATTCCTACCGCGCTCCCGAGATTCCCCTTTGACCAAGCTAAAAGCTGTTTCATTTATTCCATCCGCTAGAACCAGCCCGTTCTGGCCCTTAAAATATCCTGAAGCGAGGTACGGCTTTCAGTATTTTCTCTTTTGAGGGGCACTTCTCCTGCACTCAAAACAGTGGGATCAATTCCTATTTCCTGCTAGATAATAAGCAGGTAGTCTTTCGAAATAATTGAAGCATGATGTGTCTTAAGCACTTGGAAGAACTGTTCTTGTGGCACACTCTCACAAGTGCCTTTCTAGCCATTCTTCCAATCAGCATAATTGATAAATTACATAAGCTCTCTGCCATAGATCTGGTTTCTTTTTCACACCTTCACCATAATCTTTGGGTTACAGATTCAGTTCTTGGATTGCTGATTCTTTTAACTGTGCTTCTGTTTTTAGCAGGTGCAGAGAAACCAGATAATAGTAGCCTAAGTATAAAAAAGAGGTAAGTGCTATTGACAGCAGTATGATCCTGCAAGTGGAAGTCTTCCACTGTAAAATCATATTTTGGTCTACTTCAGGCAAAAATTTCATCCTTGAAAAACAGTCCTGTACTTTCAGGAAATTGCTAAATTGCTTGCTGTTCCAGACCAATCACACACATTTACAGGCCTAGTTGCTTCAGAGAGTGCAAGACCCTTGACAAGAAATTAGTAAAAGCAATACCATATTTTACATACAGAAGCATCCACGTGTATATTTGTACATATTTTATATAAATAGATGCCCTATACATATATATCTTCCTAGGATCAGAGAATTACCCACTTCAGCACACTTACAGAGAAGTTGCTTCACACACCAACGAAACGTGGCCTTCACCACATACAACCTAGCAACCCTCCAGCCATCAGCAGAATTACTCTACAACTTAGCAAAACAGGAACTGAGACCTACAGAAAGAATTTAGACAGACAAAATATAGTTGCCCATGTTGGAATGCAGCAAAGGAATTAAAGCTAAAAGCCACCACTCAGCCGAAAATTCAAACCATTGTGAAAAATGTAAAAATCAAAGCAATCAGTAAAGCAAATAGAGTTCCTAGGCTATTTAAAAAACAAAAACAAATCAACAAAAGAAATAAAAATATCACAGCACAAAGAAAACCAGAGCTTTTCCTTCACAGTATTCTTTTCTTCCTAACTTGTTCTTGCCCACAGTGCTGCCACCCACCCACAAAACACATTCCTACACCATGAATGCTGCATTTGCAGAAACACTTTAGTAAGCTGCTTTGAGAATGTATGGAAATGGTATCTTTGTTGGAGGCCGGGAGCAGGACACGCTTCCTGCAAGACTCTGCTTGCACACACATTCAGCTGGAAAGAATTTGCATTATCACATCACACACCATTCTTTTAGTGCACATGGCTTTCCAAGGGTTTTTCTGTTCAAAGACCCCAGATGCGAGGCTGTAGCTTTCAAAATACAGAAATACTCTGCATATATGGAATTCTTTTCATCTGAATATAGCCACTGATGTCAGAGAGATGCAGTAACTGTGTGCTCCATTGGTAAACAGCACATCCATGGCACCAAGGATGGCTGAATTCTGCTTCTGGCCAATCTATATGGATACTGCACCTGGCCTGAGAAAGAGAGTGTTCAACCAGAACATCTTGGTTGTAAACATGCCTGACCAAAAAAAGCCAAAAAAAACCCATTCCTTGACCCCAAACTTCAAGGAATTTGCTTTAGGATTCTGTCCACCATTCAGGCATGTCACAAAACCTACTTCCCACAACTGGTAAATCAGGAAAACCAGGGTTATTTTGTAGTCTGTAAAAGTCATTTACAACTGCTTTGTGAGATCTCCATTTTCATCTGCAAGTACTATTCCAGCATTTGCAGGGAGAAGGTAATGAGCACAACCTACAGCAGCAGAGTTATTCATTTTACCCATTTATTGGTGTTCCAGGTCACAAGCTAGGGTGTGCCTGAGGCCTTAGCCCAAAGCACACACTTGTTTCCTGTTCCTACTCCTCAAGAATTACCTTTAACCCTCACAGCCCCCTCAAAATGAAAACTCCTTGAATATTGATACCTGGAATGATACAAGACCTGATACAACTCCAGTGATGGGCTTTCCAAGACAAAGGGATGTTACAATGGGAAGCAGGGACTTATTTTTCAACTTCCTCCCATTAATCATGAAGTCACATAAGCTCTGCACAATTTTCCACAATGCTCGTTAATCCATTTTACAGCCCCCATCCCTTTAATGAGACTGCTGATGCTCTGTATGGAAACACCCAAGCCAAAGAAATGCTGGCTGCTCAGTAAGAGTCAAAAACCAGTGTTAGAGTTCCTGCCTGGCAAATTTCTGGTTAAACCTAACCTATCTAGAGTCACAAAATAACATACAGCCAGCTCAGTTTTCCAGAAGGTAACAAAAGACAGATAGTGCACATATTTCACTAAGGAGGATGTTTATTTTTCCAAATATTGTATTAAGATAGTGTCCTGTTTGCCTATTTCTATCGACATCTGCTCTTTAATAAACAGAGAATGACAAAAGATCAAAGTTTTAATTGTGCAAGTGAAAGAATGTATTAATAGCATTCTTTCTGTCCTACAGCAACAGAGATAAACTTTAAAAAAAACCCCTCTAACAGCTCAGAGAACAGGATATTTATATAAAGATGTCCTAACAAAAGAAAAGCATGCAAAACTACCTTAAATGGATAAACAAACTGGGGTTTGCAGTGTGCCCTATCAAGCTCAGCCCTCAGAAATCCCCTCCAACCCTCAGTCAATAGGGTCAACATATCCCAGCTGGGTTTTTCATACAAACCCCCCTCAACATCCTTTGTTCACCAACAATTTAATTTTTAAAAAATTTCATTCCTTTAAAATTAGGAAAATGCAAGCAGGTGTGCCTTTAAGGCCCATTTTGCTGCTAGTTGCTTTAGTTTCCCCCTCCCAGGCAGTAAGTTGTTTAAGAAGAGCGTTTTTTGTTGGTTTTTTTCACTTTTAGCTCCTTCCTCATCTGCAAAGGCTGCACTGCAGGTCCTCCCCAGCCCTTCTGGGACACACCTCGTAAAAGGACAGCAGTTCTGTGGAACACATACACCAAGCAGTACCTCCTCCTCAGGAGATGATGTTTCTCCTTGGCTCTCTGGGATTTGCTGCTGTTTGTCACACTGCTGCCACTCACTAATGCAACAGCACACTTTGAACTGGCTGTCCTTCTCCTCCCAAAGTTATTATATCACTCTCTCCCTCCCAAGACAGCAGCAGCTGCCTTTATCCATTCAGGGCTCTGCCTTGCATATACTAAAGGGAAAAACACAAACACAGACCCCCCCAAACCAACCCACAGCTGCACTAACTTAGAGAACTGGAACTCCCCAAAGTGGCAACTCAGCTATCTCACCTAAAGTAAGGCCAATAGCATGTGGTACCCAAGTGGGGTCAGGTTGGTCAGTGGTTTCCTTTCAAACCCAGAGCTCTGAGTTCTGAAACAACATTCTCAAGTAAAGCATCATTGCCACCTCCACCTGAATGGAAGCCAACACAAGCAGAGTTTGAATTGTCTCAGAAAAGTCTACTCAGAGGACAAGCTCAGCCAGGGCTACCTGCACAGACTGATGTTTGAAAGTGACTCAGTCTCTTTCCAAGACATCTGTGAGTTACAGAGAGCCAGTCATTCTCCATCCCCCTTGTCTTTAAGAAAGTTCAGTATTAATTTAGCTCCTTTTGAATCTACTTCCAAGCTAGAGGCCAGTCCTTCTGTAATATTTTTACAAGTGACAAACTGTATTAAAAGCACACAGAACACCCACTCTGGACTCGCTCACTTCTTCCAAACCATGGTAATTCAGGACAGAAGGGACACCAGATTTACTGTGAAGCTGCAACCTGCACACAGATATGCCAGTGAAGTAACTCATTGTACACAGGGAAACTGGACAGAGCACTTCCTTTTCTTTTGTGCTGTCCCCTCATTTATAATAACGTCCTCTAAGACATCTGCTGGAGTCCTGCAACATTAACGGAAATGGAAGAGCTCCAATGGGAACTCAGGGGTTTCTTTCTTTTTCCCATGAACTGAACATTATGGAATTTTAACAGATGTTCTACTTGGTCATAGTTAATAAAATGAATTATGCAGGAATTAAAAATCTGGCTCCATTTGCTTATATAAGATCTCAGCAGCAGAACTCCATTCCCATTTAGGAATTCTAAAGGATTTGCAGTGGATTTATAGTCTGCTCCTGCCTTATTATGCAATGGCTGGAAATTTTACCAGTTAACTTGTCTCTGTTGTGGAAAATGTGAATAAATTTACCTGTTCATTGACTGATCTTAGTAGCATGATCCAGTTCCACACTGGTGCACACTGGTACACTACAGTCATAGGAAGGGGCAATTCTCACTTGGATTTGCTTTGGAAATGACATCATGGGAATTCCACATCATTTCACAGCCTCTGATTTCTGCCATTTATTCAAAGTCTCATTGAGCAACCTAATAACCATACTCCCACTTTGTGCTTTATTACAAAAGCCTTCCTCTTGGAGCACAGATGTCTCTTTCAGGCTCCTACTGCCAACAGAATGATGCACTGTACCTCACCTCCCTTTCCATTTTAGGATTAGTTCAGTGTAACTACATCAAAGGAAGATGTAAAGACCAAAATGTAATGGAGATGTGAGAGAAGAGGCACCAAAAAGGTGAAAAGGGTCACAGTCAAAACCTTCAAGCCTGGAGGTTCACTCAAAGTTATTTCCAAAAGCATTACATATTTAGCCACCTTCTTTCTCTTCTAATATCCATCTCCTCAGAAAGCATTCTGAGAAGATAAAGGGGATAAGTCACAGTGAGAATCAAAAATGAAGGATGAAACAACTACCTTGCACCAGCACAGCAGCTAAAGCCAATTACATGGAGCAGAGTAAGGCTGTCCTGAAGAGATCTGCTATGCTAAGGCAAGAAGATGAGGCTTCCACAGCACACTCCATTTATAAACAGACTTATTTTCACCGAAATTCAGTCAGCTGCCAAGCAGATCTCTGCCCAGAAATCTGCTTGATATAATGCACAAAACTTTATCCCAATGCAACAGCTAAAATTAACTTTTCTTAAATTCTAGCTCAAGAACTTTGCCAGCGCAAGAATATAATCTGAAAAGCATCAATATTCCCAACGTCTTCCAATTTTTTTTTTATGAAAAATCATGTATTGAAGACCCTCTACCCAAAAATTCCCACTCCATTATAACTAAACAAAGGGTTTTGTGCAGGTAGAGAATCAAAGCATGTAAACAAACCTTGTAAGTATAAAAGTCAGCTGGAATTAAGTATCAGCCTATATATGCTATGGAGCTACCTGGATGTGTCCAATAATGAATTAATATAGATTTTTATCTGAAAATAAAGACTTCCCCTAAAGGAAGAAGTGTACTCAAAGAGAAGGAAAAATACCAAGATTAAATGTCAGGTTTACAACAGCTCCAGCTGAAGGTGCAAAAAGCTGTTGTTACTCAAGACATTGCTTTACAAAATTTGGTGTCAGTGATGCCTTTTCCTGGTCGAGTCTATCTCTGTCTTCGTCTTCTGTCTCCACCTCTGGCCCCTTCCCCAACACTGGGTATAACATTATAGGTTTTACTAATTAGCATATCTATCAAAGATTCCCTAATGAGAGGCTCAAGTGAGCCCCCCTCCCCAAGGAACCTTCCCCTGGATGGTTCTGTCTTGGTTTACAGAATGTGTTCTGGAGAGGACCTTGGGGTCTGGGGCACACTGATCTCTGGCTACGAAGCTTCTAAAATGTTTTGTCTCTTAGCTTAACAAACAAGTCCAAGAGTGTAGGCAAAAAACACTAGGAATACAGAAGTTGTAAAAAGGTATAACAGGGGTATAAAGGAAAGGGCAAAAATCTTCATGGCATCATCAGAAAAATGCATCAGTCTTAACAGTGTTAAATTCAAGGATTTTTTTCTTTTTAAACATCACCTACAATTTGTTTCTTTTTGAAGAGAAAGCACATTTCATTTGGTAATCATTTATTTCTCATTCTATTGGACAGATTCTCCCAAAAAGCAATACTTCAACTGAAATCAGTTCTGAAGGATCTTTTATGAATATACATAATGGAGAGGACCCCCATTAAATTTCCAACAAAGTGTTGCCATTTTGAGTAAACAAAGTTATCTCAGCAGGGTCACACACTCTGCCATGAATATGGTCTGCAAATTAATTACCACCCTGACATATGTCAAAACAAATTTTGAGGAGAATAGCACACAGTAGCAACCATGTGCTTTATCTACCTGTTAGTATGCAAAATCTGTAGTCAATGGGATCTAAATTTATTCATTTATTCAGAACCCCTCAGAGAAATCAAAATGATTCGTATTCACTGGCCCTTTTTGCCCGTCTGCAAATGAAATCTGAGTAAATAACACGTTTAGTGAGCCAGAAAATAAGTACAGGACAAAGCTATGGTGGGGGTTACATTTCAGAAAAGCAGGTGTCATCTCTGCACAAATAACTAATTTTTTAAACACTCAAAACTGCTAAAATAGACCGCAGTGCATTAGCATTTGTCAGCACTTTAAGGAACACTAAGTTTGGTGTTTCTTATTTTAGGTAATACCCATCTTTATTCTGTACTTGTAACAAGAGCTGGCCAACATAACTGTCCTGAAAACAGTTTTCAGCATGAAGAAAGGCTTTTAAAAGCAAAGCTATTGAATGAAGATTAAAAGGCCTCTGCAACTGGCTTTATTATCAAAGGCAACACAGACAACAGACCTGAGCCTGTGTTTAAACCAAAAGGGGGAAGATCCAAACCTACTTTATTCACTTGAGTTACGTAAAGAGAAGACAAACCCACCCACACCACATCAAACATGTCACATAGAGAGCCCTTCCTGGACAACAGGGCCTGTGTCCAGTTACATGCCAGGAAAGAATTCCTCCCTGCGAGGAACACTGAGGCCCTGGCACAGGTTGCCCAGAGAAGCTGGGGCTGCTCCATCCCTGGAACTGTTCAAGGCCGGGTTGGATGGGACTTGGAGCAACCCGGGATAGTGGAAGGCAGGGATGGAACAAGATGGGTTTTAAGGTCCCTTCCAACCCAAACCTTTCTGTGATTTTGTTTTCCTAGGAACCAAGCCTGATCTCTCTATTTGAGGTACACATACATGATGCAACTTCTGCTTTGTCAGAAGATGACCTCCTGGGATCTGATACTGAAACAATTTTAGACTGGGAGTAGGTTTTTCTACTTCTTTTATAATCTGCCCTCAGTCCACACGGCATATCAAGCACTTCCATGACACTAATCCTGGAATTCACAGTACATTTATGAAAAGATTTTAGTTTAGGAACAGTTTTCTCCAAGCAGGTCAAAATATTTTTAGCCCTATTTTTTTTTTTTTTTCCTAACAGTGAAATACTTCTGATTTAGAGTTAAGTACTGCCATATCAAACCTACAGACTGGGGGACTAAATGAATTTCTTTCACACATTAAAAAAAGAGAAAAAGAAGAGAAAGTACAATCCTCTCTATATAGAGATGACAAATAATCCCTCGGCATCTGCTGATGAATATATTTAAAGAAAGCCTAAATCTGTCTGTGCTAAACTTGGCCTGATGCCACCAGTTCACCATTGTTGGCATATATAGTTCACATGATGCAATCACAAGACTTGAGAAAGTTTCCAGTACTGCACTTTATGCTTTTCTCATGTTAACATATACCTTTCCATCCTTTTTCAATTTAGCAGTAACAGAACTGGGAGACAGGATGGCAAATGAATTTTTGCATATATCAAAGGTTTTCTTAGTGCTCATTATCAGTATCCTATTTAAATTACAGGCTGGTAACTTACCTAGAATGAAATATGCTGGGATTTAGAGCTTAAGGTTAGAGCAACTGATCTCAATTGTACTATTATCTCTTGTTAGAAAACTGAGGCAAAGGAATCAATTGAAATAAAAATAAAAGAGAAAATGACAAGTGTTTTACCTCTCTTAATACCGTGCTTTTATAACCCCGATAAAGTCCTTGAATACCCTGTAAACCAACAAAAGAAAGCATCATCCACAGGGAATGAGTTTGTCAAAGACCACAATTTATTGGTGATTATGAGGCAAGCATTACAGCCCTAAAGTGTCACACCTCGGCTTCAAATTGACTGTATTGATTATAACACTGTATACTGTATTCCATTATTTACAGGGCCAGAGGGTTTTATTTTCACCTCCTTAGCCTTGATTCAGAGCCTTTATCAAGACAAATGTTTTATATTTTTAACCAGCTGATAATACTCAAAACAATTAAAACTTATTTAATGTGTATATATAATTATGTTGTTTATTATTATAGGGCACTTAATTCAAGTGTTTGGCAAGGCTTGTGGTTCTCTGGCCAACTATATGGAAAGGGAAAAACATATGGTTTTGACAGAATGAGCTTTTAAAGCAGAATGATCAAGTCACAGAAAGAAGTTCTAGTGACCCTCCTGTGCAGGGTTATCACAATAGATTTCATTTGAAAGCAAATAAAAATCAAGTGGATCATTTAAAGGTTATTTTATGTCTTCCTTTCCCTGGGTTTTACACTCAGAAAACGTGTATAATGTTTTTCCCCACACTGTTTTTAGGAGCCACTTTCTCTTATGGAACACAGCTTGAAAATCCCCCCTTGTGAAACTCTGCTAAAACAGACGTGCACAGGTTTTTACAGGAGGGAACAGCATAACTCCTGAAAAGAAGACAAAGGCCCTCATTTTTCAAAAGTAACCAATACTGGATGAGCACTCATTTCCAGAGTTCCTCCTGGCTCCTACAGAGCCTCTCTGAAACGGTGCCTTTTGAACATCCCCCCCAAAGCCTGCTTCAAAACTGGGAACCATTCAGCAAACTACACACAGAGACTCAATGTCCTGCTGCCCCAGACAAGGACTGTTTGCATAAATACAAGCAGAGGTTTGGAACCTGGAAGCTAAATCTTTTTCTTTTTTTTTTTCCTCCTCTTTAAATGTAGGTACCCCATATAAAAAGAGGAGAAAAAAAGAGTTGTTTGGAGCATGCACATAAGTGCATATCCCAGGGGGAGGTGGGGTTTGGTTTCCTCTATCATAATATGCCAATCACTTTTAACAATAGCAGAATAGATAGGAAAGTGCTGGGAAAGCACAGAATTGGAATAAAGTTGTAGGAATACTTCAGGACATGTATGGCACTGAGTGGGAAGGATGAAGATTTTTAGAAATTTTGCTCTGAACTCACCTCATGGTACAGGGTGTGGGAGAGAATCCGGAGAGTGCTCGAGGAAGGGGAAACCTGGGCCCTTTGCTTGATGACCTCAGATGGAACCCGTATGAGACAGGCAACCTGCAAAAGAACCAGAGGTTCAGGGAGCAATTGCTGGCTTCCTCTTCACAGAGCAAACGCTTCTTCCAAGAAGAGAAACCTGACAAATGAGGAAATCAGGTTTTTAATTATAGGACTTAAAAGGTGCTCATGAGCAGCTTATGTGTTTGTTCTGAGTGCCAGGTACTTTCTGATCACAAAATTATACTAACAGGAACATGGAAGCACCCTTGGAATTTTTAACTTCGAAAACAGAAGTAGATTTGGGTGGAGAAAATCACTGATGAAACCAAAATTTTAAGCCATCCTGTCTTTTGGCAGTCACAGGAATTTTTTCCCCCACTTTCACAGATCTGAAGTGGGGATTCAGGACACTAAGAACAACAAACTTCTTTCTTTGGTAATTCCTTTGTGCCCTCTAGTGACCGATAGCGGGAGACATTCTGGTCAGCTTTAGGCACAACATATTCCAAGGTTTACCTTAAAATACACACCACACTTCGTTCAAGGTAAAGCATTGGATTGATCCTTTCCTACAGATAAATTTACTAGGCTCTGCAGCTGGATGTAATAATGTGGCTGCTGCCACAAAGCTCCAGCTTTGTTGAAAAAGCCAGGCTTGGATTTTAAACATTCACCTGCCACTTTGGCTTCAGGTAGAGGTTAAGCTTGTGTGCACATCATTTCACAGAATGAGGATCCTGAAGCGTGACAGTGACAAGCCTCTCATCTCTCTGGAAAACGCCTGTTCATCAGCACTTAAAACTTTTAAGTAGAGTTTGTCTTCAGTTGGCTCCAGGGATACTTAAAGCAGTGACAGGACTGGTGGCAAAACACTGCGAACACCACAGGCCTTTGCCAGATTTTTAGCCTGCCTTGAGATCATCCTGTGCTGGGCTCAGGAACACACTGTAGTTCCTAGACATAAAGGTGATCACAGAGTACTTCAAAAGCAAAGCAGCCCAGGTGAAAGCTGTCCCTCTGAAGTGGCAAACCAAGCAGCTAACTGGAAAATCCATGTGTGCCAAAGAAAGTACAGGAATTCACTGGAGATTACACAGAGACAGCAACTTGAGTGGTCATTTATGGCTAACACAGTACAAGGTTTAAGTTTCATTTTCACAAAGACACCAAGAAAAAATCTGTTATCCTGTTACATTCCTACAAGTTTACTGGACAACAATATTGAAAAGTCATTACAAACAGATCTAACTCCATGTGCTCTTCAATTCTCAGGGTCAAAAATAACAAGTGACCCCAATCTGTCAAGAAAATAAGAACTGTCAAGTTTTTTGATAGTTCAGCATAAATATTTATAGAACTTCATGCTTCATAACACTCCATGTCCTTATATTAGCTTTTTATTCCTTAAAAATATGGAGGCAGGAGGAAAGCTGTAAAAAGGCTGGGATGAAAACAATCTGGTCAATCAAGACCAGACAAAGAGCGCAGCATGGCTTCCTGACATCTGGGGTGCTGCAGTTTTGGCAGGAGAAGGGTGGCTACAAAGTAATGTCTCCATTTCCCCCGGACTACTTGGGGTGCATTTCATTTCAAATTAACTTTGATGCTTCTTCCATTTGAATTTGCACTTACAAGGGAGTCTGTGGCTGCACAAGAACAAAAACAATGATTACATTGTGCTGTTCTGAAAGGAAATAAAGCTCATGTCACCCGGGCAGTGCTGTCAGATTGGCTCCATAGGGCACTTCTGGTATTCAAAAAGCCACGAGTTGCAGCTGCCAATATCAGACTGCACGGTGACA
Source organism: Aphelocoma coerulescens (assembly GCF_041296385.1). Classification (NCBI taxonomy): domain Eukaryota; kingdom Metazoa; phylum Chordata; class Aves; order Passeriformes; family Corvidae; genus Aphelocoma; species Aphelocoma coerulescens. The sequence goes on along the minus strand of NC_091026.1, from coordinate 15,661,022 downwards.
TTTTCGCTATGCACCAGAACTTACACCGTGTTACCTTGTTTGTTCCCACACATGCACCTTCCTATCAATAACAACCCCAGCAGCCTTTTGATGTGGAGAACAGGTCTCTGAAGGGAAGTATGCAAGTTAAGTTCACAGGTATCTTATTAAAAAAGTAACAGCCTGGACGGGCGGGTGCAGAAAAATCTCAACTCTCAACCACTGCAGCGCCTTCCAGGTAAGCCTGCCAAATGTAAGAGAACACAGTGCACGTCTCCAGGCTTTGCTTTCTTGGATAAGGATGTTCAAGCAGCTCCAGTGTGATAACACTTCACCAAGAGAGTCCACACTTCAATTTTCAGACATGAAAGCTATAAGCAAATGGCATAGGAAGAGTGATAGGTGCAGCTGTGCAGCTGTCCCACAGCACCTGCCCACATCCACGCTTTTACCTGCATCCACCATGGGACTAACAGGCATGGAACACAGACAATAACGTGGTCTCACACAGGGGGCCCATTCAGCTCCTAATCACCAAGGTCTCAGGAAGAAATTGCTTTTTAATCTCTTGGCTGTTCACACAGATGTAGCCTGTTGCTTGCCACAGAAGAGCACGATACAGCCCACCAAACTCAGGCCATTCCTGGTGCATACTACCAGATTTGGGGATGACCTTGTGACAAATTAGCTCTGTGTTGAACATCTGCAGCTCCAGACACGGAGAGGGTCCAGAAGTGGGCCCTCACCCACCTCAGCTGACATTAGGGCATCAGACAACAGCACCCCATTGACAGAGGCCAGGCCACACTCATTTTCCCAAGCAAGCTCTGGAGCCAGGAGTTATTCCCATCTTTTGATGGGAGCAAGAGGATAGAATCAAGATCCTGGGAAAGTTCAGGTGCTGCCCTATAAGCTCCTTCCTTATTTACCCGGTCAGGTAACACAATGTCAATGCACATGTATACATACCATAAGGGCAGGAAGACAATAATACTGAAACAAAAGGCTCAAGAATTTTTAAATGTAAGTGTTAGGAAAACCTGATTTTTCAGCTACAAGTAAAGCTATTATTAGTTTACAGAGCAGGTATGCAGAAATGACAATATTAGCACCTATTACCTTTCCAGCTTTTTAATGCTATGACGACTTCTGAGCAAGAGGGCACTGAATTTCAAAATCCTTATCTCGAATCATTACCAGGTCAAAGGGTGACTCCAGTATTTAGACAAAAACCTGCGTGCATTTTTAATTTACTGACTTGCATAAGCCAGTCAGGGCCAAAAGCTAAAACCAGGTCTATTTCATTAACAGCTATCTATGCATTGCTAAGACAGTGAATGTTCTAATTAAATTAAGGTAATTTCTTTCCTCTGTCAGTTCAGGGAAAAGCGTTCTAACTTTTCGGTACTCCTAGCATGAATCAACGCTGCCATCTCCTGGTTGGATTTATGTTGGAACCAGATTTTGCTGGCTGTTCTGACCGATAGTGAAGAATGACCAGTGCAAATAACCTCAAAAATGCCACGAAACTTTATATGTGCCAATTTAAACAGGGTTGTTTTGGTTTTGTTTGGGTTTTTTTTTCAGTATAAATGTGGCTGTAGCAAACAGAAAGTAAGATCTGCTGAAAATAGCACCAGCAACCCACCCAAAGGCTTTTCTATGGGCTCACCTAAGTTTACTGGAAACACCTGATCTTAAAACTGTAACTTCTGCATAGAGGCCAATCCCACCAACTGTTCTGCTCCGTGGCAGGAGAAGGGTAGTCTGAGGGCAAAGAATTGTTAGGGAATTTGTGAGCACCTGGTGATTTAGGAACCTGCACTCAATGACTCTGAGCAAATCTCTGGCTGGCATAGCTAAGCCTACTTGAAAATTTAGTACAGAAACATGGAGTAAGCTCCAGAAAACTTTTCTTTTTTTGCAGCTTTAAACCCTTTAGAACCCTTTCTAAAGGATTTTAATATTTAAATTTCTCAAGCAGGAAGCTAGTTTTAAGGACTTTATCTGTCTGAGTAGGCTGGGAAGCTTTAATTGATGTTCACCACATAAATATAATTCAATACTTAACACAAAACTAAAGGAACATGCCTGGGGACAGTTTCTCTTAAATGCCATTTGCATAAGTTTATTCTTAATCAAATAAGAATATAATTTATGACACTATAAAACCTTGTATCCAGAGTGCAGAGACTTTAGGCTAAACCTCACAATACCTGTGCAAGATAATCACTACCCCATTAGGGAGGAAAAGCTGCTGCACAAAAATGACAACAACAAAGACACTGTGATTTATCAAAGGACATATGTTTAGCTGCAGTCAATCTGCTAACAAAATCCTAATCTCTCACCCCATTTTTGAAGGTCAGAAGAATTGCCTGCTGCAATAGAATGTAAAATAAGCAAGAAAAATAGAACAACTCTAAAACCCCATTCAAAGAGAATCAGCAATAAATTGGGGTTTGTGGGGTTTTTAAGTGTAGCCTACATTAGCCCTGACCATACTGCTGCAGACTTAGCTACCTTGGAGCTCAAGTTTGTTTGTTGCTGGTTTTCTGTTTGGTTGGGGGTTTTTTAATATTAAAAAAATGCTGCTTCCCAAAATAGGTTAATTTGTCATAATCTGAACATCTCAATTTCTGTCAGATGCTCCCTTCTAAGTAGGAAGTTACCATTTTTAATCTGAAACATGAAAAATGTCCTTTTCCCTTTCTCAGATAACTGAATTATTAAAATAATAGTCAAGTTTAAAATTGAAAGATCTTAAAATGCACTGATTTCCTGTGGATCTGGAGAATAAAGGGGAAATGTCCCTCTTGGTTCAAGTCAAAGGCTCTCAACAAAACTTGAATTCAGCACTGCAGCTTTCCATGCCTCTCCAAACCCAGTAAATTTATGCTTGGTTCTTCAGATCTCCCTGGGATGCCCCTCTTCAACAGAAGGGGAAAATGAATGCAATATTATGAGATTAGCAAAGTATTTCATCCTCCAAATAAATGCTTCTAACTGTGGTCACAGCTCTTGGGTTGGAAATTTTAGCTAGCAGGGAACACGAGCTGTGAGCTGCAGATGGAGGACGAACTGCCTCACCCTTCCCACCACCAGGAAAATGAGCAGAAAAGAGGAGGAACATGAAATATCCACTTGTCCTTTGGTTTCATATATTCCTTGAACAAAGCACCTGAACTGCTGCAATCACAGACCCAAAACATTTCAAACACCAATCAACCTTCGTCTAAATAACTGCTGCACTTTTGACCGAGACAGAACAAAAATACAAGTTTCTCTGGTTGGTGACTCACTGTGGGTCACAACTGCAGTTGTGAACAAGTCCTTCCATATGTTGCTGTCAGCAGGCTGTGCTGCCTGCTAGAGCACAGAGAATACAGAATGGAAGTGTTAACTCCTATTTTAATGAGGGAATTGTCTCCAGGGATGACAGAACTGCCCAGTACACGCACTGTCCACTATCAGTCTTTAAATGCCAGCCCCAGGGAAGGTGTTCACCTTCAGCACAAAGCCTCAGCATATGCTAAATCTTATTTCCCCCCACACACACACTCTCATGCACAGCACAGAAGTGCCCTTCCAGCACAGTGAAATTCAGTGCTGTGTAAAGCTGCTGGGGTCATGAACAGGTGACTCCACTCCTAATTTAAACCCCATCAAGAGAAGAAGTTTTGACTAATGGGCTCTGGATGGGAAAGTTTAGACAATGCCAAGCTCTTTGTCCCATCTTTTCCTCTGACTGACACAACAAGGCCTTCTTTAATCTAACTGCAGTTCCCCTGTATGCTGGTAGGAAACATTTCTTCAAAGAACAGTCTCACCCAGCAAGATCCCTCAGATCTCAGCACCTCCCAGGCTTAAAAACATATTATTTCAGAGATGAGACCATTCATGGGGACCAAATGACACAAGCATTTGGAAAACTGGAGTTTCTCCACTGACATTTTCAACTGCCTCCACATTCCCACCTTAGATGACTTTACCTGGAACCTGCAGAGCTGTTTTGAAGATTTATTTCATCCTGTCATTTTCAAATCTAAGTCAGCTCTGTTTTACTACTTTCCAGAGCTCCCTCCTTCCTGCTTCAGAGCATCATCTGTACCACCACACACTTGTTCCTTCACCATGGCCATCATGGTTGAGCCTTTTCACCCCAACTGCCTGAAGTCCCCAGATGGTTCCTCATCCATCATTTCAGGAGCCCTCTCAGGGCTACTGGGCTTCTGCCCCTCTCAGATTTCCTTCCCCACATATGGCTCTTCAATTGCCCAGATACATTCCCAACAAATCCTGCTGTGGGTTCCCTGCTTACCTTTCCTTTGGACATGGCAGATACACTCAGAAAACTTTTCTCCTCCAGCAGTGGGAATTTGTGCCAAGCTCTGTTCACAGCAAGGAGAAACTCTTACTCCAGTTACATCAGCTAACAGGCAGAGAACAGGGAAAGTTTGTGAAGCTGACAAGGCTGACACTAAACACTTCCTTGCAGAAGTACTTCTCACTGCAGATGTTTTGAAAGTTTGTGTGCTTTGCATTAATCAGTTGGTCTTTTAATGTTTAATCAATGTAGAGTTTTGTTTCCTTTTTAAAACCAGACCTAAAACTTACCAAAAGTGGCCTGATGCTACACACCTCCCATACTCCAGCACAAACTGTGTCCCACAGATTTTGAAGTTCTTCAGTACGATCACAAGCAGTTGGTTTGAACTCAAGCAGCAAAATCAGGCAGCTGAATAACTTGAAAAAATCTTCCTTAACCTGGTTGATGCTTGAATCATAAATTACTACCACATTTAAACACAGAAATCCTTAAAAACTAAGAAAAGTAGATCCTTAATTCAGTGTACAGAACCATCTGCATGATCCAACCTTTTCCAGCAACACTTTCACCATGAAAGTCTGTTAAACTTATTTTAAAAGGTTTAAGAAACTCATTAAATCCACCAGCCAAACTGTTCTTTCAGCAAAAGTAGCATGGTGCATCCCATCCAGCATAAAACTGTTTCCACGGCGCCAAGTGGGGTCAGTCTGTGTTACAGGAGGACAGATGTTAATGAGATTCTAGGCAAGAGAACACAGGCAATATTTTCTGAAAACACATTAAGTCTCCTGTTGAAAGAAGACTAGTATTTTACAATTTGCTCACTCTCTTGGGGTTACATTGGCCCAGATCAGGGAAATTTCAACTACATTGTATTTTATTAAGTATTTTCCTTTAATTGATCCCTTACTCTTTCCTTCAGCCTTTTTACTTAGAGAATTACAGGCTTGCCCACATATGGAGTTATTCATAGTCATTCCTGACAACCTGCATAGAACATTAGTTCAAGGTACATTTATTCCAAAGTGTCTCAAACATTTCCAAAGCTGACTAGTACAGTAAGTCAGGAAATCCATCAGGAAATACTTTAAAATTATTTATTTCTCACTTATAACTTTTTAATCCAAATTAGCTTTCCTCTGTAGACACTCTGAGCTACAAATATTTCTAAATCAACTGAATATCAGCCCTGTGATCAAAAGACATGACAAACATCGAACTTTACTGCAAAGCAGTGTGTTCTCTAAGCCCTGAACCGAGTAGGTTACACAAAGCAGTGTGGGGAGAGCAGCTGATGAAGAAGATGCAGTTAGCATGGAGCATATAAGAGAAGATCAGTGTGGGTGGCTGGCTAGGTATTTGACAGTTCTTAATTTGCTGTTTCAGCCTCTAATTGTATGATGAATTTGTTGGCAGCATTTGTGGATTCATGCCTCCATTCATCTTTATTTACAACCAATTCCCAGCTGCTGCTCTGAGTTGAGTTTCCATCCGCTCTCTGTTCTTCCTCCACTACCTCTCAAAGGCAGCAATCTCACCTTCCCAACCATCTCCTAACCACTGCTCCTGCATAAGGATTTGGCAAAAATTCTACAGCATCTGTATTGCAGACCTGACCTCACATAGATTAATTTATGAATATTTCAAGCCCCACCACAATTAATTCAAAAGACCACCTACGTTGTTGCACTCCCCATCACTGCTCATCTTGCCAGGGTCAGAGTATTCCCTTTCTCAAAGCCTGTGTGCAGCCAGATTTGCACAGCACAAAAGGCACAGTCACAGCTAAAATGACAGGCACTGATCAATGAAAATAGAAAAAAAAGTTTCAGTATTGTGGAAAAGGTCCCATCACACATTGACTGCTGTCATTTGCACACTACTTTGAATACTGTGATCTGCCAGCACATACTACACTGGTTGAGAGGAGACAGGATGCAAAGCAAAAATGCAGAACAGTTTTGTGCATTTATAAGTTCAGTTTGTAGAAGAGGGATTGCTAAAATATTCAAAGCCATTAGCCCAAGGTCTAGACACAAGTACTTCACCACTTCTTTGCTGAATTAAAATCAGCTCTCCCTATAGCGTCCAACTTGCCTGTTGAACAGAAAAGTCACATCTTCCAACATGCAAGTTTTGGAGTTTGAAACACCTAAAATCTTAACTTCATGTCTGATGTGAGTGGCTGTCTCGTCTCTGTTAGATTGGGCTCCTGCAAGCTGATCTTCCAGAGCTTACCATGCTGTAAAGCCCTGGCCAATTATGCTGCTGGAGACTTTCATTCCATTACTCTGTGGATTTGTCTGACTCATGCTTCTGCCTTTTCCTCAGAACAGGCACTAATAACAACTTTCTTCTCTGACCTAGTCAGTTAGTCTCATGGAATTCACACCAATACACTTTTGGAGATTCCTGCTCTTCTATTAAACTGAAACTAGTTAACTGTTTCAAACAATGCTGCCAGGGCAGAGGGAAGAAGTGGCTGATTAGTGGACAGAGATAGACAACAGTGTTGTCCATCATGTCTAGAATGCCTCTTTTTATGCAGGAAAAAACCCCACAAGCATGAAATAAACATACACTTTCCTCTTTTATTTGAATTAAAATGTCATTCTACAGAGTCATGATTTGTAAACTGTAAACTTGCATGCATTCAAGCTTGCTTCTTCTAAGAAACAAGTTCATACTAGTAAAGGTAAATTAATTCCCCAGAAAGATAATTCCTGCATTAAGAAGTTTTCCTATTTGACACCTCCCAACAGCAGATAAAAAAATTCCGAAGTTATTAATATGAAGGGTCAGATGCTAATCACAGATGAACCACACACTTTGCTCTTATCACAGAAGTACCTCAAGTGGTAACACACAGGAATACAGAAGTGAGCTTGGAATTTCACCTTGAAGTACCTGTCCTCACCTTGCCCTGTGGAATCACATGATCCCCTCTACCCACTGAAGTCACAAATTTTTGAACTTTTCAAATCTCCAGACTGCTAATCCAAAAGTACTCTGGAAACTTGCACAAGGACAAAAGCAGCTCAATGACTTCAGCTGGTGATCTACTTCCAGAGCATGGTCATTACCACCAGCTGCCAAAAGAACAGGACATCTCCCTCCCATCCCGGTCTTCAGTCCTCCCCCACACTTCCTCTCTGAAAGTCAAGGCAGTTTGCTGTCTTGCAAAGTAGGGGGAAAAAAAAAAAGAAAGACAATGTCATCAAAAATAGCCAATCAAGAACAAAAGGTCAGAAAGATAAGAGTGAACCCAATATTTACAGGCAACAACCCAAAACTTTCACTAATATCTTGCAAAGCTCAGATCGTAACCATAACAAAATCTAAATATTAGATGGGAAAGGGCTGTTGTCAGCTCCCTTCTCTGGAATGTGAGCCAAACAACTTTATTCTCACCTCCATGGAAAAGCCAGTGGGATGTAAAATTATCTGTGCTGGATCCAAATTAGCTGTGCTGAATCCAAACACTTTGGCACTCCTAAGGGAAACCTCATCAAACTGGGACAATTTAAACTTGTCCCATAAAACCACATTTGCAGGAGGTTGGTGGGAGAGGCTCAGAGGGGGACTTCTATTTAGCGAAGTTCCTTGTAATTAATGCACACACTCATATTAAGCCAACATTAAAAAATCTGTACAAATCAATCTGGAGCTGAACAGTTAACTCTGGGCCTGCAAGACACACCTGGTTACTACTGAAAATGGGCACTAAGAGGTTAAAAATGCTGCTCCTTCTCGGAGTTATTTATACGGCCTTAGAATATTAAAATTAAAATTTCAGAACATCTGGTTTTCCTTTCCACTCCCTATGATATCATGTTTTCCAAGCACATTTGGCAGCTCACTGTAAAGATACAGGCAGACTAAACATACAGGGCAAAGCAGAGTCAAGATGAAAAATTCCAAAGTCCTGGATGTGGTAAGTGTGTTTTCTATCTCCAGATTTCAGTTACACAAGTGGTATAATAAGGGCTTTTCCCCCATTGGCAACTCATGTAGTCTTCAACCTTCTCCTTCCTTGATGAGATGATACACCATGTATCTGCCCTCTAGAGTTTTGGATGTGCCTTTGTAAGCAGTTTTTCATGTGTTATAGGATATTCAGAGTCCCTATACAGAAAGATTCAGTTATAGGAAAAAATAATTATGCTTAACAGGATCAGATTTTGTATGTACTTTTCTTTATCTCACTCTGGGAGATGAGATTAGCTTTCTATATTCCTCCTGCCTAAAAGGAAAAAAACCAAAACACTGCTCCAACCCATGCCTATTTATTGTTTGGCTTTGTGTCTCCCTGCCTGGAATGGGAAAAATGGACCAAACCAGACCAGGGGGCTGTTTCTCCCATGAGTTTCCACAGACTGTAAACAGTACAGGAGAGTGGCTGTTATAACAACTAAAAGTTCCCATCTGACTGATTTCTCACATATATTTTATCGTATTTCTTCTTCTTTACCTATTTTATTGTTTTTAGCAGGTGACATTCAAAACACAGATTAGTCAGCACAAACACACATTTAAGTTTTGCACATACATTTTATTGATGCACAAGAAGGTATCTGACTCATTTATACTCATCAGTAAAGGAACAGCAAAACCAGAAATCCATCAACGCTTTCTTGCTATAAATCCTAATTTCTCTGTTTTGTAAAAAAACAGTGTGGAAATGCAAAGACATGCTTCAAGAATCCTAACATGACAGTCTTTGGCTTAATGCTTCACATTTAAAAGCAATTTATATCATGAAGCATAAAATGAAGAAAAGTACATATTATCAAAAAACCTACTGACAAAATAATAGTCCCAGTGGTTATGCCCTGATTAAAACCTAACGACTAATCAATAAAACTGTAATTATAACTTTCACCCTGATGCTATTTGGACTAGTTTATATATTTCTATTGATCAACTAAGACTTTGTATAAAACATACATGAGAACGTTTTGGTTTGTGCTATTTTATTACAGATTTGTTGTAGCAAATCTCTAAATACCTATCTCAGTTACTTTAGAGCTTAGTTCTCCCCTCACATCATCACTCCAAGAAGAAAAGAAAAGCTAGCAAAAACCAGGAAAATGAGGCAGAAAATGGCTGTTACAACATGGTAGTTCCCACACCATAAAGCCACTCTGCCATTTCAGTGGCTACCGTTATACATTTCTCTGGCCTTAAGAGTAGCCAGAGCCAAGCACATGAGCCCTGAGCAACTCATTTAACTGCACTGCACCATCTCTGCCAGCCCCAAAATGAAAGCAGCAAGCACCTGAGTTGTAAAGGTCACAGACCAGCATGGGGAACAAATGGCAACAGGTTCTGTTGAAAGGAGTCCTCTGTAGCCACCTGGTCTTTGGCTACTGCTGATTAAATTACTTGGCTGTAATTTTCTCACAGGATCCTCACAGGCACAGGGAGTATACCATAAATAACCTATTCCACAAAGAAGAGACTTTTACTTCTAGTGGATTTTATTGCAAAGCGCTGGTACCTCTTCACAAGCCCAACTGTCATTTTGCTTGATCTTGCAATAGCACTTGAGAAGCTCAAAACACCTCCTGGATCTGCTGTTCCATGACACATCATGCAAACAAGGAGTTTTAGGGCTGTGCATTGCCATGGTAGTAAATAACCTCTTGATGATTTCTAACAGCCTTTAGAGAATCTTCATGGAACTAACTTCTGTGCATTGCCTTAAGTTAGAAGTTATAACCTGACAGCACAGGCTCTAACCAAGCTCAGAAAGAATCCACCTGAGGCAGCAACACAAACAAATCCCACCCAGCCCTACGCCTATCACCTTGCATCTACCACTACCAGAGTGGTTATAGGTGCTACACTCACCTATCTTCATGTGCTTGGTATGTTAAATTAAGTTTCCTGGCTAAATCTCATTCAATCTAATCAGTAACATTTCCATGGAAGAATAAAAATTACTTGGGTGTCAAAGTTGATCCCACAGAGAGCAGGGAGAGCTGAGCTGCTTCCCATGGGAAGTAGCCAGGCTGTGCTGCTGTAGTAGTGAGGCACCTGGTGTTAAGCTGAAATAAATGGCATCTCCACACTCCTGGTAGCTTGCGACCAACACACACCTAAGCTAAGCCCCCATGGGAAAGAAAAGAAAAAAATCAGTTAATAAAAGCAGAATATGGAACCATAGACACAACAGATTTTTCTGCCCCATGCCATCAGCTAAGTTTAAGTTGCAAAAGAGCCAGAAAAGCCTGTTTCCATACAGCCCATTTCCTTACCTCAAACCTGCAGAGATATTTTGCACTCCAATTTATCAGTGCAGTGCCAGGACACACTATGTGTGACAAAAACAGGAGAGAAGAGGTGGCCAGTGCTGGCAGGAACAGCATGGGGTGTTTAGTTCAACACCCAGCCCCAAGGCACTGTGCCAACAGTGAGAAACGAGGCTGTTGTAAGAACTGTCACAAAATACGACTCCAAACCCAAGTTTCCATAAGTGAATGGTTTCCTCTCCTCCCATGGACACACAATAGATGAACTTCCTTCTTACCACTTCCCCAAGGGACGCAGCCACCATGTGTGTTGCAGGGGACAAGTACGATGAAGATCCATGGGGCAGCACAGATTTCACATTCTCATAGGTGATAAAAAAAGCAGCAGCTGAAATTCAAGAATACATGCAATCATTGCACTGTTCCTCCATCACAGAGCTGTAGTTAAAACCAGGGTATTTTTTCACCAAAACAGTACAACAGTATCAACAGAATCTGTGGGATAATTCCTTCAGAAGTTTATATTTCTGGCCACCCCTGGCAAACTTCCCATTAATATCAAAGGTGTCAGCACTCCAGGCCACATTTAGTAGTGAGCTACAGAAAGATGTGTTAGTCATGAACGTCCAGCACATTTTGAAAAACTGGTCTCTTCCATATCCATAGATAGAGGGAGGGAAGGTCTCTTGGTTGAATTGAATGGATGGTCCTTCGTTTGAGTGGGGGAGGAAGGGAACAACAAACAAATCAGTTGATTAATTGAAAAGAAAAACAAACCCAAAAAGCATTGATACAATTCTGCTGTCCTGCAATGTGCAAAACTGTTTCAGTAGCAGTTTATTAATAACTTTTTTCCAGGTACCGTCAGTTAAATATTCTGAATTTAGCTCCATAAAATTTTTTTCCAAGCTTCCGAAGGATTTGTAAAAGTTCTGTGCAGTGAACAAGAAACACATGAGCTATGTTTATTCACTGCAGCAGTCAACTACAAAGGCACTTACACCTTAAGGGTTATTCCTTCTCCTAAAGATAATTTCAGTTCTCAGTCATACATAGGAAAGATAAAACTACAGTGCAGATTTTGGAGATGTAAATACTGAAAAAAATGACATGTCTTGCGGGGGAACAGATTTTAATTGTAAAGAAGGGCCATGTGAATTGCCTTCTACTAATCAAAAGATGCTTATCACCTCAAAAGGAGATAACAGAGCAGCCAAGATAAAGAACTGAATTTTTTTATATCACCTTATGAAGGACATCAAACATCTGAAGGTGTCAGTGGATTTGTCAGCAAAGTTCTCCTAACATTTACGTCCAACAGCACACATTGCTGTTTTTTCATCCCTCCCTACAAAGACAAAATGGACAAAGGCATCAGGAGTTTCAGATGCCTTTTCTCTGCAGGGACTACAAGCATCAACTCTTTTAAACCCTCAGTTTCAAAAGTATTACTGATGTCTTTACAATTTAAGTATTGTTGTTTCAGGGAGATGGGCAGAGCATCCCCAGGGCAATTAACTCATACACGTCCAGTGCTCAAGCACTCTGAAATTCCATTCATTTCCAATGCCAAGAAAGAGTGGGTCATGACAAGTGTCCAGGACAAGCAAGACTCAAGCCTTCCTTGGCACCTAGAAATGCTTTAGGGTGCCCCTGTAAGAAAGGACAGGCTTATATCCAGGAGTGCTTCCAAGGAATTAGGGTTGCTTTTCAGAGCAAACATGCAGCAGCCTTCACTCCAGCCTTGCTCAAGTTTGCTCAGTGCTTTACAATTCTAGAAACTGCTCTTCACAGCTGGACACGGACTCACAGAATCCAGGCACCCACAGGAGAGGAAGCCACAGACATGAATATGTGACATAAGTTACTACTTAAAGAAGACAAAGTATAATCCAAAGAAAATTTACCATTTGGAAAGGATCCTATTGCAGTGGAAGGAACACCAGCATAGATGCCACGAAAACCACCAGCTTTCCTAAATCCTTGAGGACTCTGTAGTCTTGTTTTCACAGTATCCAGGGGAAAAAGGATCAAGTCAACACAGACACCAGCAACTCCACCAGCCTTCAAGACAAAACCATGGAGGAAAGTGCATTAATATTTTCAGGGGTGAAGTTGTGGTGCTCATGTGAGTAACTGAGGCATGTGTAACCCAAAGCACTCCTGACTGGATCCTTCCTGAGGTCAGTTTATAAACTGATAGTCTTACACAGAACTCAACATCTTCCACAGCTTTAAGGAGGGTTCAACAAAAGGAAATAATAGATATTATGACTTTTAAACCATTTCTAAGGTATTTTCAAAACAATCTTGGTGTTTTGAATAGTGCAAGCAAAGTGATGCAACACTTCCCCATTCCACAGAAAAGCAAGACAGTGGATGTCTCTTATCAAGAGACAGCACAGAATGACCAACACCTCCAGCAGTTGTGTGATAAAATCAGGGAGAGACTGAAGCAATTCTGCTCCCCCCTTAGGCATCTCTAGAAAGCACATTCACATTTTTCCAGCAAAGTTCTTCATTTAAAGTGTTCACACTCCCTCACTGCCTTTGTTGAACAAAGCCTAAAGTAAAGCTGATTTATTTTCTTTTGCTAATAAAAGCCTATAGAAAAAAAAAATCAAATCACTGAAAGGTTTAGATTGGAAGGGAACTTTTTCCAGCCCCCTATCATGGGCAAGGACACCTTCCACTAGACCAGGTTGTCCCAAGTCCATCCAGCCTGGCCTTGAACACTTCCAAGGACGGGGCAGCCACAGCTTCTCTGGGCAACCTGTGCCAGGGCCTCTCCACCCTCACAGTAAGTATTTTTTTTTAATATCTAATCTAAACTACTCTCTGTCAGTTTGAAGTCATTCCCCCTTGTCCTGTCACCACGTGCTCTCTCTGCCTTTCTTGTAGACTCCCTTAAGGTACTGGAAATCATGTTAAATAAAGGTTTCAAAGTCATAAAGAAAAGAGGAAGATTTTTATCCAAAGAATTCATAAAACAAAAGCCTAAACATATTGATTCAACTAGGACTCAATTATTTGGCAAAAATATGAGAAAAAGGCTGATATAAACAGAAAAACTGATTTAAAATAAAACAAAAAAAAACCAGTAGTTAACATTAATCTGTTATGAGATTATTTAGATGCAGTGCTATTCAGAACTGAAAACAGAGTTTGAAGGCTACCTCAGAGAGATTAGCACACAAGAAACAGCTCCACAGATTTTTAACTCTGCCTGAAAACAAATCACGAGTGTTAACTCTGATAATTTTTTTCAGGGTAACAGAGGATTCAGAGAGGTGTTCACGATCTACTGCTAAAGGTTTAATCAATAAGTTAATTACTCTTTTAATCTAGCTGGCTATTTTGCATGCATTGATTCTTCTTCACTCTTTTTCATCAAAATCCTTATCTGCTCAAAATAACATTGATCAGATTTAATATAGGCATCTGGTAAAACTTGAATCAAAAGTTACTAATTGCTTCTTTAAGTTCTCAAAGTTCTGTATCTTAAATGTCATTTAAATTCATGAGGTAGCTAACATAGAGCACCTGCCAGCGGGTGACAACAGCTGTGTGTTTGCAACAACTGCAGAAAAGAGAAATGACTTTTGGTTAATAAGACACCTAGAACACAACTTCTCCCCCGCCTGTCCGTAACAGTAGTGTTATCAAAAGAACTTTCACCTGTTAGCTAAGAGAAGACTGAGATCAGACCTCATTGGGGTCTGCAGCTTCCTTACAAGGGAAGTGGAGGGACTGCTCCAACCTCTGCTCTCTGTGATCAGTGACAGGACCCCAGGGAGCAGCTGGAGCTGTGCCAGGGGAGGCTGGGCTTGGGTATCAGGAAAAAATTCTTCCCCCAGAGGGTGGTGGGGCACTGACCAGGCTCCCCAGGGAATGGTCACAGCCCCAAGGCTGCCAGAGCTCCAGGAGCATTTGGATGATGCTCTCAGGCACAGGGTGAGATTGTTGGGGTGTCTGTGCAGGGCCAGGAGCTGGAGTGGATGATCCCGGTGGGTCCCTTCCAACTCAGGATATTCAATGACTCTATAAACTCCATCACAACAATTAAGCAAAACCAGGACCTGATTCCAAGGCATCAAGCCATGACCTCACTGCTCGCATCTGTCTGCCTCAGAGCATTTGAGCTCTCCTGAAGCTCTCCCTCCACCAGCCCAAGGCATCATATCCCTGATTTCCCACACAGAACCGACAGTGAGCACTGGATGTTTCCAAGGGGTTCCTCAGCTATGGTGACTGGGGCTGCACCCCCTTGCTCAGATCACACATGGAAAAGCAGCTTTTAGGGAGGGGATTGCAGCACTAAGTAGATGCTTCACAGACAGGGTCAGGGGCTTCCCGTGGTTCTGGAGTGGCTGCTGAAGCCACAAACTGTGGCCACCCCTCAGCTCAGCTCATCACCTTGGCAATGGTCAGGCCTGCTACAAAATGTGGAATATGAAACACTTTTCCTCAGAAAGGCTGTTCTTTGATGTTAGATCCTTGTAACTTTCAAGCCAAATCAACAAGAAAGGAGATTTAATTGTTGAAACAGAGCAGCCAACAGGCTCTGCATGATGTCCATGTGTTTGAAAGACAAAATACTTGTCAGTATAATTGCTAAAGTTTAGAGCTGCATATGTTTCAATAATGTCAGACCTAGAGGGAGGTTAACAAACGTTGGGAAGAATGTACCACTGATAGTGGACACTAAGGATGCAGAATTTATGGGCCACAAGGACATTTGACAGAACCCCAAAGAAGAGTAAGAAACTAATAAAGCAAGCTTGTGAACTGAGCTGCATCAGCTCTGATTGGGTAAAAGGTAATTCCGGCAGGGGCACATCACAGCCGCCGATCCTGGAAACCCAGGGACCTAAAGGAAGAGAAAGACTGAACGTGTGGACTAATTACCATGGGAAGCGAGACAATCATTAACCAATACAAGATACAATACTAATTAATAAGAGAACTGTGTAACTTGTAGTTACATAGTTATGCTTTTATTCGGTAAAGAGCAGAAATAATGAAAAGTTCTCGTAGTGGCAGTGCTGGCTTTGTGGATTTGCCCCCCAGCGCCCCTTTCTGCGCAGAGCTGTAAATATACGCCTAGTCTGCTTGTGGATCGGGCTCTTGCACACCAGGTAAAGCAACCTATTTTGGGCCCTCTCACTCACCGCCAAGGCCGCCCAGGACTCCCGCGGCTCCATGCAGGGCTGGCGGTCCGGGCTGGCGGCCCGGGACGGGATCAGCGGGACCGGACCCGGCGCTGCGGGCACCCCCCGTGTGCGCACATGGGCGCAGCCATATTGCCGCCCCCGGGCCGCGGTCACGTGGGTACCGCTCCCGCTGCGCCTGCGCGCGGGCCCTGCGCATGCGCGTGGCGGGCGGCGCCCGGCAATTAGCGCCGAGTGTTAATTGCTTCGTACTTAGTGGCGGTTTGCTGTGCGGTATCGGCACAGCCGCGCCCGAAGCGGGGGAAGGGGCTCCTCCTGGCACCCCTGAAGTGCTGGTGGTTGCGCCAGAGGTGCGTGCTGCCCGTGGCTGGGGTCTGGTTGGAAAGCAAACAGTTTTTCCATGCGCCCTGGAAAAAAATGATATCCTGAGGGAAAAACAGTCCTGAAATCCTGAAACTGAGTTTTTCCTCAGTTGATGTCTTCAAGCTGAATTTTCTGTCTTCATGTGAAAAAACGAGGTTCACTCTCCTGTTAGGATTTAAAGGTTTAATAAAGGACAATAAGGGACGAAGGTAATAAAGCAAACTTCACAGCGCTGGGTGCTTTGGCACTCAACCAAGAGCACACCTGTTACTTGGGAGACACCCTTTCCATACCTGTCCTGTCGCATCAGCCTAGTGCATATTCATAATCAATTATGCATATTCAAACTTTTCCTTAAACTGGTTTACGTGTTCCAGGAGCTGCTTAGCACGGCTCCTCCTTGGATCTGCCTTTTTACAGCACGCACATTTCCTGGCTGTGGTTTCAGTCAGTTTTTATCATCGCCTCCAGAGTGGCCTTTGGTCCATGGTTTCTGCAGACGGTAGCTGCCAATAGTTGGCATGTCAGTAGCAGGGGTCTTCAACACACGTTGGTTGGATGTAATCCAACCAAGCAGACAGTTCACAAGCATAACTATATTAGCTATTTCACTATTGTGTCTAAGTTTTTAGTTAGTGACAGAAATAAAGGCATTAGTTATTGTTATAAAACTGTATCTTTATAACAAAGCTACTTTTACATATAACATCTATTTGTAGAAAGCCGCTATTATAATATGTATCTATTACAGTAACAAAGCTACTTTAACATCATTCATTTTAACATTTGGAGAAAGCCAATATTATAA
This sequence comes from Aphelocoma coerulescens, assembly GCF_041296385.1. Taxonomy (NCBI): domain Eukaryota; kingdom Metazoa; phylum Chordata; class Aves; order Passeriformes; family Corvidae; genus Aphelocoma; species Aphelocoma coerulescens. The sequence continues at coordinate 15,644,117 of NC_091026.1, read as the reverse complement.
CATTTATCTATCACACTTCAGGATGAATTTTGCCACGTTTTGTAAACGTAACTGATGACGTCAGATAACTTCTACAATAGAAAAACTTTTTGGGTTTCCAGCATTGCATAAGATCATATTACCCAAATAAATATGCATTAGGCAGGCAGAGAATATATATTAGATAGGCGGGTTCATGTAAATTTTACCATATAATAGATGTAACATTTTACGCCTTGTGGTACTTGACTTGTGGAAACTTCTGCTTTGCACCCTGTGTGGAATAAACAATGTCTCCTTTCAAAGTAAACTGTTTCTGTGTTTAGAGAGCTCCTAAAATCGGCAGCAGTGTCTGTAGCACAGAGCCTGGCGCAGTGGTTCTGACACCATCCAGCACAGACCTCTGGGATGCTCCCCTGAGCCAGAGCAATGCACGGCAAAAGTAATGAACCCTCCCGACCAGGGTCATCGCTCCTGCCTCCTCCCAAGAGCTGTGCTGGCTCTCCTGGAATGGAAAATGCCGTTTTTCACCCGTATCCAAAAAGCTTTTACATTTTGTATTTGTGTCTTGCTGACTCTCCCCCTTCTTACAAAGGGCATTCAATTAATCAGTGGTTCAAAAAGTTGCAGAGGATTTTGGCACAGAGTCCTCGCACCGTCCTCGCCCAGCAGGAAACCACACTTGAAATTACGGGAAATGTGATTCTAGAGGAGGAAGAAAGGGTGAATGTTGGAAAGCATTGCAGTGTGTGCAGAACCAGAAAATTCAGGCAGACTCCAATTCCAAGATTTCCTTGGCTGCAAGCACATCACTTGGGATGAGTTTTCAATGTAGCAGCCAGGAATGTGATGACACCTCACATCCAGCTCAGCTCCTCTCCATCAGACTGCTCAGGGTGTTTGCAGGTGGGAAGCACTGTGCTGACCTGCGTTGTAACATCTGCCCACAGCAAGGTCCGTGACTGACATGAAAGTGCCATTGCCAGCTCCAGCAAATTCATTACAGCTCTCCTACAACGCTGTGATTTTTTTCTGAGCTCCCTCAGTCCCCAGAGATGGGTGATGTTAGAGCAGTATTCATTTCATTTAGCCTTCATTTTCATTTTGAGTGAAAAGCTCAAAGCTCTTCAGGCAAAAACAGAAAGAACCTGAATATGTTGCATTTCTCAAACTCCTTAGGTTTTTAAGGCAGCTCCTTGGTTTTTTATCTCTAACATACAACTTTTACAGTAATCTGGTGGGTTATCAATACTTTGCTTTAGTTTAGGCTGTATTGGGCTTATTAAGAAACACTTGTTGGTTTCATATCAGGAATGATCAAACAAATGGACTCCTTTGGCATTACTGCCACACCTGTCCGTGGTATGGATGTCTGACCACCTAAAGTCTAAGGCAGGCCAGTTTGCTGTCCTAGGAATTAATTCCTGAAAATTCTCATGGCAAGAGGGTTAGAACTAGATACTTAAGGTTTCTTCCAACCCAAACCATTCTGTGATTTTACAAAAACTTTGATCCTGCTTCCTGGAAGAAGCAGGAGCCCCAGTTACATATTCCAGCTGTAATATAGGGATGACTGGACTGTGAGCAGTTATTACAGTAACACCCAGCAGAGCACCTGGCTCTCTGAAAGAACCCTGCTATTTACACAGAAATAAAAAGGATCTGAAATCTACCATTTCAAGCTGGTGTTGAGTGGCTAAATAAACACAAAAGCTGAAAGTTCCTCAGTTTCCAGGTCCATGTCTGTCATTAAATTAAGCACATTGGAGCCATATTGGGGGAAAAAAATCAGACATCTGCAGTAAATGAAGTGTGCTTTTGGAGTCCCTGCTATCCCCCAGAACCCAGCAATGGCAGCACTTAAAACAAGACCTTTTTACCCCCATGGGCCCAGGAGGTTTCTTGATGTAAAGGTTCTTGGGGCCATAGCAAGCATTTTTCATATTGTTCAGTGCAAAGCTTTCAGATACACTCTGTGGCACTGACTCTTTTATTTATCACCTTCTGTCAGGAGAACTGCTGCTGCATCAGAGAGGTCACAACCTTCTATTCTTCCAAGCCACTGTCCTGTCTTAAATGAACAAGTTCTGCTTAATACCATAGGCCAAACATCAATCTTTGTGCCAAGTCCTTCAGTGGACTCCCCCTGGGCTTGAAAAGTAAATTGACTGAAGAAAGAGAAACCAGATGGTTTCTCACATCCTTTCTTGCCTGCAAGAAAATGCTGTGGGTGCTCCCCAGCATCTCCACTGCAGGGGAAGAAGATGGGCTGAGCATAACCTTGCACAGGTAGCGTCTGACTGCACCTGAATGAAAGATGTTCATGGTCAACCCTATTTTCAGCTCCTGCCAGGCCTGTGTCCAGCTGTGGCTGGATCTCAGGGGCTGGAGGGCAAGATGGGGAGACTGTGGAACAGCCATGTGGGGCTTGTCCCAGGCACTGCAGGGGCAATACCCTGAAGCAGAGGACAGAACAGACATTTGTGTTCATCCTGCTGCAAGTGTAGACTCTGCCATCATCACAGCAGCTTGCTGTCCAGAATTTTTTGCTCAGTCCCTCCTTTTGTCTTCTTTTTTTTCCCCTGCTCCTCTTTTCTGCCCTTCCTTGCCCATGGCTGCAGGTTGGTAAGAATGCTTTTAAAAATGGCCATTATGCCTACACCACCTCACCTGCTTCCGTCAGCCTTTGCAGCACATAAAGGCCTTGGCAAGAGATGAAAAGCCTTTTAATTGCAGTAGGATAAGGAACATACTGCATCTCTGGATGCACTGAGTGGGATATGAGCTGCCAGCAATATAGCAACCCTCTAGCTTATGCTCTGCAGAAAAAGAGACATCGCAGGGAGTGAATATCAGCTACTCATGGCTCCTCTTTGTCAGGGCTACTTAAGCACCATTTTAGATTTGATTTCACATTAATCCTTCCACTGGTACAACACTGCACATGCGCAGAAATGCCTGTATGTGTGGATCTGTGAATAGGTAAGCATGTCTATATTCTTTGTGTGTATTTCCTCCTCAGTCTCTGGCTGCTGTTGGATGTCTGACACCAGCAGCAGAAGATTTATCGATCTGGTCATAACATATTAAGGCTGCTGAAGAGCAGATGTTAAAAACAGACTTCTTGGCATATATCAGCCCCCAGCGGTATTGGTCTCACACATGTTCCAGTTTATTTATTGAAGCAATTGCTCTCCTCATTCTCTTCATTATCTTCCTCCTGAGCAATTCAGGCACACCAGAGCCAACCCCTTCCAGTCAGTCAGTCTTTCTTGGATCATCTTTTTTTTTTTTAGCTTGGGCAACACCCAACAACTTTTCGTTCCTGAGAAAGAAAAGCCCATCCCACTGTTCTTAAAAGCAGATGGAAATTTATCAGCTGCAAAAATTTATGCTGTCATAAATACAGTGAAAATAAAGACTGGGGGATCCCTCTTATTAGATAATAAGCAGGTGCATAATGGGGCCAGGGAAGCCATCTGAAGGGGGAACTGCAATGATATGATCACATACAGCACCCAAGAGGCTGTGATGCACCACAGGAGCATATTGTGGCAGACGAGGAACAAAACACAAACCTTTGACTGTAAAAATGTTGTTTGTCCCATTTTATTACAAACAGCCACAGACCTGTGAAATTCAAGCAGAGCGAAGGACTTCTCTTGTGCAGGAGAGCACTGTGGCTCCATGCACCAGAAGGGTGTGACACTGGTCCTTCTCCAGGAGATGGCCTTGTCACCAGCCTCCTCAAACACCAGATGTGCACACTCTAAGGTGAAGGCTCCTTCCAGACTCTTGCAGAAGCACAGGTTTATATTCTGCAGCTTATTTCTGCCAGGGATAGGGCAGCAATGCTCCTGGCCACAGCTTCGGTGTAGTAAAATCCGAGAGGCCCCCTGACACCAGGGCTCTTGCACAAGGAAGCAGAGTCCTGTTCCCAGTAATTCCTCCCAGGACAGGTATTTGCCTCCAGCTGCCACCCCACTGCCCGGTGCCCCATGGCCCCCCTGTGTGCTCAGCAGCTCTGCTGCAAACCTCTGCCCACATGCTTCTGGAGCTGCCTCCTTCAGAAAATGAAAATTAACTAAATATTTTTCCTAGCATGTAGCCAGCAGTGGACAGCTGGACCTGGATGGGTAGGATTTTTTCCAGCTCTCCTAATTTTGTCAGTCTTCCTTTTCCTGCCTTAACCCTCACGCAAACTACAGGCAAGACTTGTTTAATCTGGATTTTAGATGATTTTTTGCCACTTATATGCCATTAGCTCCCCCTCATGCTTACAGTAGCGTTCCCTGTTCTTATGCAGTTTGGCAGGGTTTAGAAATTCTGCTGAAATAATAATTGCAGTAAATTTTTATGGAAACAGATGGAGGAACCAGACAGCCATAAATTTAATAACTCCTTTGAGTACTTAGCAGCAGAAACACTAGTCCCCAAATTCATTAAGAAAAAAAGTGATTAATGATGATTCAGATTTTGCATAACGATAGAAAGCCTTAAACTGTACAACTTTTGGATGTTCCTCATTTATTCTGCCTTATTGGCTGCCTGGACAATTGAAGATGAAAGGCCTGGGAAAGACAGAAAACATGCATTTTAACTACTGGGTAAAGTAAGTAAAATAACAATCCAGTGGTGATGCAGTGACCTTTACATGTGAACACGTCTTTCAGACTCTCTGCAGTTAGTCTTACAGCACAGCTGAGTTAATCTAATATTTCCATTTTATCTCATAAGAGAAATGAAGGAAAATCTTAATTATGCCTGTAGTTGTGGTTATAATCCAACCCCCTGACACAGGAATTACTCACATCTGTTCTCAAGTCATTTTGTGAGCCAATGCAATGACTTAGTTGACTCAGGAAGCAGAGCTAAGAAAAAGTTTACTACAGAATGGCCCTAAGGTGCCCAAATAATTGTGCATTTCCAGGTTGTCCCAGAGGAGCATCCCTGACATTCCCATAGAGTGGCTGGAACCAGGAAACATGGTTTCTTCAGCCACTGGTTTGCTTCAGTCATTCTGTGATTTAGGTCCTTCTTCTTTTAAAAAAGAGTATTAACAGACCTGGTCTCTTCCAAAGGCTGTTGCTGGAGTTAGTGAAACATGAGGTGGGTTGTCCCTCCTAGGAGAAGGAGTGGGTGCAACTTTAGTGCTGGATCCATTTTCCGTCCCCTTCCAACCAGTATGGACCAGCACCAGACCAAGGCCATCCTGGTACAAGCTCAGCATGACCCCTTGGGGTATTTTGATGGATCTTTGTAAGAAAAGACTCAAATAGAATAGGATTTTCTTGACTTTCACAGGTTTGGAGAGCTGGACTCCTCCCTGTTCCATGGGGTTGGAGAGGTCCTCCATCCCAATGATGTGGCCCAGCAGTGCTTTGCAGAGATGGTGGCCTTGACTCCTGGGAGAGGCTTGTGGCTCCAACTCAAGGATGACCCTCACCTCAACTGCTCAGCTCCATCAGCCTCCTGGCAAAAATAAACTGCAATTGTTTCTGTACAGACAAGGATAAATTAAAAAAAAAAAATTAGTTCATTGCCAGCCGTTTGCTCGGCTCAGAGTTTTTATCAGGTAAATTCCATCTCTGGCTCCCAGGAAGTGGATGGAAAGTGCTTGGAGTGACATACAGAACACCCACCATGACTGAAACAATCCACCTATTGGGAGATGTCACTGAAGAAAGGAGCTAAAGGGTTTATTTGAAGAGCTGAACTGTGGCATGCAAACTACAGCTATTTTTAATGTAAACTGTAAAAATAATACAGTTTGCTTTAAGAAAAATGAACTGTGTGTTTGGCACTGTGTGCTTGATGTAATTCATTTTTAGTATCATCTCATTCAAAGAAAAGAGTTTCTCAATCTGCTTAGGCTACTTAGAGGGAGACAAAGAGACCAAAGGACATGGGTGACAGGGTAGGGACAGGGAGCAGAGGGCTGAATGGAGAACAGATTCTCACAGCTGTTGGGGCACGTGTTGACTGTCCCAGAACTCCTGCACATCCCTTTTTGCCATCACTCCACACTGCTGCCTATGTCTTGTAAGACCACATGGAATCCTGCTTCATATTCCCTTCTGCAGGGCTGGGGATAGGAGTGGACTGGATGGAGATGACTGCTCCTAAAGAGGAGGTCAGCAGTGGGGAGGAAGGTTGTCTAACTTCAGTCTTCCTTTTCCATTTCCTATTAACTGCAAGTCAAACCTGCAGCAAAGCCCCTGGAGAGAAGTGAAACAGCAGCTCCAGAAGATCAGGGAATGGGTCTTTGTCCACACTCAGCTGCATCTGTCAGGCTGTCCATACACCACCACCAAACCTGAACTAAACAGCTTTATTGGTGCAGGGGAGTGGCTTTGACAGCTCCTCTAACTCTTTCCAGAAGACTCACAGTGTCTCCAGCAAGCTGAGATCTCAGAGGGAGAACCCTGGCCCCCTTGCTTGTTTTCTTTGACATTGTGGAGCACAGCCCTTTGGTGAGAGGCAGCCAAGAGGTCCTTCCCAGGACCAGCGGAAGGAGGCTGGTGACAAGAAGTTTTTATTCACCTTCCTGTGACTTTCCAGGGCCCTTTTCCTTTTCCTTATGTTTTGCAGAGAGAAACTTGCCAGTTCTTCTCCTCTCAGCAGGATTATCAGAGCTGGCTTCCGATGTGAAGTTTCCCAATGCTGAAAGTTTCTGATTGTCCCTTGCTACAGTGCCGTTGTGAGCCGTGTTGCTATTCCCAGCCGATAGCCTATCGGTCAGATTCTGCTGCAGAAAAGCCATTATCTAAGGGAAACAAAAAGGCATGGGAACAGGGCTCTTTGTACATGGGCAAGGAGCAGTTCATGACATGTGAATTCGCCAGATGTTACCACTCTTAATCTTACTAAAATATGCCCTGTACTGACCACAGCTGCTTTATCTGCACATGGAAGGAGTTGGGAGATAAAAGGCATCTTTACTGACAGCGCTGTAATGGCCTGAGCAGGCAGCCTGGGAGCAATTCCCTGACACGGCCTCACAATTCCTTGCAAATCTGCCGACTGTTGGATTTTGAGTAGTCCTGACCACTGTTTCATTTGACAGTATCCTTCTTTCATGCCTATTCAGATTGAGACTGTTTTCCAGAAAATTACACCATCTTCTAGCATGTCCATTGGGTTTATAAAGGACCTTGACTTTTTGTGCAGCTCCATTGATGCCTCAAGGCCTGCTTTAATGCTCTTCTGACAGTGTCTTGTGTTTGTCTGATTGGAAATATTCCAGGTAATTAAAAAATTACACACCAACTGCTGCTTAAAAATCTATTGTGTGTATATTTATTTTGCATATTTTGGCTTTAGAGGAGGCTCTTTTAATTCTCCATCCCCCCTTTCTGAATCTCCCATGTCAAGACTGGAGCCCAAGCTCTTCTGAAGTCTGCAAAGCCAGAGGGTGCCCTCAGTGATGCCTGTTTATTCCTTATTACCTTTTATTCTTTACAGGAAACAATATGGGGAGGCTGTGCCAGAAATATTGTAATTACTATTTTTATTATTCCAGAGTATGCAAAGGAGCTTATTATTTTGAAGTCTGGTCATCCCTGTACCCTGCAGTGCCTTAATTTGGAAGTTCACACTTGAAAGGAGAGAGAATTGCATCCATACTCATCGTCTGTCCTTGTCACAGGCGTGGGGCTGCACTGATGAGCTCTAATCACACACGTGAGTCCAAAACAGGGAGAGGCAGCATTTCTCTGTGCACAAAATAATCAACTCTGAGTTAAATGCAGTGCTTTAGAGTGATTTGTATCCATCCTCACCCCCACCTTCTCAGTCTAATTAACTCCTCTAATAGAATTAATCAGCACACTAAATACGAGACTCACTAATGACTGAAAAAACCACACCACTATCTATTCCAAAATACAATTACACTGACAAACTCAATTACATGCCTCAGTCACTTCTGAAATTACTCACCAATATTGGACTGCGCACAGTTTAAGTTTCATTGTTGAAAGAAATCATAAACACTTTCTAAATCATACAATGTTTACAGAAATACACAGAAGCACAGCTTTTATTACCCATGTGGCAAAATTAATTTGACACATTGAAAGCAAATGAATAGAGCTGGAGGACTTTATTCAGGCACTATTCTTCCCACTGATAGAATTTACACTTGGGGAACATCTAACACATTAACCTTATTAAACTCTGATGTAGGTAAATAGCATTTCAAAGGGAAGGAGAAAGGATCCAAATCAAAATCCTTACCACATTTGAATGAGCAACATCCAATTCTGCATTTCTAACTGTTCTTTTAGTTTACAACCCCCTTTCACTAAAGTAGACTTTTGCTCTGGAAACTTCTGCAGCAGAAGCAGTCCACAATATGCAATTATGATTTTGTCTTTTAAGTCTGTGGTGAACTCTACAGCTGAAAATAAATTCCCATCAGATTTAGTTATGTGAGTTTAGGTTAATTTACAAGTCAAAAGAGGAAGATAAACGTTGCTTGTGTTTTTAATAACCCAAGTTTATCGAAGTTCATCTTGATCTGAAGATACAGAAAGGCTTCCTGAACTTTTTCTTTGTCTGGTCATATGCAGCACCTGCTTCTCAGTTTAATTTATTTTCAAACTGTGATACCAGTCAAACAGTGATATTTCCCACAGAAGGGATAGAGCTGCTCTTGCTTGCAGTTGGGCACAAGTAGATAAAAATTTGAGCTCCAGCCTGACAAAGTCTGTGTTGAACTTGAAATACCCTCATCTGACTGAAAGCAACAACCTCCCATCCTTAGCAAGAGCTTACATCCATGCAGAACCAGTACAACAAACTGATTTATACCATTTGAGCCTAAAAATTACAGTGGCTCTTGTCTAGCAGGGATTTCTCTGCTCAGTAGAGTAGATTACTGAAGGAACTGCAGATTGATCAAAATTCCTTTGAAAAAACACAGTCCAGCACTTTGAAGAGTTCTCCAAGAAGGCAAGAACGTTCTGCTGGGTCTCCCTTTCTGCTGAGCCTGAGAGAGACACAGGACCTGTCAAGGGAGGAGGGATCAGAACTCCCAGTTTTGAGCAAAACATTAGAAGAGTTGAGCAGATGCATTCAGAGACCACCTGCTCCATCCATAGGGATGGAGTGGCACTGGGATGATAGTGGGAAGCTGTGTTTTTATGGATGGATGACACATGCTGTGCTCTGCTGATGTCCATCCCTATGGGCTCTCCCATCCACCCACTCCATCTTCTGCTCTAAAGCAGGGGAGAAACCAAAACATAGGAAAGGAAGATTGTTCAGTGCAAAATGATGATTGGCCCGTGTTAGTGAGAAAGCCTTTCTCCTTCCACTTTCCTTAAAAATTATCATATGCTGGGACAGTAACATTCGAGGAGCAGGACAAGAGAACAGAAAGGATCTCCAGAAAAACTAATCCCATATCTTCTGGGGAATATTTGTTCTATTTTGGCTTTTTGCCATGCCCATTTATTTCACAGCATGCCAGTCATCCCTGTCCATACTCCCCTTCCCGCTGGGTTTCCCTTTATGTGCAGCCAGGCAATTCACACCCACTACTCCCTTCCTCTCCTTCAGGTGTTTAAAGGTTGTTTAAAGCAAAGTATTAAACCAGATTTTATTCTAATCCACATGTTTGCAACTCCATAGGCATTCCTGTCAGAAGTGCTGTGACACAACCACACAGTTTCACAGCTGAAGATGCCTGTTGGGATAAAGATAAATTCATGGTATGAAACTGGGGCCTTGAGCAAAGGGCTTCTTTTGCTGGAACTCAAGAATAAGACTCACTTTGTGAATTAATAGATTTTGTACTTTCATCAGTGGAATATCATACATCAAACCAAAACCTTTCAGGAAGGCTGGAGCTATTCCATATCCAGGCACCTTCTTTATTAATTCTGCACATTTCTGCAGTCACCAGTGATGCATTGGATGACACTTGCAAAGCATTACAGACCTGATACAATATTAGATAAAAATTACAAGTGAGAAGCTGTTTTACTGCTATTTATTTTCATCATTTGAGCATCCCTCTCCTAAATGCCATTCTAGTTTGGTTGGTATTGACTTTTCAGGCTGCTGAGAAGTTTTGTAATTCTTTTTTGTTCATAGTTTATGTATAGAAATCAATACCAGTTTGCAATTTGTTGAAACCAAAATGGTCACATTAGGAGAAATATATGCCTTATTTATCCTTGTGTTCTATTCCCAGTCAGAACTGGATTAATTTCTCAGTCAATCTATGATATCTAATAATTAAAAATGGTGATTTTCACATCTCACATGCACTTTTTCTTAACCTCACACTGAAACATAACTAAACAAAGCAAGCAGGAACATGGCTGTGAATCTTCCTTAACATCACTGGTGTCAGTGATTGAGATACCAAGGGTCTGGGTTTCTTTTCTGATCAGAATTTGTGCTCACACCACCAGAAATAGAGATTTCACTGGTTTTCATGTAGAGCAGTAATGGTTAACTGCAAAATTATCAGACTCAAGATCTCAGTTTCTGGAAAACAGTTAGAAATTGTTTACAGCTTTCCAAGCTAGCTGCAAAAAGTTTGGGTCTGGATAACGTTACCACATCACAACTTACTCACCTCAAATTTCATGTTGCAAAGAGCAAATCCCACTGAAACAGCCACGATTTAGTGTCACTGCATTGTCAGACATCACTGAAATGTTGCTGGACTGACACTACCATCTAGTGTCCCGATCACAGACTGCAGCTTCTCTGGGGGGAAAAACGTACAATGCACTTGTTTGTTCACTTCTATAATTACATTATCATAAATAATTCATCTCCTGAGACACATGTACAAATAGAAGAGAGAATGAAGGCCACACAATTCCAGCTTCCTTTCCCTCTTGAATTAGAATAGAAAAGCCAACTAGGCACACAATCTTGGGGAAAAAACTGTGAGCTGATTTAGTAATAGCTCTCACAAGAAGCCTAAGTGATATGTTTGGTTTCCACACCTTTCTCCCAAAGGTCCAGTAAAATTGAAAAATACATTAATGCTCTTGTAGCACACCTGGGTTGTTCAACAAAACTGCCACAGGTGAAGCGTGGAGCCTCAGTGCCACACAGGACATCTCTTACTGCCTTGGGAGCATCTTCAGCTCTCCTTGGAGAAGCTCATGAGAGCTCTGCTGGACCAGCCACACCTGAGGACACTTTGCATTTCCTGGTGAGGGGTAGTGAGCATATTTAGAACCTCTCCAAGATGCCAGAAGAATTAGCTTTCCTCTAAAATAGGTTTCCCAAATCAAAAGCTTCCTTGGAGCCCCCGCCCCACTGGTTGTCTGCCCTGTCTCCTTCAGCAAGTGGCAGGTGAATTCAGCAATATCAGCCGAATTAAGCCACAGTCTTTGCCTGCTGTGCCCAGCCTGAAAAAGCAGGTCCAAAGAGCTATCAAGTGAATTGCAAACCCTACAAGACTGCCTGAAGGGGAAGAGGACTCTGTGTTCTGGCCAGGTGCCGCAGGGAGACTGGAGAACACAGTGGAAGCCACTGAAACACTGAATGCTTTTTTTTAAAAAGAAAAGCCTTTTCCAGCTTTTGACTTTCATTACACTTTACAAAACAACTTCAAAACAAAAAGAAGACCACAATAATAAGTTCCCCCTTTGACCTATGAAAACTCCTGTGCCTAAATATGCTTTAAAATCCTCTAATTCTCCCACTTACAGTTTCAATGTGCTGCAACAGTATTTTCAGCCAGAAAAATACTGCATTGGGAACTGTTGAGGCAGCTCTGCTTTATTGCCGACACTGAATGAGCTGTGACAGACTTCACCATGCCAGGCTCACTATAAACATCTTCCACTAAGGCACTGCAGTTCAGAGAAAACCTTTAACCTGCTGATTGCAAAGAAGAGCCATTACATTACTTTTGATGCTGCAGCCATAATGGCACCTTGTTTCTTCAAGGTATTGATGCAATTTCACAATGTGGTCTTGACATCCTCAGGCTGAAGGTATCAATGCTCTTGAACCCTTTTTAGAGCACTAACCTTTCATTTTCAGCATACTTAAAACATGCTCTCCAGTGGACTGTGAAGAAATCTCAAACTTCTCCTGCAGCTCTGCCATCCCAGCTGTAATCCCCAGCACATTTAATCGTCCTTCTCAGACTGATAAAGCAATTTGAAAATTAAAACTACTCAGTTTTTTGGGCCAAAGTGAATTTTGTTACTCCAGGATGAAAGTAAACAGTTCCTGTTGTGGAGTTGTAGGGGTAGAGCAAAGGGACTGGTTGCTGGATTGCAGAGCCCTCCGCAGGGAGGGACAGGACGGAGACGGTTCCCAGTAGAAATCCCCTGCACTGGAGCCAGGAACAGACACCTAGGCACAAAATTTTGGCAGATCTCCGTGTCTGCCCACAGGCCTGAGGGTTTCAATTACCAGCCAAGACTGCAGTGTCAGAAAGCAGCAAAACTCTCCAGTCAGCCAACACTGAAGAGACTTTTTCCAGCAAAGAGGGACAGAATCAATGGCCCTTCTCACTCTGGTCTTGCCAGAAATGTGATCAGGACTGACATGGAGGCAAGACATTGCCTCCACTGAAATGACACTGTTGACATCTAAACCTGATGGCTCTTTTCTCTCTCAATGTGAACTGTGTTGCAGCAGCCAAGGAATCCCTTTCAAAGGAAAGTAGTTCTATTGATTTAAGAGAAAACCTTATTTGAGAGATTTGCCACCAACATTCTCCCTTGCCACAGATATCCACCAGCCAGAGGAAGCTGAGTGACTATTCACAGACTGTTTCCACCAGCATGGGAGTGATATCAGTGGACTTTGTCATGTCCTTTCTCTCTCCTTCCACTGTTAGTGCCCTTAGACACAAAAAAATCTCCCCCTTCTGTGGTTCCCAAGATCCCCAGAAGCCGCACAGCTGCTCAGGTTAGGCCTGCCAGGAAATTATTTCAGAGCTTAAAACCAACAGGAGATCTCAGGCTGACTGATTATCGGTACAAAGGGGAGAGATAGAGCATTAATCCACCTGTGACAGCAGAACCCCTCTGTGAAACAAAGGGAGCAAGAATGCATTCACTATACTAAGGGGAAACTACTTCCCTGGACACAGGACAATGTGCTAGAGGGGGTTTTTCAGAGTTTTGAACACCTTGCAGAAAGTCTGGGATACCCAGCATTCAGGGTGTAACTTCAAAGTCTCTAGGATTAGTATTTGTGTTTGTCTTCAGGCATCCATGAAAATTAAGAAACAAAGTTGTCTTATATGAACAACCAAACACAACCCAGAACTTAAATTGTGGGCTTGGTTGGTAGCAGGGGATTAGAACGTGGTCAGCCTTTCATCTAAGGAAAATACTCAGGAAAGGCTTAAGATCACCTTACTGTGCAAGAAGAAAAATCAATGCACCAGCTCCTTCATACTGAAGGCTAATCACTGCAAGAAACAGAGCTTTGCTGTACCTTGATCTTTGAGAGCAAAAATAATGTGAAAATTTGACAACTTCTTTCCAGCCCACCCTACTGCTGTGCTCCAAAAGCACCATATAGCAGCACTCCTCAACTGAAAAAGTTTTTGATCTAGAGCAGAACTCGCTGTAGCCCAGGCTGGTAAACCCTCCTTGGGTAACTGCTTAGCTTTATCTTTAATGGATCAGTGTTCCCTCCCTTCCCCAGCTGATGCCAGTCATCCAGGAATCAAAGCCAATCACTGACATGGCTGGGCGTGACAATCCCTTAAAAAGGCAGATGGGAGAGTTCTGGAGGGGAAGGGTGGTGTCCTTCTCCTTTTTCAGAGGGGACTAGGGTAGGAGAGAAGGAAGAGTCTTCAAAGTTAGCTGCTTATCAGGCAATGAGTTAGAGCTAGAAGAGCAGTTTGACCCAGCTGAAGGGAAAGCTGGGGAGTGCCCTATGAGAAGATAGGCTGAATAGATAGAGCAGGATGGTGGAAGGTTTTTTTGCTTTATGGTTAAATTTGTCTTATTTGAGAAATGCTATTAAGACATTACCTGACTAGAATCACTTAAGTGAAGGTGGGCTGGCTGTAGGGAGTTATATTATATGGAAGCTCTGCTTGGTTAGCAGCCTGCTCAGATAGGAGTATAATTTTTAGGACCATAGATATTGTTCTTGCGCTCTGTCATGGGCTGTGCCACATCCCTCCAGGCTGTGCCTCCCAAAACTGACCCTGCTGTCAGTCAAGGGCAATTTACTGAAAGTTTTGCAGCAGGTAGTGTCCAGGTCTTGATCTTTGAACTTACTGAATACTCTGAGAAAGCCCTTCAGCAATGTTATTCAGAGTTTCAAATTACTTGCCATGCCCTAAATGCTTAAATAGATGCTGAATCGAGTCCTCATTGTGTTTCAAATTGTATCTGAGCTGGAGGGATTGCTTTACCTTTCATACCTAAGACTTGGGACAGATAAGAAGAGCAATTATATGTTCCGAGAGTCAGAACTAGGTGTTTTGACAGTGTTTCTCCTGTCATTTTATTTAATAATCCATTGCCCCTTGGTTAATAGCTGTCTGCTTGATTAGCCTTTATAAATCAAAACTTCATGGCTTTATCCCTGACATGTTATACATTCTGAGTCGAGGGTAATGAATCGTGCTGTGGGTTGATGTACTCTGCCTTCCGTTTAGAAAAAGTCCTGTGTCAAGGAAACACCTTGGCTTTCAAATTGAGTTATCAATATACTGTCAAAATTCTGAGGAGGAAGTGCAGAGGATTCTAATAATGTGCAGCCAGGGATTACACAGCCCTGAGCAGAATACGAAGCTGCAGGGACTGGCTTAGCCTGTGCTGGCAGCTCTTGGGTGTCTTCCTTCACTAAAGCATGAAACTGCCTGCTCTGCATTTCCTGCCTTTCTGCCCGAATCTCCTGCCCACGCTGCCCTCTTTGGAGTGGTGCAGCAGCACCAGCCTGGTTTCACTGCAGCTGACCCCAGAGGCGTCCCCTCCAGGCTCTGAGGGCTCCTGCAAACCTGGGTCAGGAGGCACCTGTGGCACCTCTACAACAGGTGTAGTTTAAAATGCTGAGATGGGATTCAGTGTGAGCTGCTGCTTTTCCTCAGGCAGGATGATTGCTGTTGGGTCCCACTGTGAGCAGCAAGGAGAGAAGCATTGCTTCCACTCCTGGATCTGGCTGTCGCTTTTCCTACCAGGCTGGACTGCTCCTCCAAAGCCAAGCACTACTCTCCTTGGCCGCTAGATGCAGCTCACGCTGCATTGCAATTTGCTTTGACATAATTCTAGGTTTTTTACGTTAAAAATTATTTCCCTTGTGTTTCTGGGTGTGTGTGGTTTAAGGAGGTTGAATCTTTATCCTAAAATCCTCCGGTTTTATTTCTAAGTCTCCCTCCCCCAAACTTCTTCCTTGCTGCATCAACTGTACCCATTTTGAATGCCAAATCATCACTCCTCATGTCTCCATACAGAAATCTACTCAGCTGCACTGCTTTGATGGACCTGTCAGGGTAATGGGGGGGAAGAAACCAGGTGAGTTAATAGACAACACACTGATTTTCAGCCTCAAGCTGAGCACAGAATTTTACACTGAGCTTCCCACCTCCTTCCGTTTCATTTTCCCAAATAGTTTTTATGCTGCAGGTGTTGCACATCAATGCTGCCTCTCAGTCACCAGACATCCAGTGTAAGGAGTCTCCAGCCCCCACCTCCAGTGTGAGAAAAACCTCAGCACAGAGCCCAGGAGCACACCATGGGATGGACTAAGAGCTCTGTTCTGCTTTTAGTGCCCACCCTGCCTGACACAGCAGGATGAGAGTGAGGCCCTTGGAGAAACAGGGAATCTGCAGCCAGCAGCTGCAGCAGTTAGAGACCCGATTAAGAGCTATGTGAAGTTGTCTTGAGGAGAGCAGAAATCAGTATGCCATTGCAGAAATCAGAATCACTGAAAGCTGGGGCTGGATATCAGAAAGACAAAAGTGCTGAGGAAGCAAAGGAGTGACACTGTGGCAGTTCCTGCCCTTCCAATAGTCCTCAGCTCAGGAGTCACACCTGGTGCAGGGCTAGGGGTGCTAGGGAAAGGCTGACTGATGCTGTGAAACACCACCTTTGCCCTGGGTGATTGTGGGAATGCTGGGCCACAGTGAGAGACCCCCTCACCTGCCCTAGCACTGCCTCTGAGCAGGTTTTCCAGAATTACATAAAGTGTTCCAGTTTACTCTCTGCTTAAATGTGCTTCCTCTTGAAGATGTGCATTTGGTCTGGATGCTTATTCCTTCCACTTCACCTGCTGCTCAGACCAGGGGTTCAGGTGCAAAAACAACACCTGAGGAACCCTGAGCTCTCTCCCCTTGCACGTTTGATCCCTGCTGGCTGTGCTTGCTGGGTTTTCATCAGAAAGGTACCTGCACAAAAGGAACCCATCACCTCCAGGTGGGTCCCAGCCCTGGCTGCCACTGAGGATGGATCAGCCCTGATTCTCCTGGAGCACAGAACATGTTACTCTGGCTGTCACTGTGGAATCAACTCCAGCTTAGTAAATGCTATTTTCTTACACAATGAGGTTGCTTATGGTGATGGTATTCTTGTACTGTGGTATATAAGGAGCTAGAAATTACTGGCAGCAGCTGTGGGTACTTGTAGGTAACAGCTGGGGAGAAGATCTAAAGAGCCTAGTTATTCTATTTTTCTTTGACGCAGTGAGATGTTCCTATTAAGCAATTACCTCCTGGGAGAAGCAGCAAGGTAGCTGCACTATCATTCCTGGGTTGGGTTGTTTTTTTTTTTTTAGAAAATCTAAAATACTTTTTTCATAATGCACCAGATGAGATGGCTCAGACCTGCTGTGAAGGAAGCAGAAAGTAATGCTCACAGTTTGTAATATTTCCTTGAGCTTCTGCTTTTGCACTGAAAAATGAGCTTCCTCTCATTAAAATGCTTTTAAATGACAAATCCACAGCTGTTCTCTCCAGCTTGCTTGAACACAGTAAACTCAAACTGATCTATGTGATGGCCGTGAGCTAGCCGGCATGTTCTTCCCTTGCTAGGGGCATGGGGATGGTGTGGGAAGCTCTTTGGGCTCTCTGAGGATACATTGCCATCCATCAAGCTCTCCTTTCCATCATAGATGGGACTGAACCAAAGGAAAAGCTTCCTGAGACTGAGCTTCGGGTAGCAGCAGGCGAATGTGTCCTCCAGCATCAGCCATCCAGAGAGAATCCCCCATCCAGACCTGCAGGAGAGGATGGGGAGCTCAGCTCCAAGGCTGGGGACAGTAAATAACTGGAGAAGCAACTGCAGCAACATTGGTCTGCCTGAGCACCCTGGATCAAATCCCATGTATCTCAGCAGGGGAAGCAGAGCCTGGCTTTTGGAAACCCAGCACTGCTGGTTTGTGCAGGTGCCACCAACCCCTCCCAGTAGAGCCAGTCCCAGTCCATAACCCTGGCTGTCAGCACAGGGCCATCCTGCCTCCCCTCCATAACAAGAGCTTGATTGGTTTCATTTCACATTGAGGAAAAATAGAGCAGAAAAGGAGAAGCAGATGTTTTTAGACAATGTCTACAGTTCCTGGAGCTTCAAAGAGCTTTTTGATTGCACAGACTTTAAAACACATATAAAAGAGAGCCTCTCACTGTATTTTCACTAGGGTAAACCTTCACTGAAATTTGTATGAGGAGAGGTTGTCAGACTGAGCCAGCATGGGAAAGTCTTATTGCTCACAAATTATGTTTAAAAATCCTTTTCACTGTTGGCTGGTTATTTTTTCTCTCATGTGCTGCCTTGGAGCCATATTCAACTCCTGCCTGTGCTAGTCATTATGGACAAAGCAAGGCAGGCTTGCAGCTGGCAGAGGGTTTGTTTCCCTCCAAAGGCCACTGCTTGGTGCCACCAGGAGCTGCATCACTCCCCCTTGGGCAAATGTAGCAGAGAAATTGCAGCTCTACCAGGTACAGCATCTCAGTGCTTCCACTTGCACTTCTTTAACCATCTCCTTCAGACCACAGGAAATAACAATGACCAGGGGAAGGCTAAGTTCTTCCAGAGGGGAGTGCAGTTTTCATCCTAAATACGGTTTCTGGAGCAGCAACATTTTGTGAGGCTGGTTGTGTCTCTCTAAGAGCTGGAGGACTGTTGTTACTGCGGGGAGGAAATGGAGAGATGCATTTCTTCATGCTGAAGGAGTCTAGGAGATCCCCTTTTCTGACCATTTTGAGAACTTTTCTCCTACCCATAGGAGGACCTGAAACAGCTTTGAATGTCACAAAGCAGGCACAGGGCCGCCAAGTAAAAGCAGAGATGCATGACTGTCAGGAAATCCTGTCATCAGCTTCAGGTCATTCCTCTGTTCCTTCTGCATGAATCCCACCTGCAGCTCCATACATCCTACACATTGCAGGGTCCTTCCCAGAAGTTGCTTTTAAATGCCTAGATTTCTGTTCCCTTGCCTGATAAAGGAGGAAGCATTTCTACTTTGATTCCCTTAAGCTTCTATTTCTCACAAAGAATTCTTCAGGATATGATAATTTTTTTGCAAAGTTACCTTCTGAGTGAGTTTTTATTCTTTAATAACAGAAATTTAATTAAAACTCAGCATCCTTATTTCTTATCTAGAGGCTTTGGACAATGTTCTCTGCCTTCTCAGAAGGCTCCTGAGAAAGATGCTGCTGAGAAAGGTAACACACAGGAGCTGTGAAGTGGTGATAGATGCCAGCACTGTGTCTCCTTTTGCCATCTTTAAACTGGGAATGATGTTCACCTGCATCTTTCCTTACCCAGATTTGTGGCCCTGTAATGATCCCGATACCAACAGACATTTCAGCTGAGGGAAACACAAGTGACTCTGCTGTCTCCTGGTTACCCTTCCTTCTCATCATTTCTCACTAGACTTCATCTCCCAGCCCCTGGTACGAGGAGGAGCTCTTCCTGGGAAGCAGGTCACATCCCTGGGCAGCCCCCAAGTGATAGTTCTGTATTTGGGATGCCTGACTGCCATGGGCCTCTCTCCTCTGCAGAGGTTTATAAGCACCATGATGCTATCTGAAAGCAGGGCTTTTGTTCAAGCTCTTTATCAATGAGTTAATGAGTAAATGAGCTAATGAATAAAGCACTGTAAGCCCTGCTGAGAGCCTTGTGTCCTTAGTAAGCTGGCCAGGGTATCAGGGTTGACAAGTTCAGGTCAGGCCCAGGATGGCCTTTCTCTCCATGGCTACCCCAGGAGCACCCAACACCAGCAATTCAGGTCCCAAAAGCTGCCTTTCCACCCACTCTTGTTCTCCCAGGGGCTTCTCCTCCCTGGGATAAGGGCTGTATTTCATCCAGGGGCCTCCCAGATGGGGCTGGCACAGCGCAGGGGTGTGCTTGGCCATGCATCTTTCTCTCGCCATTATTATTTTTGTGCTCTATTTGTGCATCTTATGCAGAGGAAATGGGAGCTGGCTGCTTAGGCAAGCTGGATTTTATACTGGGATAAGATTTTGAGATTGCCTGATCCCACTGGGAGCCTGTCACTTAGGTCCAGGGGAACTTCACAGACATGTTGGCTTTAGTGAGCTGTTCTTGTCTCCCTGAGCTCATAGCCAAGAAAATGGACTAGTATCTGCCCTGCAGCAAGGCTGAGGTTCCCAAAAGCCCCTCTGTTTATAAAAATCACATATTTCTGCAGCCAGCTGAAGGCAGATAATGTATAAATGCTCCTGTATGTCTCACAAGGCTTTCCCTACCCCTTTGCACAGCCACCTGACACTGCTCTCCCACAGCTCCAGGGGTCCTGCGAGACCACAAGCCTTCAACAGCAGATTGCATCAAAAATGATAGTTTGGAACTTTTTCACTCTCAGCATAATTTCTCACAAGCACAGTTTTTAATTTGATTTCTTCTTGGCTTGTTTCCTCCTGTGGTGTACACACATCTTGCAAGCAATGAGGAATTTGGATGTCGCTTCTCATTTCCCCTCAGCCTTCCGGATCCAAGTCCTGGTTATCCTTTTTCCCCTCAATGTGGAGAAACAGAACAGCATGTTGGGAACCAGCTGTGAAGCTCTCAGCCAAAAGCTGAGTAGGGAGCTTCTTAGGATGAGCACTGGGTACTACGTGTCATCTCTTAGCCCACTACCAGTATATGCACCACAACATGACTTTGGGTGCCCAGGGAAAGAAGGTGGCTCTGTTAGCTGCCCTTTCCATTTTCTGCAGTCCTGGGTAGAGTCACTAGCCAGAAAACTTGTCTGTTCCTTCTTGCAAGGGACAGCAGTATGCATGACTTCCTGAAGAGGAAGACTCGCTGATCCCCGTGTTGAGAATATGTCCCTGTCTTCACTCTCTGGCTGTGTTCTCCTTTGCCCTGCCTGCACACTCCCCATTTTGCAGCTGGAAGAAGCTGGTAGGAAGCCACCTGTACCTGTGCAAAACCAGCCCTGGCTGCAGGAAATGTTTTGCCAAGAGCAGAGGAACAGCTGATGCAAACCATTGCTAAAGACTGCAGATAACTCCATGCTGCCAGGCTAGCTTGAGTGGGCTTACACTGCTCAGCATGGGGATTGCTCCTGTTCCGGCATGAAACATTGCAAAGGAAGATTAATCTGTGTCAGACATGAAGTCAAAACTCTCAGAAAGCTATTTGCAGCTCCTAGGAATGACCACTCTCTCCTGGTATCCCTCATGCAGATCTCCCCTGCTGGAATCTGCTCAATGGGCCATTCTCCTGCTGTGGCTCCTTCTGGGATGCCTGAGGAAGGTGTGCTGGTATTTCTCAGTCCCATTGTTTCATATTTTGGGATTATAGTAAATTACACAGCCTTGGCTCCCAGGTATGTCAGGCCCTGGCACAGGTTGCCCAGAGAAGCTTTGGCTGCCCCATCCCTGGAAGTGCCCAAGGTCAGGTTGGACAGGGCTTGGAGCAACCTGGGACAGAAGAAGGTGTCCCTGCCCATGGCAGGGGGTGGAACGAGATGGGCTTTAAGGTCCTTTCCAGCCCAAACCATTCTATGATTTTCCTTCCAGTCCCATGTTGGTCCTGTCTGTGTTTTGGCAGGTCCAGGGGTACTCTGTGGGTAGGATGAGAAGCACTGAGAGCTGAGATGAGCACAGTGGCTGTGCCTGTGCCGTGCACGTGCCTGGTTTCCCATGCACATGCCAAGAGCAAGTAGTGCCCAAAGATATTCACCATAAGAAATCATCACAAACTTAAAGAGGAGGGATGTACAAGGAATTATATTTACAGTAACTAATTGCTGGTACAGGGTGTGCATAAGGTGATTAAAAAATTCTCCTCTCTGCCTTGCTTAATAATCTGGAAAAAACCTGGCATACTCTCCGGGACTGCGGAGTTTAATATCTGGCTGATGATGCTAATTTAATTACTTGCCAGCAGGTGGTGCCCAAGTAGAAGAAGGGGACAATTTAATGCAGTATTCTCACAATTTAATATCATATTCTCACTCCAAGTGCAGTTGCGAGTGGCATTTCATTTTTGAGCCGTGCTCCAGCCATTCAGACAACATTTAACAACTCAGTATTGGTGTTTTCTTATTTTCTGCTTCATCCCCTCTCCCCAGACAGCTTCCAGATCTTCATGGCTCGTGAGAGGGCTGGGAAGTACCAGCTGATTGCAAAGAAAGCAGTTCTAAATGCACAGCCAGTCTGAAGGGGCTGCTGGGTCCCACTGCAGCTGAAGCTGTGGGAGGGGACAGGTCACTCCAAACGAGTGTCTCATGGCTGGTAGGCTGCAGTTTTTCCCAGCTGCACTCCTTGCTTCTAGAGATTTATACAAAAAATGTGCCAAATAATGAGCTTGGGCACTGTTGAATGTTTCATGCAGGAGAGAGAAGTGACTTCTCTTGGCCTCCTTTTAAAAATACAAGGAGAGGGATTTTGTGTCATCTGCTTTCTCCTGCAAAAAAGACATGAACCTACTCAGCTGGTTCCCACTAACAGCCCATACTAAACAGATGCAAAAATACCAGGTTTATGTATTCTGTAGCTCTGGCAAGTTGCTGATCTGAGTGGTTTTTGCAGGTGCTAAAACACAGAACACAGGCACTGCCTCTACAGGGCTTGCAAGCTCTTTAAAGGAAAGTACAAACCCCTACAGTTCCCTAACTTCAGTGAACAGTGAGAGCAATTTCTCCCTGGATTAGGACAGGAAACCTGTAAAGAGCACTTTCATGATCCTGCTTCCCTGCACTGAGAATAGAGTGAAGCTCTGCCACTTTGCTGTCGTTACACTGGCTTATGTTACATGAAGATGGTCACACTCAGCCCAGCCTGGGCAATGGGAGAAGCAGGACAACATCCAGGCATTTCCCAGCTGAAAATCAGCCTTGTTAAAATATAAGCTGGACACTCATCGGGAGGGAGTTGGGGTCTTGTTACTGCCGAAAGCAAAGGCCAAGGTAAGTGGGTAATGCCTGGGAGTGACTTTTTCCTCTGATCAATGAGAGAAAAGGGCCTGAGCCCCCTGGGAGCAATCTCTGCTGCAGGAAGCTTTCTGCTGGTTGGAAGGCAGAGTATCTCCTCTCTTTCCTCTTGTTGAAATTCCTGACACGAGCAGACAAGCCTGATTAGAGTCAGTATATACTAGTCCTTTAGGAGCTGAGCAGACAGGGAAGACAGGGAAGAGATTGCTTGCAGGGGTAATTTATGCAGTTATTCTCCTTTTTTTCCCCCTATGGAGAACATAAAACGCTTCTGCTAGAGAGGAGATGAGCCACTTCAGCCATCTGCAGAGATCACCAAACATGGATTGCTTGGAGGCCTGAGAGTGGGTTGGGCCCTTTGCAATGGCACTACCTGTGAATTAGCCACATTTATCTCATTGGAGTGGGGATCTTGGACATTTCACCCTCTAGAGAGCTGAAGAAAATAAAAGCTAGAACTTTACAGGGTCCAGATATATATCCTGGAAGGAATGGAAAGATGAGGGTACTAAATGATGGGCTCTTTGTTTTACTCCTTGGTAAGCTGGTCTTCTGATCCTTGCTGAAAACATACAGTGCTCTCATGGATCAAGCCTGGCTTCTGTCAGTGCTGCAAATGGTTGTGCAGCTTCTTCTGCTGTATTAATGCTGACAGCCATGCATCACTGAGAGGCTTGCAGAAAAGGTCCCACCTGTTTTGTGTTTGCACTGGGAAACCAGTGCAGGAACAGCAGAGAAAGCACATGGAGGACTCAGAGGGAATGATTTGTGCTGCTTTACTGGCACATGTATACCAAGAATGTGGTTTCAAACCTTGGTGAGCCTCAGCTTCCTTCATGATGTGCTCTGGAGTGCACCAAAACATCAGGTGCTCCCACTCCTTGGATGTTGGACAAGCCCAAATGTAGTGGCAAAGAGTTGCAGAAAGGCAGAGTGGTTAGGTGGCCCAGAGAGCACCAAAATTCCCCCAGTCACGAGACATTGAAGTATAGAGGGGTCCTTTGTTTCATGCCCATTGCAGCATGACCCTCCCCAGCTGGTGTTTGCTTTCCCAGTCCAGCACAGCTGGCTCTTAACCAGGTCTCCTGCTGTCCCTGCCACTGCTCAGCTGCCAGGCCAGGGCACTGTCCATGTGCTCCCCAGAAGGGAAGGGGACACCTGGACACCTCTCAGTGCTCGTCTTCAAATCCCCTCTCGGACACCAGTGCTTGTGGTGGTGGTGGTACACAGGCAGTACCTCCAAGGAGGTAATTTAATCGTGTACCCTCTCCGCTCCACTATTTCCCAGAGAGGCAAAGGCCAGGCGTTACTGCACAAGTCAAGACAACCACACAGTCTGTTCAGCTTATCTGGGAGATAACGTTTTATCAACATGCCAAGAGCTACAACTAATGAGGCACAGAACAGAGGAAGCCGAGTGCAGTAACTGGTGTGTACCCTCTTTCCAAACACTGATAGCAGTACCTTGCAGGGCAAAGCACACAAAGAGCTAATGAGTAAACACCCAGGATCCAGGCAGAGCCAGCAGCATCCCTAGACATTTGGTCTGTTCTTAACAGAACCTACAAACTGCTGCTGTACCAGCCAGCAAGAGCTTACAGTGTATCTCAGTCACCTGTTTTAATTAGTGCATAAAATTTAAGGTTTTCTGAACAAAGACTGAACCTTGAGGGTCCCCAGTCACAAAGAAAGCTGCTGGTG
This sequence comes from Aphelocoma coerulescens, assembly GCF_041296385.1. Lineage (NCBI taxonomy): Eukaryota > Metazoa > Chordata > Aves > Passeriformes > Corvidae > Aphelocoma > Aphelocoma coerulescens. The sequence continues at coordinate 15,620,084 of NC_091026.1, read as the reverse complement.
GGGCCATGAGCAAGTTTCTGCAGTGAGTCTGTATCATTTTCTTGATAACCTTTCCTTGGCCCTGCCAGGGGATGCCAGCAGATCCCTTTGTTTGAGGAAATTCTAATGACAGTGCAAACAACCAAAGCATTTACAGGGAGCCAAATCAGTCCCCGATGGAGGGGGATTAACACATCCCAGGATACCCCTGTTATACTTGAAAGCAGACATACAGCAAAAGCTCTGGGAAACTTCTGTTCACTTCAGTCTCCTCTTGCAGGCCTGCCCAGGGCATGCAGGGGTTTCCTGAGGGAAAGAAGGGAGCTCCAGAGGGGAGCATGGCTTACCTGTCAGGGCTGGTACTACCAGCAAGCAGAAAGCTTCAGCCCAAGAGCAGTGTGTCCTTGATAGGCAAGAGGGAAACATCTGTTTCTGTAGGAGACTGCTCTTGCCAAGAGCAGGAGGCTCAAGCAAGAGGGAAGAAAGTGTTATGTGGGCAGAGAGCTAAAATCTCTTTTGTAATGCATGCCTGAGAGAGAATAGGCTTGAGGTTTAAACATAAGATGGCAGAGTCAAATCTAGAAAAACCTGCCCTGTTGCACCAATAAACTCCTGGGTGGACATCGACTCCTTAAAGCTCCTGATTTTTTCTTGGTGATGTTATCTGAGAGAAAAGAAGAGCCTGATTGCCCAGCTATGGCTCTTTTTTTCCCACTGCTTTTCTGGTTAAGAAAGGAATTATTTATCACCATTGACTAAATGCTGCACTTCATTACTGGCTGCTGTTTCTCACAAAGAAATAAAGCTGAACATTAGCCATAATTTAGCAAAGTGCTTCAGATTGCAGTGCTGAGGGCAATTAAACAACGCAAAGCAGTCAATCCCTTCACCATCCCCTCCTTCAGCAGGGCTGGGCCTGGTGTTAGACACCAAATCTCTTCCCAGCCTCATAGGGCCAGGACTCAATGCAATCCATACTCCCTGTACCTGCTCTGAGGAGAGGTTTAGCTCCAACTTTAAAGTGATTGTGGCTGTGAAAGGAGAGCTGTCTGTATTTTCAAGTATATTTTACCTTGTCAGTGACTAAGGCTTTAACACTGGCAGCTTCCCAAGCCCTTTCCCCTTTCCAATTTAAATAAAACCAGAAAACAGTGACACTGGAATGAGAGGCTGCTGTGTCAGTCTTGCTGGATCACACTCTTTTGCCAAGGGTCAGGAAACCATCAAATCACAACCCTCCTCCAGCCCTAGGCCTCAGGTCACAGTTTTGGAAAAATCCAAGCAAGGCTTTGCACAATCCATCACACCTGGACTCAGACTTTTTTGTAAGTAATATATTTTGTATTAATATAACACGTTTTTAGGGATTTCTTGCCTCCAGGAATTCTGACTGAGGCCAAGAATTTATTAAAGAGTTTAAAAAAAAGAGACATTTATATCCATAGGAAGGATATCCAGGAGAATAGTTAGCATACACAAGGCTGCAGACTTTCAGAAAGGATATAAACTCAGTCAAACATTAATAAACAATAAGCTGTTTTCAGTCTCTGCTGTTTCTTTCCCACCATACCTACTGATAAGAGGTAAAAGCTTTCATTTGGGGAGTTGGGACAGATGGTTATTGCTCCTGAAAGGAAAGTCAACACCAGTTTCTGGTAGAAATTCAGAAAATGTCAGAAACATTTGCAGACAAAATTTACCCTGATGAAAGTAATGGAAGTAATTTGCGTTAGATAGCAAAAATCACAGAATCAGCAAGAGGCTGAGGCTGGGAGGCAGCTCTGGAGATTGCCTGGTCCCTGCTCAAAGCAGGGTCACCTACAGCAGGTTGCCCAGGAATGTGTCCCATTGAGTTTGAACACCCACAAGGAAGGAGAAACCACAGCCTCTTTGGACAACCAGTTTGAGTGTTCAGCCTTGCTCACAGTAAGAAAGTTGTTTGTTATGTTTAAGTGGAATTTCCTGTATTTCAGTGTATTTCATTGTTCTCTCACTGGGCACCACAGAGAAGAGTCTGGTTGTGTCTTTTTTACTTCCTCCACCAGGTATTTGCATACACTGACAGGATTCCCCCAAGCCTCCTCCTCTCCAGGCTGAGTAGTCCCAGCTCTCTCCGCCTCTCCCCATCGATGAGATGCTCCAGTCCCTTCATTGTCTCTGTGGCCCTTTACTGGGCTCACTCCAGCATGTCCATGTCTCTCTGGACATGGGGTACTGGGGAACCCCGTGCTGGACCCAGCCTTCCAGATGTGCCTCACCAGTGTGAACTGGGAGGCAGGAGCACCTCCTTTGATCTGGTGACAGTCCAGGAGACCCATGGCCTTCTTTGTCTTTAGTCACACTGCTGCCTCATGGACAGCTCAGTGTCCATCAGGATGCCCAGGATCTGCCCCACAGAGCTGCTTTCCAGCCCAGCAGCACCCAGCCTGTCCTGGTTCAGGGGGTTATTCCTCCCCAGGCATGGGATTCTGTATTTGTTAGCCCATTTCTCCAGCCTGCCAAGGTCTCTCTGAAGGGCAGCACAACCATCTGGCACACCACCAGTCCTCACAGTTTTGTGGGGCCTGTGAAACGTCTGTCCCCTCTCCTCCCTTAAGCTCCCAGATTCCTGAACACCCCCATTTTTCATCAAGAGGGGACATTTTAATGTGGCTGCAACTGAAAGAGGCTTTCAACAAACCATTTCTCAGGTGCTGCAGCCCTTGATCCTCCTACGGACTCATCAGTGTTCCCACGTTTCATCACCCCAGGTCCTCTGAGCTCTGACGTACCGGTCTGATGGAAAGAGAACACAGGGAAACGAGCAAGGGCGAGGGCTGCATAAGCAGAGAAGGAATCTGGAGAGTACCTCTAATTAAGTTATTAGTGAACAAAGCCAAACACCTTTACAAAATGAAAAGATCATCTGTGAAGCTGGCACTGAATCCAGCTTCTAAAATTAGTTCAGAGAGGGAAGACTGATAGATAAAACACCGGCCAAGGAAAAGCCATTAATTGCCAGGACAGGCAGCTGCTCTCTCTGCACTGCAGGCATTAACTGCAGTTAGAGGCAGGAAGAATTGGATTAAGGGTACCAGAGATGACAGGAACCACCATCCTTGAACTGAGATCCCAGGAGAACCAAAAGACCTGGAGGTGAATTATTAGCAACAAAAGGTCTTTCAGCCTGCTTGGCCACCCACTGCTTTAATGAAGCTTAGGGAAACCAAGGACACTGACAAGGGAATTGACACAGCCATGGAAGATGAGCTCTTACACAGCATTTGGCCAAGCACCTTCTCAGACCATGGTTCCCAAACTGGGGCCATGAGATAAGTTCACACTTCCCTTCTAGGATTTGACAATGCAGCTGCTTACAGTACCTGCCACAGCAGTAAGGAGCACCAGATTAAGTGACTTTATGTCAAACCTAATGCTCACAGAACCACTGGCTGGCCAACACCTTTGTTGTGCTGCAGGAGGGCTCAGCAGTAACTGTTCTTCAGGAGGAGGAGAGAGATTGCAAACCAGCTCAGCGAATTCTTCCATTTATAGTAACCAAAGGATGAAACCCATTTAATAACCTTTCTACAGGTCATTAACTGAAGATAAATGCCATGCAATTATGAATATATCTGATATTTATTATAATGGCACCAATCATAATGAATTAAGTCAGTGTTTAGGTGAGTTATTTCTATAGGTAATTTAAAGTAAGTTAAATTTTCCTTTACCAGATCTGTTTTAAAGCTTATAACTTTATCTTTAATGCATGATCAATCACTTAATGACAGCTTTTGGCTGTGCATTAGTGAACTCCAGTTGATGCAATATTTCTTCCAGATAATTTTTCTAGTAAAGGAAGTACAGCATCTTATGCAGTTTCAGGCAGGTCTTGAAAGAAGGGCTGAGAGTGAAAGTATATGTACATATTTCTCTCCAAAGGAAGTGAAGGTGAATATTTTCAGAGCCTTTAGAGGAATTCCACAACCTCTGTTTGCATGTGGTCAAGGATCAGTGGATTAAAGACCATGGCTGCAAAACAGGACTGAAGATAATTCTCCATCAATGACAGTGATAGTGGTGCTCATGGTTTCTTTTCTGAAATTTAACCAGCACAGAGTGAAACCGTGAGGAAGATCTTATGTCTAACAGAGTTTAGGAGAGGATGACAGAAGGACAGGATTGTGTGACCTTCAGAAAACAGAATTAATTCAAAACTAGGAACATTATTCACAGCTATCTTCAGTCTAATTAAACTGTGATCGAAAGGGACATCAGGAAGTGATGTAATACCTAAAGCATATAGTTGAAAAAATGACCTTTTTTGGTGGCTACTGAACTTTGGCAAGACAGGCCACAAACACCAGCTATGAGCTAACTATGGTATGGAATTGAAAATTAAACCATAAAATGGAGAGCCTTCAAATAATAATGAAGAGAGCATTTGGGATGCAGAAGCACAGAGCAGGTGCAGAGCAAGGTCTTCAAAAGTACTTGGAGGGCTTTTCTTGGACCTCATAGAGAAGAAAAGGCACTTTTTCTGTGTTCTGCCCACCAATATTTAAGAATACTGATTTGGTTGAACATTTTCTAATGTACTTCAATTTCTATCTTATCAAGAAAGAAATGTAGTTGAAAAGGACTGCTCAGCTGCAAGTGTCTTCTTACAAAGAGATTTAAAATTTAATCTTTTCAGAGGAAGAAAAAATTAAGCTTTTTAGCCTCTGAAGTTACTTTCTAAATCAGTGTGCTGGACGTCCAAATGAAGCTTGGGGAGCTAAGATTTGTACTTGCTGCTGAGCAGCAAATGCCAGCAAGGTAATGCATTTTGTTAGGCCCTGATGACAAGAACAATCTATTAGGGAAGCTGGGAAGGTCAAATGTGACATAATGAAACCTCCCAGCATGTCATCTTTCAGCAGCCATAACACTGCTCCCTGCCCATGCCGGGGATCAGCCACATCGTGGTGTGCCCAGAGGGGATGGGGATCAGGGAATGAGTTCAGAGATGGTGTCGGCCAACCCCGACTCCCCAGGGAACTGCAAGCTCCCATCTGTTGTGTCTAACGAATAACACTGTGAAAAACATGTTTCAGAATTTGATCACAACCATGCTCTGCACTTCAAGGTGGCCAGCCCAGGGTCAGGTTCAGCTGTTTCACCTGCTTGTTGGACTGCCAGCACGGTGTCCCCTGATGCTCCCTGCCTCAGACAGGTGGAATGCTGCTGCTGAATTTTGTGCCTCTAAGCTGCTTCTTGTTCCCTGTACTTGGGCTTTTCAAAATATCTTGAACCTTTTGCAGAAGGAAATTACAGATTCTTGCCATTAGCTTGTGTAAGTTCATAGAAAGCTCCTGGTACCAAATAGCCTTTTTGGAATTAGAGCATAGTAGAATGCTTGGGTTGCAATGGGTGTTAAAGACCACCGAGTTCTAACCCCTCTGCCATGGTCCACCAGACCAGGTTGCTCAGAGCCCTGTTTAGCCTGTCCTTGAACACTTCCAGGGATGGGGAATCCACAGCTTCTCTGGGCAACCTGTGCCAGGGCCTCCCCATCCTCACAGGGAAGAATCACACAAGTCTTACACAGAAAGCTTATTTCACTAAGAATGCCACATAAGCAAAGACACAAAGACCTTCTACATGGCTTTGGTTTCTGCTTTGGTTCTTCTGCAGAACCACAGTCTCAGTACAGCCCTCATTAGGACTGGGTTATAGGCTCAGCAACACAGAAGCACATCATGATGTAGCTACACTTTCAATATGAGGTCAGACCCAGCTTGTTACTGCACTGATGAACTCCATTAGCTGGACTGTTTATTGGAGATCTGTACTCAAACCAGATTCTATTTTAGCACCAAGACCCCCAGTCTCAGAACCACTCAGCAAAGTGGTTCACAAGTGATATTGTTACAGAAATCTCCCTACCTTCTTACCTGCAACCTTCTGTCTGAAACAAGCAAGGAGGTTTCTACACTGTGGCTCACCATCCTGGTCAGGCTCTTTCTAGGAGTCCTGATTTGCTTTGGGTGTAAAAAAATAGGATGTCTGGACAGTAAAACAAATGAACAGCTTTTAACAGTGTAAAACATTTTGCGCTTGCTGCCAGCCGGAGCTAAACATGTTTAATTAAGGTGTGTGAGCTTGAAAGAGGCTAATCTTTGCTGCCGAGGCTAATTTTTGCTGGTTTATTAGATAATACAGTAAAAGACAGATTGAGGCTCCCTTTTTTCCCATTTTCTTTTCCTTGTCACCACCAGTAAGCAGGGGGGGAGATAAAATCCCTTCACATGAAATCATTTCAGTGAAGGACCAGAACCAGTACAATTAAGCAGAGGCACAGCTGTACACCTCACTGCGCACGCCAGGTCCCATTCCCCATTTCCCCCGTGAGGATATTTCCAGAATGACTGCTTGGGCTAAAGTTCATAATTAAAGCTGTAAATCTTGGCTCACTGCTAAATTTGCCTGCACACAGAGAGAGAGAGTGGGAGGGAAAAGGAGGAGAGTCTATCTCCCTCCTGGGAAGCCTTGTTTACTAGTATTTTGTAGGTTTTCTTATGCTGGTGGTGCTTATCAGCTATGATAAGAGGCAGGTACTGAGAGCACCCCAGTATGGAGATTTTTCAGGGCCCTGACAACCATCAGCAGTGCTGGCTGGTTTCCCTTTTGCAGCAGTAATATGTCAGTGGAGCCAGATGTCTTCACACAGGGCTCCCACGCCGGCAGCGAGATTTGGGGGTTGATTAGGGACGTCCTGATGCCATGAAGCACAGCTGAAAGCCTCAGAGTAAAACACTGTGACTGAATCATCCCCACTGCCACCCGTACAGCAGCACCCTGGGAAGAGTGGGACAGAACTGGGACCCCAAGAAAGACCTTAGGAGGTCATTGGATACCCATGAAGGATTGTAGCTTAATTCCAATGCGTAATCTGCTGCCTGTAATTAATAGCTGCAAGTTGCATGTGTTTGCCGCAGAAAACTGGTGAGCACATCCCTGCTTTCTTGATTCTGCAGTATGTGCAGGAATGAGATGGAGTGCAGCTCCTGCCAGGGACAGAGAGCTGGCCCAGCTGTGACCCACCCCATCCCCAGCACGGGCAGAGCTCCCTCAGCCCTGCAAATCCTCCTCTGGAACTATCTTGACATGCCTTGCTTATGGACAAGATGAAGTATCACAGTGAACACCAGCAGAGTATTTACAACATTTGAGGCTATAACACACTTTCTGATAGACCATGTGAATTTTAGATTTTTTTTTCCCCAGAGGAAATGGCATATCTAACTTACCAGAAACTATGATCCTCTCTCATATACGTCTGATGGGGCTGCTTATATGCAAATCCCTCCTTATCATTTGTCCATAATCTGTCTAAATGTGGCAGAATCAGGTTTTATTAATAATATTTGTATGCCCATGGCACAGGGCTGAGTCATTGCTTGCAGTACACAAAGCAAGACAAAGCAGTGGAGCATGTCTATTAATAAACATGATAAATTCATACCTTTGTGAGTAAAAGTTGCACGTCTCTGCTGAAGAGACAGCCCTTTGTTGAAATAGTGATTTATTGCTATTAAAATTGTGTGATTAGCCAAGCTTGGAAAGCAGACCCAGAAAATCTCACGGCTGCCTACTCACATGATGAGTTTCACCAAGCATGGAAATGCAGGAACATTTTATCAAGTCAGAACTTCAGAGGAAAACATTTAATTCCAAGGTCAGTTCCTGATGATATGGTTGTAGCTTTTCAGTCACAAAATTACTACATGGTTTATAATGAAGTTTATATTTGAAATGCTAAAAGATTCACACACAGACCCCAAAAAAAGGAAAGTCAGGAGAAAGGCTGTGATAAAGCCAAATTATATGGCGTCAATCAGCCATCTGTTGTGCACTGTGGTTTCTAATGATCAAGGTGAAAACTTCAGTGGGCTGTAAAAATAGAGAGTTACAACATCCACTCTCCCTGCAGGATGTAATGTACTCTGGAATTACCACCAACTTCAGTGCTATCATGCACAAACCTGAGCACCTGATGGCCAAGGTGGGACATTCAGCCAGGACACACTATTAGTTGTGGATACACCATGTAGGGCTCTGTTGTGAAGGTCTGATGAGTTTTGGAAAGGAAGGAACAATCCCTTAGTGTGAAAATCGTCCTCGTCTGAGTGACCCCGCAGAGCCCTGGACTGTGCCATGTGCTCTCTGCTAATCTTTACATAATTAGTAAATGAACTTTCATTTGGAGACTCTCCTTTATGTGACCACCCACCCTCTGCTGGCTCATTTTACTTATCTCAAATACCTCAATAACAGAATAATATGAACTCATCAAAATCCTCATCTAATTAAAATTCAATGAAACATTTTTGGTGGCTACCTTCATGCATCCATTTTAAAAGTCTCCAAAGGCAATGTTTTCTTTACTTTTCCTCCTACAGGGTATTTTCCTTGTCACCTTTGTGGCAAATTGTCTTGGGTTTTTTGTTTTGTTGTTTTTTTTTAACAGAAATGGTTGCTCTTACTGTGTCTTCACACTGGGTTTGAGCTCATCATTATGATTTCTTCTTTTGAAGTGATCATGGAGACAATTTGGCCGTGGAGGAGTGAGACCCCTCGGACCTCAGAGAAAGGAACCAGGGCTTGTTGGTTCATAATGAGCAACTCAGACTTTTGTCTTCTTCATTACACCTATGTGGAAGCAGGGAGACACAAATTCTGCAGTAATTACCCAAATACATGGCCAGGAGGAGATCTTTTCTGTGAAGATGCAGCTGTTTTTCATTTGTCTTATACATGGATGATCTTTTCTCTTTGTTTTACACAGGACACTTTCTCTATTAATATCTGATAAATAAATAAAGTGGGGATTTGTGTGCTGATTCCATGAAGATCATCAGGATGCACTGGATAGATGATTACCAGGTCTTAGAAAAACATAGTGATGGATCTGCGAGCCTGAGTTCATTTGACTTGTTGCAAGTATTGGGGCCAAGGTCAGCAGGTGCAGATTGGGTCAGATTTCATGAACACAACTGATTAAATGCTGCCAGGCAGCTGCCAGCCAGAACCCTGCAAGAGCATGCTCCTCGTGCCAACATCTCTGCTTGAAAGCACATTGCAAACCATAAATCTGAATCTGTGAGAGAGTCAGCCCATTTCATGGGGTTTGGCTGCGGCTGCTGGAAGAGGCTGCAGTCGTGGGGTGCTGGACTTGGGGTGCTGGGCTCAGCATCTGCTCCATCACCTGAGAAATAAGAGACTGCTACTAGTGGAGCCTGTGGTATTGCAGAGGTGCCACAGCATCCATAACTTAATGTGGGAGCCTCATCTGTAGCTGGTGAAGGTAGAAATCAAGATTGAGGGGACTACTGTCTGTCCCTCCCCAGTCCCTACTGGACCCACTTGGCATCAGCCAAGCTGAAGAGCAGTGAGGAGACCTCAGTGGTGATACAGAATGTAGGTCTCAGGCTGAGCAGAGTGACCCAGATTACTCCAACAGGAGCCACCACAGCAGGAGGTCAGCAATTATCTGCTTCATTTGGCTTGGGCACAAGTGAACAAGTGCAGGCTGCTGGCCAGGCAGGGAGTCACAGCTGGTGTGGCTGCTCCAGCCTGACCCAGTGGAGGTCAGAAGATTTAGAGGATGAGGGAACTGAGGGTTTCCAGGCTGCTGGGCAGAGGCTGTATTGGTCCCACTGCTCGTGGGCCAATGTACCCTGGGACTGGGGTGAGGCTTGTGCCAATATGCCCAGCGCACAACAAGGCAATCCCAAAACTGCACAGAGGAACAGCTGAGGAAGGATGCTGTGCTGGAAGAAAGAGAGAGGCAGTTGCTGTTTGATCAGTGTGATACCCCAGGCTCTCATCCCTGCAGCGTGCTTTGATTTCATCCTTGTTTCTCCCAATACCCTCCTACACAGGCAAAACTGGATTGAAGCCATCAAGCAGAGCAACATCACTGTTTGGCTCTCTGGTCTGATCACTTCTGTTGTCCTCCTCAGCCTGCCCTGTGTCCTTCACAGCATTCCAGACAAATGGCACCACGAAGTCAAGTCTGACCCCAAGATGTGATGAGATGGACAGGAATAGTTTCTGTTGGTGTGGAAGAGCATCCTCTGAGTGCAGCATCTCAGCAGCTCAGCACCACAGAACCAGGCACTGTTTGGAAAGCCTGCAAGATGTTAGATTAAAGGCAGATGCTCCAGGAACAAAGAGAGAGGTGAACGATTATATTACTACTTCAAAAGGAGCTGATTCTGCAACTAATTAAATGTTTTTCAGGTGATAGCTGATTTTTTTTTTTTTTTAATGTACTCATGAAAGTGTTGCATTCAAAAGGCACTGAAAATACACGCAAGGCTGACGAGCTGGCAGAGGGAAAGGCTGCACAAGGTGGGGTTTGCTGGTGAGCAGTGCATCACAACCACTGCACAGAAATGCAGCAGGGCACTGCACTGTCCTGTGCTGGATCACAGGAAAGGCTTTGAGCTTGGAGCAGCGCTCAGACCCCTCTATGTGCCCTGAGCTTTTCCTGGCTGTGATGGGGTCACACTTAGTGACCCCACCAGCTCCATGGCCAGCAAGCAGCTTCTGCCCAGAGGCCAAGGTAGGTGCCTGCAGGAAGGCGGAGCTGATTTTGCTGTTTTCTAGTGAATTGTTGATTTGGAGAGGGAAAGCCCCCCCTGAAATCCATTATCTGGAGCGTGGGCCAGGGAGCCAGTTTGCTGCAGAGCATTGAAGCCCAGAGCAGCTCATGCAGCCTTGCAGAGCAGCACTCCCTGTAGAATAACACCACAAAGAGTGTCCCAACCAACAGCCTTAATGATGGAACTGTTTTTTTAATGGTCCCCTGCACAGCCATTAGTTCTTAAAGAGGATTTACATTACAGCCAGCTGCTATGAAGATATTTTATTGGTATAGTAAATACAGAGAGAGAAATTGTAGCTTTTAGTCTTTGATTGCTTGTGCTTTCCTGTCCTGTAATTCACAACCCTTTGCATCAGAGGCTAAAATCTCTCTGGGTGTATGCTCTGAGGCATCCCCCTTGTTCCCCCAAAGTGGCCAGTCCAAAACCACCCTTAGGTGCCTTCCAGCCCCTTGATTCCAGAGTCTCCTGCTTCGGGATGGGTGGCAGAAGGACACTTGGCTGTATGGGGATGGACCCAGGCACAAATGACCGCAGCAAGAGTGCGAGGAGCGCTGCCCGCCTGTGTTAAATGGCCGTGAGCAGTGCAGCAGCATATGGGCTTTTCTCTCTGCCCAGCCTCCGTGGCCACCGTTTGGCACCTCAGGCAGGAAGCTTGGCCCAGGGTGTTTTATCAGTCTGGGATGGGAAGCTGAGGCAGGGTTTGAAGTTGTTCTCATTCCCCCAGGGCATATACACAGAGACCTGGGATAACTGCAGAGGGTCGGTGCCACGTCTGCAGCTCAGAGCAGCATCAGAGGACTTCAGACACTGCACAGATGAGGGAAGGCTGAGAGCAGAAGCAGAGCTGCAGCAAAAGCAGTCTTCTGTGTCTGCCCACTGAGGTGTGAGCCATTAGAATCACACAGGGTGTTGTTTTCCCTCTTGCAAGTCATGCCTGAAATCTGGTCTCATAAATGAGCTTGTTTTTATTAGAGGGAACTCGCCTTTACTGGGTTATAAATCTGAATGTAAATGCTAATTTTATAACCCTGCACCTAGAGAATAGCAGAAACACAAACATTACGATCCAGATAGCACGGCCAAGAGCACAGACACCACACCCAAGTCGGGACATGAGGAATTTCAAGCAGGACATGAGCTCTGCCTCCTCCCTCCCTCTCTGGTTGGTTGCTCTAGATCTGATGGAGGTGAGCAGGACCTGCCTGGCAGAGCTCAAAGCACACATCAAGCAGTTATGAAGAATCAGTAGAATTAGGTGCTATTATCCTATAATTTAGGTGTTTTTTGAAAATTCCTATGGCACTTGCTGAGGGTGCAGGTTATGGCAGTAGGGGAGGTTGTCTCCCATTCCTCTCTGCTGTAGCAGAATCAGCTGTAGCTGCTGCAGCTGCTGAGGCTGGGCACAGGGTGCTGTGGATGGACCTGCACCGAGCACCATCAGCTGTGAGGAACATGCCCAGTGAGGCTGATGCCATTTGCTGCCTCACAGCTCTCTGACAAGTTTTTTCCTCATGCACAAATGAAGTGGCTCATCTCCTAAATTATTTGCTTGGAACATTTTCTTTGATGCAGAGACACTCTGGCTATATAAACCAAGAAGAAAATTACATGATGTTAGGGCCCTGCAAATAGCACAGAATAAAAGCTCTGGGAGGTACCTTCCCTACCTTGCTGAGAGAAGTGATTTCAAATGTAGTAGATTACTCTGTCCCCAGTGCTCAAATTACAGCTGAGTCTATGCTAGAAACTTCTCCTGGGAAAGCAATAAGAGTTAAGAATTTAAATTTTTTGGCCAACGCTTCTTTGCTGGCAAAAGAAGTTTTATGCTGGCATAGCTGCCTTCACATGACTTGTGCTGGCTTAGAAATGTCATGAAAAAATGGTATCCCTAAGGAGCATTGCTGTGCTGGTGGAACTTTTATCTATAACTCAGTCCAGGAGATAATTTGTGACTGTAACTAGAGTCAGTGTGTTTCTTGCTGTAGCTTATGTCATTTCTTTGAATAAGCCATCATTTCAGTGTTACCTTGGCAAAGCTTTCTAGTGCAGACAGGACCTACGTGTTGATTAAGAACAGATACAGGGGCACACAACACTCACTAGAAAGGTATTTTTCTGATGAATGTTAGGCACTCTGACTAACTCCTCTGGCAAGTATTAAAGCTGGGGAGTGCACTGACCCTGAGGCAGGCAGGTACCTCAGCAGATGCTGCAGATCAAAGGGAGGAGCAGAGCTGTTCAGTGGTTTCTTTACTGACCATGGCAGGCAGCAAAGTGCTGCCTTGTCCCATATGAAAAGTGGCTCAGCCATTAAGCAGAGTACAGATTTGTAGTTGCACTGTCTCTTGGTAATTATTTCCAATGCTGATTTAAAGAAATAGCTTATTGAAGTGGCGTTGGTTCTTTTGAGATTAACTTGGGGAAAGTAAAATTTTATGCAATTGCTGCAGACGTGAGCTAAGACAGAAATTACTTTAACCAAGGGCCAGAACTGTGTTTGACCCAAGGGGTGTGGATCAGTCCAGCTGCAAGACCTCAGCTGGTCTTGTAGAGCACTTAGTTTTTTCCTCTGAAAACCTGTGTAAAGGTGCTGAACTCAGCTGGGATAGAATGATCTGAATGTCCTGGAGACTTGTCTACCACTGTGATTATGTAACTCACCTCAGAAACCCAGAATAAATGATTTACACTTCCATTTAGAGCCTATTTGTAGCTTCTCATCCAGAGGCCGCCTAAGCCGCCTCCTTCTCCATCTGCACTTCAAACGTCTCAGAATGGAAAAGTGTGTGGAGCAGGATCTTCCTCCCAAGACAGTCCTGAAAGCCATCTTAAATTAAGGTTCCTGCGTAAAAAATGAGTCATTAGGAACCACAACATAATCTGCCTTCTTTCAGTAGTTTTAAGCCGAATTTTCATAGTATTCTCTTTTTATCTGGAGCTTCGATATGCACTTATTAAAAAGATTTCCCTTTAAAACACTGTTTGTGCTCCTCACCAGACTTCTTATATGTTTAAGGGAAGAGGGTTGGAACAGATAACTATGATCTGAATACCTCACAATGTCAAGTACTTGGTATCTTGATAGCATTTGCTTCTAAACCCTGCAGTCAAACCATGGCTCCACTGTCCAAAGCAAACATCACACCAGTCCTGGAGAGCCACAGGGCTGAATGACCACCACCATCCCCCAGTGCCTTCCCCTTGCTGGAGAGGGGGAGCAGCCATTCCAGCAGCTCCAGACTTGGCTGTTGAACTGGCCTGTGGCATGTTCTTCTTATCCTGCTGACCCTTCCCAAGGAGATACCAAGTGTGTGTAGAATGGGAAGGATCTGCAGGTGTATAGTTCAGCCCAGCGCTGCCAACTTCTGCTTGAGGGGAAGATCCAAAAATCACAGACTGGAGCCCACCAGAGAAGCAGTCAGTTAGGGCAGGGCACAGGTCAAATAATTCCTCCAGCCTCACTGAAAGGGAGACTTATGGTCGAGAAGTATCTCCTGCTGGCCTGCTCCGTGTGCAGCCACTGGGCCACACAATCCATGCATCCAACACGCTTCCTTGGGGGAGGATGCTTCTCCAGGTTCAGCCGTCTGTTCTCAGCCCCTGTTGGCATAGAAACACCCTTTCCAATTAACCTTCTGAAAAATATACACATACAGAAACATTCTGCAAGCAAATCATCTTCTCATTCCTTTCTGTCTTTCTTTTTCCCTTTCTTTTTTTCTTTTGGCCTGTGAGAATGAGGAGTCAGGAGGTGTGAATCTGGGTCTTTTTAATTTTAGAGCAGTTCAGACTCTCTGCAGGCTGTTGCCAGGCTGTGTAGCTGCTCCCTACCGATAGTGACAGGCAGACAAAATACTAAGCAATCAAATTTCCCTCTCATTCAGCCCTGTCCTCTGCATGTTTTAGAGAAGAGAATGAGAGCTGGGCCTAATAACTATGCAAATTGCTCAAAGCAGGAAACAAGTGAAGATTAGTAAGCCCAGGGCTTTGGAACAGGACAGATCCAATACAAAGGAAGCTGAATTGCTGCCAAATACCCCATCCTATTGGAAAGAGTGAGTCCTGCATACCTGTCATGGCCCATCAGCACCAGACTCTTGATGGGCTCATACTGCCTTTGCCAAAGATGGAGGAGAAGGTGTCCAGAGCCTGCCTCATCCCTTGCTGAAATTGTTGAATTCAGAAGTCAGGAGGGCAATCCCGTGGATTATCCATCTTCTCCTGCTGCCTGTATCCCAACCCCTTTTCAAGGCCCATCTCCAAGAAGCAATCTTGATATTCCCCTGGAAGGAAAGGGAATATGGTTCGCATCCACATAGTGGTGCAAAGGAAAAGTTCTCATCGCCAGAGGATTGTCCTGAAATCCAATAAGGGAAGGGCTCCCACTGATGAGCAAAACTGGTTTGCTGGAGGGAAGGGAGCAGATGAAAACTTTATCCTTCACCCTGGCACCACACTGCCTTGTTTGTTCCTGTATAGCATTAATCACACAGCTCTTCTTTCAGGTGAAGGCTGTTCCTCCTCCCAGGATGGATTTGGGCACAAGTAATGTCTTCAAAATTCACAAAAAGTTGTACCAGCAGAGCTAAAGTCCAAACCAACTTTTCCTAGGTTGTTCCTAGGACAACAGCATCTTAACTGTGTAGTATCCAGCTGTGCCTTTGTCTTGACAAAAGGAAATAGTAAGATTTGCCAGGGGATACAGAAAGCAAAAACACCCTTATTTTTGCACCTGTGAAAGTTCAGAGAGGATTATGGTATCCTAAAAGCTGGAACAGAGGAAAAGGTCAGTGAAGAACATGCCTGCAGCGTGACAGCTGAAGATGTGTGCAATGAATTTCATTGTTTTTTGGCTGGTGTTGCATATAAAAAACGCATGCATCAAATGTGGCTGGTTACTGACTCTGAGGAAACAAACACGCTGCACTTGGTGTCTCTGCACAATTAATTCTTAGAAAAGAGGATGTGTGATAAAACTTGTGTGGTGTAAGGGGCTTGGAATACCATCTAGGTGATGACAAGATGCAGTACATGGAGTGACATGCATTTTTAACCCAAATACCTGCAGACAGCTGACTGCTTGCAGTCCCCATGGAAGGGGCTGAAATTACAGCCCATCACAGGGGTATGGTGACATTCCAGCATGCTGCCACTTTCATTACAGCCTTTGTCAAAAAGATGGATACAGGTTCTGTGTACTGTTCGTGGTATTAAAATAAGAAAGAGATCTCTTTTTTTCATCTTCTGTTCTCATCTTAGCATCAGCTCTCAGAGTGAGCCATCAGTCAGATGGCAGTGCTGATAGATCTTCATTTTCACTGCATGCTTTCCCTCACTTTTGTGACAAAGATTGCTAGACTAGAAAAGACTGTGCCATTAATTCATTCCACTGTCAGTATTGGGACTAAAATGGAAGGGGGGAAATGGTACAAGATGTGCCTTTCCAATGAGCAAAGATAGCAGCATGAAAGAATGAAATGACTGGAAAGGAAGCAAAGTTTGGCTGGAAGGTAAAATCCAAGCCATCCTACCATGCTGTGTTACCTGTAGCTCTGCCATTTGGGTCCATCTCTTCAAGTCTTGGCTCTATGGTCCTTGTACTATGGCCAGCACAGTGGGGCACCAACCCAGGCTGTGCCCAAATATGAAAATATGCTGAAAATAGATCCCAGGTAATACATCTGAGCAGATATGCCTGTGACTCCATGGGTCTGGAGGACCTAGGGTGGCTGTAAAATGCCTCATGGCAGGCTTTGAAGAATGTATGAGCACAGATCATGTCCTTCCCTCCCTCATTCCACCAGGGACCTTCTCTGCCGATTTTATCTGGGTTTCCTCACTTCCCTGCCTTCCAGGGCATCATTAGACTAGAAAGTACAGCCTGAAAGTGGCGCAGCATAAGAAGCATTTCAGCCAGCAGCTCCAGTGGGGTGCTTCACCAACCTGGTGTGTTAAAGGTATGTGCATGAAATAGACAACAGCTACATTACAGTGTCCTCAGCAAATGTGACATTCCTCTGCCTTCCTGCTCCTCCAGAAAGGTCAGGTGCATGTTCAGCAGGACTGGCTGTTGGCAGGGGCTGGGATAGGGCTCAGGCAGAGCAAGACACATCAGCTGTTGTCAGCACTCCCTCTCCCTGTGAAACCTGCAGCAAAGGGTCTCTGAATTATAAAATGTCATTCTGCTGTTACCAGCCTGTCACTTTACCTTCCTGATGGTACCCTGCTCTTCTCTCACAGGTCACTTTTCCCCAGTCATTCCTCTAAATGCATTAAATTTGATTCCAATACATAAGGGGTCTGTAAACTTTCAAAGAGGAGTTTTTAAATCTTGAAGCTCATATCAAAAGATATGCCATCCCGATCTTAGGTCTCCCCACTGAGGTCCAGGAAGAGTTAAGGTATGCACTCTAACACCCTAAACAGCGAAAGACGAACTTCCCTCTCAAGGTCTTACTGCCCATTCTGTCAGCCACACTGCAG
Source organism: Aphelocoma coerulescens (assembly GCF_041296385.1). NCBI lineage: Eukaryota > Metazoa > Chordata > Aves > Passeriformes > Corvidae > Aphelocoma > Aphelocoma coerulescens. Next base: position 15,602,985 of record NC_091026.1, on the reverse strand, counting down.
TATCCATGTCTTTCTCCTGATGCTTTTATAAACAGTAATGAGAGAATAATGCTGCTGTCTAATAATCAAATAATCATTACTCTGTATTTGGAGGGAAAAAACAACCAATGAGTAATGCCATTGCAACATACAATGTCTGAGCTAGAGACAAGCGTGGCTGAGAAATAAGCTACAACATCAGATCCAAATTCAGCCCAGATGTTCTTCAGGACCTTTAGACCTGAAAAGACCTCCATCTCTGGGGACAGTGGCTGTTGATCTTGCTTCCATCCTGCTTTCTGATTTTTGCTGCCTCCTTTCACCAAGTCCACTGAATTCAGTGAAAAAACACTAGGAAAACTGAGTCTTTTGATTTGCTCAACTGGCCATCTCCCTTGCTATCTGTTGAATTGTAAATAATAGCAGTTTATGGCTTGTACTGTCATCTGCAGCTCCAGGAAGAGGTACTCCCCACCTACCTTAAACTGCAGCATTGCCCACCCTGTCTCTACCCAACACCAGCCCTGGCCTTGCCCCACTGGCATCTGAAGTGCTGCTGGCTGGGGGCCATTCCCACCACGCCTGTCTGGAGGGAAGGAGATGCACCAGTGTCCTTAACACATTTCCTTTTCTGGATCACTGGAAACTGCCTGAGGAGCTGGAGAAACATCCAGAGCTGCAAATGGGCAATGTGCTCTATAACCCAGATACTCTGTGCAAAAGCTGAGATGACTGGCTCAAGTTTGGACATCTGTCATGTCCATCTTCCCCTTGCCGCTCCATTTCCCTGCACTGCAGGAGAACCAGGCGTACACAAAAAGGAAGGGACTTTTTGGCAAAGGTTGCAGAGTCAAAGTCTTGACATTATTTTCTTCAAAAGATAGGCAGGTTAGCCCAGAAACAGGTAGAGGCAGTGGAAAGTATGTGTATTTTCCTATTTCTAGCCCCCCTACTATCAAAACCCAGCTCACAAAACAAGCCAGCAGATGCCTTTCTCATTTGCAGATCCTTCCTCCAAAGGGAAATCTCTATATACTCATGGGTATGGCTGTTCCCTTCCCTCCAAGCTTCTGCCTTTTTGCATTTTGGCTTTTTACTCACTGGACTCCAGTTCTGAAGTCAATAAATTTCTTCCTATCAGTGGCCTTCAAGTCAACCCCCAGGATGGTGCATTCTCAGGGGAATAAGCTGAAGATTAATTCTTTATTTTAATGGATGTAAACTCTAGCAAATTTCTAAACTTTGCTTTTTTAAAACACACAGACTGATAAGAAAGGTTCTTAATGGAGACGTACCCGCGTGCCCTGCTTACACAAAATCACCCATTATGATCCATGAATACGTTACCAGAGTGAGGACTGAAGATCTTGATCTTCTGTCACTTCTCATTCCCAGGCTGACTTATAGGCTTCTCTAGAGATAATTTTGTAAACATACATGACAGATTGCTGAGAATGTGTATTCCTTGCTTAAATCAGTCCATCCGGGAAGCAATCCCAAGCACAGAGCAGGGAAAGGGTAGCAGGTTATGCTGCTGAAAGCCTTGTGGGATTTCTCTAAGCTCAATACACTTTATGTCATGTAATTGGTATGCTGGTGGTGGATCTGTTATAAAGAAATGGGCTTAAACATTTTCAGGCTCAATTTCTATATGTAAATCTTTGCCAGCAATTATCACACGTAACCAAGGAGTTTGCTAATGATGGAATAAAATAAACGATCCTGTTTATTTCTTTCACTCTGTTCATTATAATGTTTTGGCCTCAAAATCCAATTACAGATAGTTTGACTGTGTGCTAAGTTTTGCTTCCAGCCTCTTTTGTAGGTCCATTCTCAAACCATATTTCAGCACTCTGCTGACAATGCTGCAGTTTCTTCTGGACCATGAATTTATAGGCAAGGAAACAAATGGCTCTTGCAGACAGTGCGAGCAGAAGAGTAAGCAAATCAAAAAAGCAGATGGTAAGTGAAGCACTTAGTGTGATTCAGGTTCTTAAAGAGAATAAGTTCACTGCATTGAGCAATTCCAGTATCTTATGAGAGGCATCTATCCTGAGCAGAATGTGGGCAGCGCATGGTAATGACACCTGATTGAAATTCAGAGGGAAACAGCAATGCAGGCTGTTACAGCAAAAGCTGGGAATCACTGGAGACTGAGCACGAGTTAGTTTGATGACTAACAACTCAGCTGAAACAAACAGAGTGTGTTTGGGTTCCTTCTTTCATAAATCAAAAGTCCATATCCAAAGCTACTTTTTCCCCATTAAGTGAGGAGGAAGGCGAGAAGTGAAGATCCCCTAGGAAATCTTGCATCTACCTTCTCCTCTGCAGGTACTCACAGCTTCTTCAGCCACAGGCTTAGCTAGGGCAGGTGGAGGGATGAAACAGCAAAGCACTGGGCTGGTACAACTGAAGAGCAGAGGTCATGCCTGCTGTTTCTCCAGAGCATCCGAGTCATCTTTTTATTCCGACCTCTTGGCTGTCCAAGCACTCCTGCAATTACCCCTGCTCCTCCTGAACAGCTCTGTGGTTAAGTAGCCAGAGAGTGAGATGGCAAAGGTGAGCTACCAAATATTCCCTGCAAACAGCCCTATCCTCTCTCCTCCCCTCCATTGCTGAAGAAAGACAGGAGAGAGGCAGCAGTGAAATACAGGTGCTAATAGGACAACAAAAGGGTTAATTGTAGAGAAAGAAGAGAAGTGATGGAGAAATGCACACAGTGGAAAATCCTAGAAGGTAGAAGAAGTGGAGGAGGATGTGAACAGTTTCCAGCCTCAGCGTGTCCCAGGCATCAACACTTGCAATCAGCACATTTCTGTGTATTACAGAATCTTCTTCAAGTCACTGGAGGTATTCCATCACTCTGCTCATTATCATTTTCTCTCCTGAACTGGATGTGGCTGAACTCTGAAATAAGAGAGCCTGGGCTTCTCATCACAGAGTGGTGAGCGCCAACAGGTAGAGGTGAGCAGGAATCTCTCACTGGCTCTCATTTAGGATGTGCACAGTCAAGGATGGAGAGTCTCTGCTGGAGCCTACTCATCTTTCCAGCTCCATGCCAGCTTGTGGCTCTCCCTGCACCATCCACCCCAGCCAGGCACAGACCCAGTGTCTCTAGGAGGTCCTGTGACGGTGACCTGCCCTTGCAATGCCTGCTAAAGAAGAATTTTCATACAGCCAGAAGAGTAAGAGGTGGGACAGCTACAGCTTTTACTCTTCTCATGGAAAAGGATCCACATCCTGCTGCCACTGAGGTCACCCACAAAATAAGGCTTGTCAGTAAGGAAGGCACATGGTATTTGAACCAGACTCACTTTGCTTTAAACAAGGTTGATGGCAGATTTTACTGCCTTTCTTTAATTCAGTGAGGGGAAAATTGAAGTTTTCCTATCCAGAGAGACTTGATGAAGAAAAAGATCTGTAAAGTAGAGGAATAGAAGAGTTTCTCCTTCTTTTGAGCTCCATCTCAGCTCTGGCAATACTGCACAAAAGCTCAACAGCAGTTCTGGCAGTCAGAATCACTGCTCTTGGTTCTGGGCTGTTCAGGACATCCCTTTTTCCTGCTTAACTTGTCTGCAGCTCAAGCCTCTCAGAGGTTATTGATTTTTTTTTTCCTATTCTCTTCTTTCTCAAGTTTTCCCAAGGCAGATGATTTAAACATTGTTTTTAAAACTTTATGGTGAGACAATTTAAAAATGTCGTTGAAGGCTCTGATCTCTTGGCAGGGGTGGGAGAACTTCCTTATGGCGTCTGTAGAGAAAAAACATTGGTGTGCTAATCCCCTGAACCACTTCTTTCACCACAGCAGTTGTTACTCCACAACGACCACCCTGAATGCAAAGCATTGCTCTTCACTGGTGTGGGCAAAACCTGGAGTCCTTGGGGGTCTGAGGTAAAGCTGTAGGATATGGAGCAATATTAAAGCTATTCTGTTGTTATTACTTAGACAGTTCCTGTGCAGCTACAATTCCTTGACCATTTTAACAGCAAATTCATCAAGTTTAGAGGATCTCAAGGGGTTGCAATGGTTTGGCTGTGTAAGCAATGGTGGAGAAAATGCTCAAGAGCCTGGTTAGCTCCCACTGAAGGAAACCCTACTGAGACACATCCACAGGCTCCTCCATCCATCCCAAAGTTCTTTCTAAAATATTAATCTATCCACTGTGCTGGCCCTGTGCACATATGTCTGTTAATAAAAAATTAGGCATTCAGCTTATCCATGTCATACATATCCACCCAGGGTACTCCAACCACATTAGGAATTTCAGAGATGACCACCAAGGTGTTTTGCAACCCTGACAGTAGTCCAGAAAAAGCTGAGCCATACCTGGCCGTGGCTCTGTGCTATCCTCAGTGCTGGCTACATGTTCTTGCAGAAGAAGAAGAGAGTACTCCTTTCAAATATCTTCAAAGTATTGAATTATTGCATGATTTAATGTTCAGTAGATGAAATTACCCTTTCAAGTGACCTCAAATGTAATAAAGAACCAAGACTAGTCAGTGCAATGGTTTTATTGCAGAAAATTACAAAATGATGAACTGTAGCAACATAAACTTGTCATAAATTACCTTGAGTAATGAACCACGAAAAATACCAAAGGCATGTAAACTGTGTATTTCTGAGGAAGGATGCCTGTGGTGGGTAAAATACATACATAGATCCCATAAGAAAATTGTAGGTGTGATTTAGTTGGATTTGTTATTTCCTGCTTAGACTTGATCATCCTGAGTTGACCATAGTGATGTCTGAGGCAAAATTCCTGTGAGTGTAAAGTCTCGTTGTTATAAATTAATGGAAATGAGCTGACGGTATCAAAAGGTATCAGAACCATAAGGGGAGATATTTTTTTGGTTCATGCTTTCTCTATCTTCTGCATTTGGGGGTTTTGTACTAGTTCAGTCGTTTAGACCACACTTCCTTGTCTGAAGTCCTGCTATTTCTCTAGAAAGTATGTATAGGGCTAGCTCCACAACTGATATACGTATGGAGAGTTCCATCACTTCAGTGGAGCTACGCTGATTTGCATCACAGCTAGGAGATTCTTGGTGAGATTCATCAGTGTAACTGCTTTGTATTAACTGGTACAAGGGAGGATAAAATGCACAGTGACTTTAACTTCACTGTGAATCACCATTTTCAGGCAGTGGAGCTTCTCACTGAGAGACACATTCCGCATTAGGAGTACATTTAGTCATTTTTTTAGGACTCTTGTTGGCCAGGTCAGACTATCCCTTGTATGAGGGGATTTAGTCCCTCCTCAAAGGGACAGGCAATGGTACAGCTGCCATGATGCTGCAGCTGAGGGGTTCTCTTGGGCTGATGTGCACAAGCACACTCGTAGCCTGACTCAGCTGCACAAGTGCTGGAGTGACAATACTGCAAAGCCAAGTAGGCTGTGATAGAGGGATGAGGGGGAAAGGATAACCTCCTATTTGTACCTTAAATACAACTCCATGTGTGGAGAAAGTTCACTGCTGAGCAGGAAGGGCAGAGAGCTGAAAAAAGAGATGTTCTCACCGGCCGGTGTGTTCTGGTTGTGCATGAGGGCAGAGCGAGGACATCTGTGCAGCCTGGACCCTCAGATCTGGGGTCTTGCTCCTCATCTCCAGCTGTGTCCTACAAGCACTGAACTTAAAGTTACCCCTCTGTAATTAAGGGAAATTCTCTGCACACACAGGAGCAGCTGAGCAATGGGTGTCTGGTGTCTGGTTTGGGAAGGTCTGCAGGTCACCCACTCTCCGTGCCACCACTCACCACAGGGCACAGTGCTCTGAACCTGGAGTTGTGTGAGAGCCCAGCTGCAACGTGAGGTGAAGCCCCGGACAGAGTCCTAGGTGCAGGAAAAGAATACACAGAAAATGCACTGAGAGGCTGCAGGGGAGTTATTTACTTTCCCATGCCATGGTTGTGTACTTTTGGTGTAAACTATGGGCAACATGGGAATTTAGACATGCTGGGTGTGCACAGTGAAGTCCCCATATGACTCCTGCTCTTACCCTTACCCACTGGGAAAGTGCCAGTGAGTATTTTTGTAGAGCTAATAGGGCTTACAGCCACCTCCCACCCCTTTCAGAGGATGTGCAATACCTCAGCACTCAGAGGGCTGGCTCTTGAATTAACTGAAATGATAATAATTTGGAATGCAAACATATTGTAATTGATATATTATTTCTATTTGTAAAAGATGAAGAAACAATTCTGAACTAACATATCAAATTTGAATTATCTCACAGCTGGGTGGATTTGATCCAACCTGTTGGTGAGATTAAATCCAGCATCAAGTCCAGCATTTAAATTGTTATTAAATATTTGTATAGCAAATAGAAGTCATGGTTGATAGCAAATTGCTAGCATGTGAGTGCCATGTATCTGCAGGAAAACCCTCAGCTGGAAGAGAGCTATGATGGAACCACACAAGGCAAACAAAGGATGTGTTGCTGGGGCAGATGGCAACAGAGGGAGGGAGTTATTTGCCCAAGGTGACAGAGGATGGCTGGGGCAGAGCTGGGGGTTGAAATCAGACCTCAAGGACAGCAAGGGTGTTCAGCTGAACAAAGCTTGGCCTAAAGTAAGTCCGATTTTTTACTACCAAGTTAGTCAATCACTCAAACCATTTTCAATGGATGTGGTAAATTAACAGGTAGCTAAGCTCTGGGACATCACCTTATGAAGGGATGTGGCAAATTCTGTGTTCATTGTAGTCTCTGAGTTCAGGTGGGTCTCTTTCTCTTAGACATCCTCTCCATCAATCATGAAATCCTGGATTAAATCTGGGAAGTGCTGGGTACATTTCAGAGGTCTCGTTAGATGACAGAGGAGCTGGGTTACAGTGATGGTGCCTCGGGGCCTCCAGGTGTACGAACTGGAGAATCTTCTGAGTCCTGAGCAAGACCCCGAGCACAGACTGTCTGAACTTCCATTTTCAAGATCTTTGACTTCAGTTTAGGGCTGGTTTCTAACAGAAAATCAAACTTTAATGGATATAAACTCCCATTTTTCTGGTTGTAAATCACTGAAATAATAAAGAAAGCTGAAACTCTCCAAGACTTCATCTCTTTTGAGAACCAGGCAAAAGAATGTAGAATTTATTTCTGGTTTTACTTACTGTGAAACAATTATTGTGAGTGCCCAGGAACAGACAGCAAAGTTTCAGGCTTGCTTTATCTTTGAGCTGAGGATGAAGTATGGGAGCAGAGATTGGGATATGGACCAGGCACATCACAGCTGCCTGCTTGCCACAGACTCATGAAAAGTATTCTTGCTGATCTCTCTTATCCCCACAGCACATGATGAATTACTGCCATTTATCTATCTGGCCATAACAGCCTCAGAGCTCACAAGTCATATGTTCATGCCACTGCCTTTTGTAAACATGTATTTTAAAAATGCACTGATTTGATATGCACTGTTATAATTCATCAAAATATTCTCATCTCTTAACACTTAATAACAATAATAAAGATTAATGCCAAGCTCCAACATGGAAAAAGGCTGCATGACTGTGTATTTATTTTGCAATTTTAATTAAGGCTGTTTGTTACAATAAAAATTAATGTTATTGTCTTTCAAGTGCAGCACAGCCAATACGAAATAACTGGATTTCATACTGCTGCTATTTGAAATGGCACTGGGCTGGAATCAGTCAAAGGAGATGATACTGTGGATGTGTTTGTGTTTATATCTTTTTGAACCGATGGAGGATAAGAAAACACAATTCCTGCAGTTTTCTTTTGGTAGGGGTACACGGGTGGTCTGAACCACTTTGTTTCATCTGTCACTGTGTGAGTGCCACTACGGGTGACCTTTGATAAACCATTTGCCCTCCTCAGACCTTGTTTACCCTTCAGGAACTTGTTGTTGTGTTGGAACCAAAATTAAGAAAGGTCTTTTAAACCATAAATGAAAGGGGTGAAATTGTTGATGGCCGTGTTGTGAGTAGTCCTTGATGTTACTTGAAGCAGGAACCTGGTTTTATGATGGGCTGCAAACTGCCAGGTGGTGAGTCAGTGCATTTCTCTTTCCTCTGGGGGTATCATGGTAGAGAGGGATGTCATCCAGTCAGATCCCGTGTGAGGGACAGACACAGAGATGTTTGCTGTGACCAGGGGAACCAGCCCCCTCCTCCAAATCCAGCCAAAAGCACATGGTAGGCTTGATCAATGCTTTCAAGGAGAATGCTTCTGCCTCTGGGAGTTATTTCCCATCCAAACCTTCTTCTTAAACTCCCATTGCTGGTCCCAGGCACTGAGCCATCTAATGATTCCCCAAAATACTGGCACAAACTCGAATGGCTGTTGTCCTTGTCTCCTGCCCCTGCCAAGCCACCAGGTGGTTTCAGACAGCCCTGGCACCCTTCCCCCCATGCCCACCCTCAGCAGGATTCCAGCCAGGGCCAGCCAGTGAGGGCTGTCACACAGGAGCTCCCAGCACCTCATCCCCTATGGGATTTTGAAGGCAATGGCCTCTGCTCCTGAAGCTTCATATCCAAAAATGAATACAGCCCTTCACATTTTCCATATGTCTCTGGAACTGAAGTCTCTGGCTTGTACCATTGCAAGAAGCAGATGGCACATCCTGTTACTGCAAATAGGTTTCAAAGTAAGATGTATTTCAGTTGCTTTATTTGAATCAATATCCGAAATATACTTTGGATTTGGCATCTTGATAGGCTCACTTGAAATTGGTGTGAGTATATTAGGTTGCAAAGAAACAAGGACGGTCACAATAAAGGACAGCAGACACAGCCTGCCTTTTCTCGTCCTTTTTTTTTTTTGTATTGTGCAATGCAGTGTCTGTCTCCCACTCCCTTAACTTCCATCCGTGCTCCTAGACCCACTCCTTCCCAGCCTATTCCGACCTTGAACGCAAATTTGCAGCTGCCTAGACAGAGTAAGGTAGTAGGTTTGAAAATATTCATTGGGCTGAACTGTTTTCTAAATATGATGTTCCCCTTGGCAAAAATATCTGCTATCAGGACAAAATCAGCAGGTCTGGCTTTATCCAGCAGAGGGCAAAGCCACCCGCAGGCTGCCCGGGCTGCCAGGAGACCCTTCCCGGCTTCCCACCGCCTCTTCCCTCCAAAGCAAAATCATAGAATACCTCAGGTTAGAAAAGACGTGTAAGATCATCGACTCCAACCGTTAATGAAACACCCCAGAGTCTAAGGATGGCACATGAAAAATTTGTTTGGAAAACGGGCCCCTTTCGTAGGTGTGTCCCTGCACGTGGGGTGGGAAGTGCCCTTGGTAACCAGGCAGGGTGTTTTCATCATCTGTCACTTATTAGCCTTTTCTCTGTGTGCTGCTTTTCATAAAGAGTGAGATTAAGGACCCTTTCTGCTGTGAGAGCAGGCAACTGAGACAGCTTTTGCTGGAAGGAACCGTGAGTAGAGCGGGTAAAGGGGGGGAAGCACAGGGAAGAGCCGAGGGTACACCCAAGGAAGAGCTGTGTGCTTCAGCCCTTCTGCCATAACCTGCCACCCCAAAATACCCCTCGTTTTATGGCTCTTTATTGCTTATTCCCCTACCCCAGTCACTGTTATATGGTTGGATATATATATATATGTGTGTGTATATATATATATGTATGCACACACACACACGTGTATATATATATATCTCACATTCACTGTGTCTGCTCACTGAGAGAGGGGTTTCTGGGTGGAACTTTCTAGGGCCAGGCTGACCCACTGCTGCCACTGAGATCCACAGGAACAAATGATGTCCTGCTCACCATAAAAGTGTAGATTTGTCTACCATCCATTTGCACTGTTAGCATTTGGACTGGCACATGGTGTGATCTTTGAGGTTGCTCTGTGCAGGGCCAGGAGCTTGATTCCATAATCCTTGTGGGTCTCTTCCAACTCAGGAGATTCTATGGATCCTATGCCAGCTCCTGCTGTGACCAAGAGCATTAGAGGGGGCTCGAGCAAACTGTGCTAGGAGGGTGCTGAGTAATTAGCTGACAAAAGTCCTTGTTCCAATCCTAAATTGTCAGGGATCGCCTCACTCTGCTCAGCCATGGATTTTGATCCTTTCTAAAGCTCCTTGTAGAAAGTGTTGCTAAAAGTTATTCCTTCCTCAAGTCTGTTGAGTTCTTGGCTCAAAAAATGAGATCATTTTTATCTGTGTTGTATAAAGTTATGATCGTATTCTAATCAAAACACTAATCCCAAGGTATTTCCAGATGCCTTGCCAATAACTAACAGAGACAGTAAATATGATTTGATACCTTAGAGCTCCTCTGAGTCTGATTCTCATTGAGATGAAAGCCTTCAGGCAACTGAGAATTTGGCTCCTACACTGCTGAGGAAAACCTAATCAGAAATAGGGGTGGGATTCCCAGTGGTTCCCAAGAGGTCCTTGCCTGGCTCTGGAACAAGCATTTAGGATTTCATTTCTGGCAGTTGTCTTTTGGAAAAATAAAGCCTGTCATTTGAATGTGGGCCCTTCATACAAAAGGAGTTTTTAGAAAGCAGAGAGATCTGCAAAGCCACACACAAAAAGAGGAGAAAGGGGGAAAATTAGATGGAGGAAACATCTGCTAAAGTTTTCCTGTTATTTCAGGAATGTTTGTATAACTCAAGCATTCCCTACCTCTTTTTCTATCACAGACATCATCTTCTCTAAAGGATTGTCTCGTGTTCCACTCCCCATCACACAACCTCTCTCCCTGCTTGTGTTTGCTTACACAGAAAAGCAATATTGGGAATGTACTTAATGCATCTGAGTTTAGTTTTAATGGGGCTAAGCAGCTGGGGACAAGAAGGGCAATGCAGCTCGCTCATCTCCAGCCCCAACTGGAGAGCCTCTGAGTCTCTCCATCTCCTCTTTCAGCTGTTAAAACACATGGAATTATGTGGGATTCCATAACCTGAGACTAAAGCCCTTTACGTCCAGTGCAGAGCAAACACCCCAAACCTGAGGCAACCTTGTGTTTCTTGTTATACAGTTAATGCAAAAGGCTGGTCTCATTAAAGTTTTAGTAGCAGTTGGGTTTAGATCTGTGCATAAAAAGTGCTGAATACTGGTCTGAGTATTGAATTTGCTCAGACCTTGCTGAAGCTGGAATACACAGAGCGCATTACATTGAGGATAAAAAGTAAAAACTCCCTTGGATTGTCCTGGTGCCATCATAAATGAATCATCACTTAGCTATTAAGAGCCATGCTTGATCATGCAATTTAGAGCATACCAAAAAGAAGCACTGGCTGATTCATGTAACAGTATCAGAGCACAGCACATTTCCTGTGAAACATCTGTGAGGTTGGACAGAGTCAGATGCAATTCAGTTGCAAAGCTGGAAGAGTGTTCCTGATGGATATATCTACCTACCTCCAGGCAGGCTGAAAATCTGTTTTCTGTCCAACCAGAAGGAAAAAAAAAGTAAGGAAAGCTTTGGCTGTACACTTTGGGATAGGCCGTCCCTCTGGGTGATCTGGTACCTGTTGTCATTTCCAGCTCTGACTTCTTCACTGGTGCTGTCACCTGCAATGTGGACACCTGCCCACAGGAATATGGACAGAAACCACCAAATTGTCTCAGTTTCAAGAGCAGCTTTCTGAAAGCACTTCCCTAGCTGGGTTTTACACAATAACATGGGGTCTTGGTCCTGATCTTAATCCTGTAAGGGTTTTCCCCTCCTCCCCATGCCTGTACAAGAGACAAGAGACATAACAAAATCCACCCTGTAAGGAAATAATTTTTTCCTTGCTCAATCAGAAACATATGATATTAACCTTTGGAGAAAAATACATCAAGTTTTATGTTTGCTCCTACAGTAACATTAGGAATTGATTTCAGGACAGACTACAGCAGTACTAGCTAGTACTTTAGCAGGACAGTAAAAACAGGTATCAAGTCACTAGTATGAGAATCATTGCCTAGATACCATAATAGCAGGCAATATGGGAAAACCCTAATAGACAGTGGTTATGTATGTAAGGGAGAGCATGTAATTTAGTGTGGGAATGGCTGGGCTTAACACCTGTATTTAGTCCTTAAGTTCAGCAAACTAATTTCCAGAAGCCTAAATTAATAAACGGTGTGGTGTTTTCTTCTCATTAGACTTTAGTCCTTGTTTCCATTACCCTTACATGCCAAGTAAGGCACTTCTCTCCCTTGGGACCAAGGGCTGAGTAACAATTTCATGTATAAAGCCCTCTCCAAGTGCTCTTTCCTCTCACCCTCCTCCCCCCATTTCCAATGGGGAGAAATGGGATGAAGGGTCTCATCCAGAGCTGCTCTTCGGATCATGGGCAGTACAGAGGCTGTGGGCATCAGGCTGTCTGGACAAGGAAGCATGCCAAATATCTTGCTGATATATATATATATATATATATATAAAAGAATTAATACAGACCTACACCTCCCTTAACTCCCATGTTTCAAACACCAGAAAACAGTCTGCTAGTAGTTGTAAGCCTCTTTCTAGCACAGACACTGCTCAAACCTTCCATCTTTCCATTTTTTCCCAGCTGTGATATTACCTGTGTGCTCTCTCACATGCAGATGAGAGATACCTGGCAGATCTCTGCTCACACAGTTACCTTCCTGCCTCATGTGTAACCTTTGGGCACTGGTTCCTGTTCCAGCTCCATAAGGATCTAAATGCTCTTATATCTATCCTGAAGCAGGGTAGTTTGCCATGCCATCAGTTTCAAGGAAAATTTCCACAAACCTCAGTGTAATGGGTAACACAATATGAATGACAAAAAATCCCAGCCACTTGTGCTGTACAGCAGGGCATCATGTAAAATAGAGTTAACAGCTCGTAGCTTCTTCTACATGCATTTGTATGGATGTAGCAGTGCACATGACTTTGCATTTCTCTTTATAAAGCAAGTTCTGAGAACATGAATGGAATAAAAACAGCAATCCACTGGCTGAATTCAGACCTTTGGGTAAACAACAGGGACCTACTGAAGCCAAAAAGAGCTTGCAAAGTTTTCTCCCCTTTATTTGTCTCTGACTGCACTTTTCTGGAAATGACAGTGCGTGCTAGACATGAAAAGCAATTAACGAGCATAAAATAATTCAAATCTTTCATCTAGGAAACGTTTTGCTGTATTTATTTTTTCCCATAATCTTTAAGAAGCTGGGTTCTGCTTTCTATCAGGAGCAAATTAGTAACCTCCATTTCTTCTTCCCCGCCTGAGGAAGAAGGTTTGTGTCAGTAACAGGTCAGAGAATGAGCAGGGGTTTCAGATCAATTTGCAGCTGATGTTTGTTTGCATTGTTTCAGAGTTTGGTCATTTTATTAGATATCCTTCAGCTATCACATAAAGTATCCGCCAGAGCTCAGGGGAGAGTTTGCAGCCTGCCTCTGCAGGGGCTCTGTTCTCCTTGAGAAAGAAAAACCCTTTAGCAAAGAGCTGAGTGACTGTGCAGTGCCTGCCCACGTGTCCTCCTCCAGCTCTTGGCCACTGATCCCAGTAAGCCGTATGCTTATTGACTGCTTTGGAAGATGCAAGGCAGAAAACAGGTTGGATCTTTAGTTTAGTGCACTTAGGGTTTTTTACTGCATTGGCCTGGAACTGGGATGAAGGTTTTCAAAAGAAATTGGGATCTGAGAAGTAATGGCCCCACTTATATTCATGAATTATGCCTCAGGAACTGATTTACTGCGCACCGCTTTGGAGAGATGCAGCAGCCTCTCTGGAGGCTGAGCAATTCCACACCCCTGGAACTGTTCAAGGTCAGGTTGGATGAGGCCCTGAGCAACCTGACCTAGTGAGTGGCCTCTCTGCCTGTGGCAGGGGGGTTGAAACTGGGTGATTTTTAAGATGCCTTCCAACCCAGGCTTTTCTGTGATTCTCTAATTCTGAGGCTGGAGTCTGGACAGGCCAGAAGTATGGGAGCAGGAGGATCTCAGGGATGCAGAACTGGCAATGACCCAGTGAGGCACTGCCCTTCAGGATGGGGGGACAATGAGCCCCCCAGCCCTTTGTTGGTATCACGTGAATCCAGGGCTGGGCATTTGGTGAAGAGGTTTGGTGTTAGCAAAGCTGCTGAACAGCTCCTGTCACACTCTGTCACCAGGCAGAGAAAGGTGTTCAGACATGCAGAAGGGTTAACAGATCAAGAGACAATTGTGTTACATCAGTTGTGACAGTGGCAAATTCTGCTAATTGCTATTGATTGTCAGGAAGTTTTATTAGACTGGGATGTCAGCTCAAGTTTAGCCATAAAAATGTGTATTTCAGCTAAGATAATAATCAATGGTAGCCTTTAAATGCTACAATACTTTTCTGATTGAGCAGATTGAACACAGTGCTACTGAAGTTGCTAATCTAACACATTTCTTGGCGGGCATAAATCACTGCCTGCATGAACAAAAACTTCTCAGTCCTTCAGCTAAAGGCACTCTTTTTTTGAAGGCATATTTGGACACTTTATACTGATCATTAATAATGCAGAAAACTAAACAGCAATTAAAGACAGAAAAATATATGTTCTGGTTTGTAGGACTGCTGAGTAACTGCAGTCCTAGTTAGAGATAACAGATGTCGTGGGTGTTCTGCACTTAAAAAAATATCTTTTTCATGGTCCTCAGGAAAATGAATGGGCCTAATTTAAATGAAGAGATTTTTCTGGTTTTGGAAATATCATGTGGGTTCATTTTATTGACTCATTAGTAAATTAATTCCTTGAACCTTAAGTTTTTGGATCAATGAAATACATGCCCAGGAATGTTTGGGAGCTTCTATGACTATTAAATTCAGTACAGTGTTTGGGATGCTTTTGTTTTTTAGTGAATATCTTTGCTTTGGCTGTAAACAAGGAACACTTTCTAGTGGGCATGAAACAATTTTGGGGTTATGGGGGAGACAAACAAATGCCCTTGGCCGCTTGCACCACAAGTACAGCCGCCTTGCAGCTCAGCAGATGCCATTCTGTCATCGTGGTGGGCACAGCTGAGCTTGGCTCCTCCTTTTGAACTTCAGGATTTTCTTATTTCCCTCTCCCATAGTGTGTCCTTGACATGTGCTTGCCTTCCTTTGCCATTTCAAGCAGCTCTGTGTTTGCCAGGCTGGTTTTTCACAGCAGCTGTGTGATAAAGAGTTGTTTTGCAAAGGTTAAGCTGTGTCCTCTTTTCTCTCTTTGTCGGGCGGCAGCAGAGGCAGCTGCTTTCTCATCCCATGTTGGATTGTGTGGTAAAACATGACGGGTCAAGTTCCCTGGTCTAACCCAGCTGCTCTCAGCCCAGCTCTGAGAGCAGAGTGGTTAGACTGGTTTTAGGTCACCCTCTCTCAGCACTTTTCTTTTTGGCTCAGCCTTAGTCTGAGCTCTGGCAGAGGTAAGGGGGTCTTGGAGGCTTCTGGGGGTGCAGGGGCTGCCAGCAGCCTCAGCAAGGGTGTGGGGTGATGGTCACAGCTCCCCAGGGGAGACTGGAGGAGCCATGGGCATTCCAGGCACCTACAGGAGCCCAAGGTGACCATATCTTCCTGCAGGTGTTGTTCCTAGCCTCCGATCCAGGTCAGAGACACTTTATTCCTATTAGTAGACCTTTGGTCCCGTTCAGAAGTGCTGCAGAGCTTGTGCCCATTTTGGATGAGATGCAACTCCTTGGTTTGGCACACCGTGATCTGCATTATGTTTTGGACTGGTCTGGAGTGAAGTCTTAGGCACTGGAAAGGCATTATGCTCCCCCCAAAAAAACCTTCCTTGAGAGCTCCCTTCATTTCCTGGGTCTCAGCCAACCTTAGGACATTGCAGGTGTTTTGTCTTGTGCAAGGATTTTTGCTTTTTAAGGCTGCTCATGGGCAATGAACTGCTTTATGCCAGCTTGGACATCAGCTTTACTTCAAAAATGCCCATGTTATTCTTCCTCATAAGACAACAGAAGACACCATAATGCTTTAGCACCTCGAGTAAAGAAACCACCGTTTCCGTTTTTTCCAAACCCAATGCCCTAAAAAAGGGCTGGTTACACCTGTGCCTTCTGCAGACCAATGTCCTGCAGAGCTGTGGCTAACCCAGGCTCCTAAATTTCAGGGAATTTCATGTGCTCTATGTTTTTTTCCTTTTATCACAAACACCACGGAAATTGTGTGGATTTAGATAAAGCTATGTTGATTGCTTGCATTACTTTTTCAGTTACAAATGTTTACTATGTGTTGGCTAGGATATAAAGTATTTTTTGCTCAGTGTTTCACAGATAATGATCAAGACTATTTACTGCAGGAGGATGGCCCTCCTTCTGTCTTCAAAGGGAGAAACACTTTTAGGCTTTAATCCACTTTATTTGGAGATCAGGGCTGAAAACTGGATTGTGCACGTCTGTTGAATGCCAAAGTAAAAGCTATAAATCTTGTAGTAAGAGAAAATAACTGATTTTAAATTAGGCAGTTCCATAGGAAAGGAGTCCTGTGGTCTTACTTGCTGTCCCAGCAGGGTCTGGGAAAGTTTGGTGTTCTTATTCGTGTGCTGTACTGTACTGGATAGAATAAAAACAGCCTCATTAGTTCCATATGATAAATTATAGATCTAAAAATACCCATCACATTTAGATGCTGCAATGAAACCAATTTTCACTCAGGAGCAGAAAAAAGAGAGGAATTTGCTAAGAATCAATTGGGTAAGACATCTGCTGAGACTGCTGTGCTGTATCTGCTAAACATTAAGCACAATTCATTGCTGGTGTAAAATGCCATTTTAAGCAGCCCCATATCCAGGTGTGCACCAGGGCCTGTACGTGGTCACAGAGCTGCTCAAACCTGGGGGTAACACACAGAATTCTTGCTTTCAGCTCAGTTTTGCAGTCTTGTCTTTTCAGAACAAGGACTATGAAAACCAAGCTGCCTGTGGACATATTCTGTGCCTTATTGCAGATATTTCTGGTCATGCACCATACTTGATGGAGCTAAAACACTTCTAGACACTTTTCAATTGAATGTGCTTCTGCTGTGTGACCTTTAGAGATTTACAGATTCACTTGTTGTCATACTTGGCATGTGAGTTACTTTTCTGAGAGAGGGGATAAGGAACAGGGAGCTGTGAGGTGTTGGATATCCGGTGCCAAGGATGCTATTAGAAACCCATGAAGGAAGGCTGGGTGGCCACAGCAAGGACACAGAGCCACAGTGTGTGGTGCAGATAAGGACTAAACAAGTCCTGCATTTTGAAAAACCTGCTGAGTCAAACTTCCACCCAGCAGCTTGGTAGACATTCCCAAAGCAATCTCTTGGACTGAAAAGGGCTGAGGAGCTGTAGGCACTTGGAGAATGGAAGCTTACCTTAGCTGTGACATGTACAGCAACAACAAGCTGAAGAACCTGCCACTGGAAGCTCTAAGGTCAAACAAAGCCAGTGAGATCCCATATCTTGTTCAGGAGCCACATTTCACACAACTGCCTGTTACTTGGAGCCCTGGTGGGTGCTTCAGCCAGTTCCTGCCGTCAGCAGAGGTTTCTTACCACAGACCCACTGCATGGGATTGGCTTGGGTGGAACTGTCCATGCTGCTTTTCTAGCATTAATTCATATCAAGAAATGCATCACATATCACACCAAGTTCCCAGTCTAACCCTTCAGGCCCAACAGCCATAGTTCCTTAGCTTTATTGACTGTACATGTCATTTTTTGTCCATGTGCCTCCTACAAGTAAATGGTTTTGATCTTGCTCTCAGTGTGTACCCTCCGCTTCAGCCCCATGCTTCCATGCTTAGCGTAAGGCATAAATCAGCAAAATTAATTAAGGATTCTTTGAGAGCATTAACACTTCCAAGTCTTTTAATGCCTTCATTTAAACAGTCAAGGATGTGACATGCTTTTTCAAGCCCTCTGAAGCGATGGTGGTGTGTGCATTGTTTATGTGGGTGATGGCAGGCTGCTGCCTTTACGGTTTTACTCAGTCATCAGGCATTTACTGCAGGCCAGAAGCTGTAATGACTAGGAAAGAAATTTACTCTGTTTCAGACAGAGCTATTAAAAGAAAATTCTTGTCAAAGTAATTCTTATCTCATGACAGGATTGCTGAATTACTGCGTATTACGGGAAAGGGAATTGCAAGTGTGTTGGCTCTTCTTCCCATTAGAACTATTGTTTTATTACAATTGTCATAAATGCACACACACTTTTTTATAAAATCTTTGAAAATATTAAATCATCCTGCATTAGATACTGAACATAAGATAATGTTATCAAAATTAAAGAGCAGATTGCTCAGACAGGTTGGCAGGGTGAGAAGTTCCTTTCTTTGGCTGTGTAAGTGCATGTCCCAGACCAAAGCAAGAGTGGAGCACTGAGGAATAACACCTCCATTCCTCTGGGACACCCAGAGAGGTAGTTCTTCCTAGGAGAGACAGCTCAAACTGTTCCTTGCACTGACCCCTCTCCTCATCCCATCCCCATGTCACCAGGGTGCAAATCCATGAGCACAAAGCTGTCTAATGTGGGACTCTGCAGGTCAGTCCCACAAGCTTATCACGGTGAGAGCTCTCTGTCTCCAGTTAAGGATCCTGGATGAAAAGGGATGACAATGCTCAAGGATCTATGCAGCCCCACAGGCAAAAAGTGCCTTCTCATCTCTGGGTCATTTTGTATTTGTCTCCCAGCCCAGTTCCTGCCTCCCACCACCGAACCCCCCGCTTGCCTTCCCTTGCCCCTGCGGCCTCAGTGGACAGGGCAGCCCCATCTGCAGATCTGCAATGCAACAGAGCAGCATAAGAAACCGTTTTCACTTACCTCTGGTTTTAGACCAAAATACTAAATCTAAATGTGCTTCAATTTCTATCTCAAATGTCCAAGGCAATGGTGTGGAAATAATATGTAGCTTTAAAAAGAAATCAGAAGAAATACTTTTCTCAGCCCCTTGCGTATTACAGAACATTAGTCTACTGACACCTTCCTGCAGAAGTTGTGCAGGCTGGGGTTTGGTATCATTCCCAAAGTGTGCCCCAGGTGCTTGGGATTTATCAGAGGAGGGCTGTGGGTCCGTGTCACCGTTCCAGGTGCGTGCAGCAGCACAGCCTGTGCGTGTCCAGGGGTTGCTGACCGTGGAGTCTGCAGCAGCCACGACACTGAAACCTTTTCCTGTTCACCAAGGGCGTCATCATCTCTTCTCCCACCTTTAGTTTCCGTCTCCTACAGCTTCTGCACGATAACAGGATACAAATGTGAAATCAGGAAACTGCCTGATACATGCTGGATGACCAATTAATCACTGGTCCATGTGCCTGTGGTGATGGGCCCTGATAAACAGCAGTGCCACTAACCCTTCCTCTTCCAACTGCTTATGTCTCCTAAAATCCCCTCTCCATGGGCTCACCCTGTCCTCCCCAGCACAGCACCACACTCCAGCAGCAGCCAGCTCAAGGACACAGCCTGGAGCATCTCTCCAGAGGTCCCTCTGCTAGTACGATGGGCCATTCTCTTACTATAATGGGCATTTTTGTCCTAAAGAAACAACCCCCGCTAGATCTATACGTGCAGCTGCTTGTTACTGGCTGGGGCGGGGTCCCCTCCAGCCATGGGAGGCAGGAGCCAGCTGAAGTCAAGTGTGCACCAGCCCCTTGGTTCATGTCTTGATCTGCCTCCTGGGATGAGGACAAGGACCCACCTCGCTACAAAGCCTTTTTACTAACCTGGCCCCTCCTGTAAATGGTGTAGGAACAGGAAACCATTTTCCTCCTCTTTAAAGTTTTGGTGTAACTTGAGAGTCAAGCTTTATGCAGATCGGAACACGTTAGTAATGTCTGGAAAGTAATTATGGCATGTATTATTATTTTAATATTTACCAAGTGCTGACAGAGTAATGTTTTTATTAAATCTTTAGGGAGGGTGAAATACATACCACAAGGCATGGGAGATGAAGATTGTCTTCTGAAATCATTCATTTAAAATTCAGTTTTACAGTCACTTCCCTGTGATCTACTTTTAATCATATATTGGTTTCTTTGCATCTTAAATTATATAAGGTGGCTAATGATTTTAACTTAAAGTTCTTTATGGAAGAATGCAAATAATAGTTCTGCCTAGTCAAGGCACGCTGTGAACTTCTTACTGAAAAACAATTTATCATTATACTGAAGTGCAATGGAACTTTGCTGCAAGCTTGAAATCTTTCTTCTCACTTACTGCAATTGTGCAAGAGCAATATGCCAAGGGTTATCAGAAGATCTCTATTTTTAAAATGGAGACTATGAGATTGAATAACTTTTGGCCTCTGTTTTATTTTTCTCTACAATGAGGAAAATCCACTAATGTAATCTTGCAAAATCAAAGAGCAGAATTTCAATATTCCTCATGTCTGATAGTTTGGATAATCCAATCCAATTCAATCCAGATTTTCAACCGTTTTTTGGGTTTTTTTTCTCAAAGAATATTTATCATAACCAAGCATTAGGGTTAGACTTTTTAATCCCACTTGCTTCCTTTTCAGAGAATGTACAGTCTTCTGTCATCACTTGTCACCTAAGTGAATGCATTTCTTTATGAAAAAGCATTGAGTTTAACTCATTAATTTGCTATCAAAGTGATTGTAAAAATTAGTGAACTTGATTTAGATGCTCCACAAAGATTTGAGTCACAGTGTTGGTGAACCACTGAGGTTGGGTCCTAGAATAAATGTTTGTGATGTATCCAGTCTAGTCTTCACTGTAACATTTGGTAACTCCAGCAGTTGGCCCTTGATTATTTTAATTTAAAACATGTCCACTGACTTGAGAGGGAAATCTATAGCAATATAATTACATGAGTATATGAACTTCAAGACAGCTGAGGGACATAAAATCACTGAGAAGCCCACAGTCTAAAAGAAATGAGTAGCTGATAGGTGGAGTTCCCTGACATCTGGATTTCACTACAGCAAAGCATTGTGGAAACCTGACTGGGTTTCATTTGCTCATATCCCATGGCTTTAGCTAAAACTCTTAGGTTTTATACTTTGTTTTAATTCCCAGGTTATTAATTGCCAATACAGATAAGATGTCTTAATGTGCGTGAGCACTCCTTCCATTGCATTTCATTAGGAAGATATCATTCCTTTTCAGCCACACATCATTAAACATTTCAAAGCATATCCAGAAAGGCAGCTGTATATATGAGACACATTACTACAGGTAATATATTCTGCTGAGCTGCACAGCCCTGCAGATAAAGAGGCAGTGCTGCCCTGGCTGCTGGCACCGGGGTGTTCAGGGCACACGCAGCATCCATCGCTGTTGAACACAAACTCTATTACTTTTTCAACTTCTTTTTATTTGCCTCTCCCCTCCCACCCTTCAGACACCAAGGCTGCATGCCTGCTTTTGCAGGGGAATAGAACAGACTGCAGCCTGAAAGCCAAAATCCACAGTCAATACAAGGATGAATGCTTCACCACCAGACCCCTCATGTAGTTATTTGTGTGAGTGAAGTTCAAAGGCAGCAAGCTACAAAACGCTGCCAACCCCCTCAGTGTGAGAGGATGGGGAACTGAGCCCTTAATCCACGCTGCGCTGTCTGGGCAGCACTCGCATCGACGGATTTCAGCTTGCCATGGAATTGATTAGCGCTGCAGCGCTGCCTCGCTGCCTGTCTGGGTTTGAGCGAGCCCTGTATCTATTATCAACCATTCTTATCCTCAGAGAACCTCTCTCAAAGTTCAGCACAGTCTCTCAAAGTTGCCCACAAGGCAGCATTATTCTAGTCAATACAAATATAATAAAAGCCAGCAGGAGAGCGGGCAGGCTCCTTATGCTGAACGAGAGCTCCTTACACTGAATGAAAGCTCAGGAGAGATGATTTCTTAGAATAAGCAGCAAATACACAACTGCCCTCAGATATAAAAGTCACCCGGCAGTCAGTATCATATTGAAGGTATTTTATTTATTTTTTTCCCAGCACTTGTGCATCTGAGCTTCCTCAGAGACCTTTTCTGCAGCTGTATGTCAGCTTTTACTTAACACCATTATCATGGTAAAGGCAAGAAGTCTCTATTAAGGGACTCCTAGCTGGGCACACATGCTGGCATATTAATTTTTCCAGACACTATAGTACAGCTGCATTAAGCCCCTGAGCTGGCTCAGATATATAAGGTCCTCCACAAGTCATAAAATGCTCTCAGGTGCTTCCACCCTGCGTGGTTCATCCCCACAGGGACCAAGGCTCAGTGGTGCAGAACTGGTCTGGGCAATCACAGCAACAGCTGACTTGGGAACACAAATCTGTGCCCACCTGGAGTGCATGTTCATACAGTCATAGGATATAGAAGGGACAGAGCACAGGGTTATTGGGAATAACTGAGCAAACTGGCTTTTTAAAAAATACTATTCTATGAGGGAAGATAAAGAGAAATTTAGACTTGACTCATTTCTCCCAATCTCCTTTCCTGTGATGGTGAAGTAAGCACTTTGTGCTATTGTGAGCTTTATTAAATGGCTTATCACACACTTAAATGTAATCCTTCAGACAGGAGATGTCTACAAATGCTATTCTTTAAACGTGCTTTGGCTCCTGGTGATTTACTCTTTCTTGGCCATCCCTGCACCTATTTTTCATATTTATCCACTTTAAATTGCATTAGCACCAACACTACACCGGTGTGCAGCTGCTGGCTGTGCCCGTCTGTCCGCCCCAGTCTCCTGAACAGAAATTCCTGCTGGCTGCCTGCAGCAAGGCAGTGGGATTTAAAGGAGGTTTTTCTTGAGCCAGCTACTGTAGCTGGATTAAAGAACTGACATAACTATCACTGCTTATTCTGGCCTGATAGATTTACTGTGGTTCTTCACATTTAGAAGGAGCCTGGTGGGGTGTCTTTGCACATGTCTAGAACTGCAGCTGGTACAGAAACACGGGGTGCTTAAACATGGTGCTCTGGGTATTACCAGTGTTGGCACAGTTCTGGGAGGAATTTTCTCCCCTTTCCAACACACAGTCTATTACAGAACTGTCCTTAACCCCGTGGGCTATTCACCTGCATCTGATGGACTGAACGTCAACTATCTCTGAGTCAGAAAACAGGATTTTGATGGGGAAATTATTTGAATGGGGCTATCAAATCCTGCTCCCTCTGTCTTTAAAAGCTCTCTCCATGTCTGTGTTACTTCCTTTCCATTTGCAAGTACAAAAGAACAGCAACAAGAAATTCTCAAACGAAATGGAAAAGGAATAGCATTGACATGAGACAACACATTAACAACCCAGCCCTGCTCCATGCAGAGCGAGGTCTCCCCTCAGCACACAGCCTGGCCAGGATTAGAGAAAACCCCAGGATTTTCTTTTTTAATCCTAAAAGCTGTTACTTGTGTTTGATAGATAAACAGTTGCTTTTATATACCACTGAATGGTGTAAATGACAGCAATAACACCCCAAGGTGCTGCCAAACAAATTGTGTATTGCAAACAGTGGGTAATGAGGGACCTGGAGAGGAGCTTAATTAACTCTGCCACTATGCAGCAGTTGAGTTTTGTCAGTCCAAGACAGAGCACAGAAAGAAATTCATGTTCCTGAGGGGGCCACAGGATGCTAATAGTGATGGTACAATTCATGTGGCTTTGCACCCTGGGCACCATCACCCACCAGGGAACACAGTGAGAGGCGGGGAAGAGAAGGGACCCATGGAGGAAGCAGCAGTGGAAGGAAAACTGTGATCCTCAGAGAGATCTTGGAGGCAGCCGAGGGAAGAGGAGCTTCCTGGAGAAGTCTGAATGTGGCAGGAGTAGAAGTGGGTTACGTTTCACTCCTGGTTTGATCACACAGGAAGAATTGCTTTGGCCCCAGCATCTGCATGGGCAAAGGCTGTATGGTGTGTGCAGCTCCCAAGGTACCAACCCCTGGCCCCAGGCAACAAGGAGCAAAAGGGGAGACACTGGTTTGGCAGGAGTTTGGGGTACATACCTGAGTGCAGTTTGCTGCTGGCAGCACCCCATAAAGGCAGCACAAATATGCAGTTTTCAATGGGGCTTCATAATTAAGACTGAATATAGAAAAAAATCCCTCAATTCCTCCATGAAGTCAGATAACTCCAAACAAGAAAATTCCTCTCCCTCTCTCCTAGAGCAGCTGCTTCATTTAAGTAATTCAGACACCTCCATTCCTGCTCTGTAGGATGCTAATGGATGGAGATGCTTTGCAGAGGGGCTGAGTCCCAGCCCATGCCGAGTCCCACCTGTGCCAGCTCCCCTGCAGGCACTGACGGTGGGTGACTGCCTGGAGAGGGAGATTTGGGGAGCCCAGAAACCTCCTTGCTCTTCATTTGCTCTTCGTTTCTGTGCATGCTGCTGCAGAGGAAAAAGCCATCAAGCCTTTCAGAGGGAGCAGGGATCGATGCCACACAGATCAAATCAGCAGTTGGGAAACTTTGGGTGAAAGTGTAATACTGTGAGAGCTTCCAGCTCGGTTTCATTCAAGTCCTGATACTGAGGTTTTAGTGCGATGCCAATTTTAGCTTGAATTGTCTGACAGCTCCTCTTTGTGAACAGGAGCAATATTGACAGAATGGTACTTTTTGAAAGAAGAGTGATTTCTTTTTTTCCCCAGAGAAAATACACTCCATATGTAATGGGATGGTGCTGTTTCTTTTCCTTCTGAACTAAGGCTGCTTAAAAAGAAAGTCTGATAGCTGGTTTTCATTACAATCATGGCTTTGAGTTTTCTGGGAAAATAGGTATTAGTTATAGGATCTGAGCTCATGCTATTTTAGGGAGGTTCCCCTTGGAGTTACTGTTCAGGTGCCTTCTCTGGGAAGCTCAATGGAACACGTGCCCTGGGCAGCTCCTGGCTAAATCCCAAGGGTGCCAGGCAAGGAAGGATGAAAATCATTGCATTTTAATGGGGCTCTCATTAATTATACTCTTGAGCTGAAGGGGACCATGGTGTATTAAGTGAAGTCAGTACCATAAAGCAGAATGTGACCTGGAGGGAGAGGAAAGAGCCCTTCACATGTGCAAAGGCAGGACCAAATGGACCATTCCCACTTCCTGGGTTCTTAAAACCTGCATCCTAAATCCCAGTTTGCTGTCCCCCAGACAGAGAAAACTGTTTATGCTGGGAAAAAACAAACTGACAACCCTAAATTTCTCTGCCAGGCTCCTTTTTCCTTCATCATATTATTTTTTTCACATCTTGTCATTCATGTCATGCCACAAAGAGAAGCAGCAAGAAATGAGCAGCTATCAATGAGTCCAGAAATCCCAGTATGATGGTAAATCACAAAGGCTGTGTCATGTCTGCAGCTTGGAAAGGGTGGGTGGGTTAGTGGACACTCGATTTCCACCCCCCTCTTCTGCCTGTGACCTGCCTGCTGCAGGGAACTGCTTCCCTGATGAGGGGTAAATAATGGGAATATTCAACACTCCATTACACAATGCTCTGACTTATTTTGCCTAACCTCAACGAGATCCAGAGATAGAAAAGTTGGTGTCATAATGAAAATGGTAATTAAAGTTTTGGTCAGATTGAATCCATTACATCTCTCCCAAGTACCCAGTATTGATTTCAGCCCCAGACCCAGGGATATGTAGTCTGATACCTCTGTAATTTTGTGAGCAGAGGCCTAGGCCCATCACACATGCCATTTGTGTGGCTTAAGCCCAAGAAAATGCTTCCAACCAACTTCAGCTCTGTAGGATTCCTGTTTTATTGACTCCAAGCAAAGGCGAGTGAGCGGAAGCTGTATCTGCCACAAGGAAGATGGCTTTTGCCACCCAAGCTGTAAATAGAAGGGAAAGGGCTATTTTGGCTATATTTTTGTGTTGGCATAAAACTGCAGCAATTGCCTTATTCAGTGGGTAATGTAATGTTAATGCGGCCCTGTAGCTGGGGGCGAGAGAACTTAAGGTTTAATCATTTTGTAATGCACTTACCCTGCCCATTTTAGATTTGTCAGCTGTCAAAAATGAACTGCGGTTTTATCCCGGGACTATATATAGAATTACTATTTATATATTTTTTCATCTGCAGCTTATGCAGTTTAAATGAAAAAAAAAAAAAAAAAAAAAAGAAAGGAAAGGAAAGGAAAGGAAAGAGCCAGGATGGAGCGAGGGGGGATGCACCCTTGGCTCTGCTGCGTTCAGAGAACTCCTCAGTGCCTCTCGGCAGGAAAACGCTGCCTTCACCTAAGCCTAGGCTTAGGTAGTTGGCATTTTCAATAAAACAACACCCATTTTCAGCAGACTTTTAGTGTTGTGGGGAGTGAGGCACGGAAATGTTGCACATGAAGATACAGCCATGCAGAAATGGCAGTTGGTGAACTTCTGCTCTGTCTCTCACGAATCTGTCATTTGTAAGAACCAAACTCCAGGAAATCCCCTCCCATGGCATCACTCCTCACCAGTTTTATTGAAAAACCATAATATCCTTTTGCTCTAAATTCTTACTAAAAGCCACCCACGTTACAGCTTTTTGTATACATATTTTTAGCAGTTCTCAAACAAAGACAATTCCTCCTTTGACTGCCGTGTCCTGCTGCTTTCCCTGCTGTGGCTCCTCACAGCATCACTGGAAATCTCATGGCGCGTTGCAGACTGCCCGAGTGCTGATTAATGTCCTTGCCAAGAAAAGAAGGAAGGGGTTTGCAAATGGATTTGCTGCTCCTATCAGCTCAAAGTACTTGAATGTGTTTGCTTTTTTGGGGCAGCCATTTGAAAAAAATCCGAGGGAAACTTGAGAAAGTAGAACGTCCTGCTGGCCATAAATTCCAAATATTCCCATTGTCTCCTCTTTTAATCAAATACTTCTTCTGAAAGTGATTTCTGTAGGGAGGTTTGCCTTGACTGTTCTCTCTGCTGCTACATCCTACAGGCCAAGGGAATTCTTTGCTCCAGCAGTAATAATCGATGTTTTTTAAGAAGCAAGAATAC
Source organism: Aphelocoma coerulescens (assembly GCF_041296385.1). Classification (NCBI taxonomy): domain Eukaryota; kingdom Metazoa; phylum Chordata; class Aves; order Passeriformes; family Corvidae; genus Aphelocoma; species Aphelocoma coerulescens. The sequence continues at coordinate 15,576,223 of NC_091026.1, read as the reverse complement.
CCCTGTTTTCATCCATAGCATTTACCTACAAAGAACATGGTAATTTATACAGCAAATGCAGCCTGTGCTTCCTGCAGGACAGCCTGATTTATCGACTGTGCATCTGTTTCATATAAAGTGCCCTGAGCAGAACAAAAACCTCCGTTCTAGCAAAACCAGGACAGTTTCTCCAGTTTTCAATAAATCATGTTCTACCTGTGGGATACCTTGTTAACGACTATACACTAAATCCAGAGGGGGTTTTCCCTTTTCTTTTTCTTTTTTTTCTTCTTTCCTTTTTAACTATCCATCCCAAATATTTTGAGTTTCTGGGGCCATTTTAATACCCTTGTTGCCCAGGTAAAACTCCTTTTCATTTCTGAGGGAGTTTGGCATTAGTAAACTGCCTACATCAAATATCTCATTAGTAACACACATCTCGTAAACCAGCCTTGTAAAACCATAAGGCAAAACCTTCCTTCATTCTGCTTGTAGTTTACATCTTTACCTAGCCAAGGTTTTTTTCTACACGGGATGCAGCTGAATTTCCATTGAGGGGCCTGATTTCTATATCCAGGGAAAATACCTGGATGCCCTCTATGGGAAAAGCTCCCTTGGAATCATAGGACTGTTTGGGTTGGAAGAGACCTTAAAGATCCAAGAAGGAGAGGACAGTGGCCTAAGCAGGACAGTGAAGGAAGTGAAGGGGCTGACATAGTTATAGAGGAGTGGGATGAGGTTCCAGCAGAAAATTCGTTGCCCCTTTTAGCCCATCCCTTCCTGGAGGAGATCCCAGCCCCATGTCTCCTCTCCCAGCACCCCTCCCTGAGGACAGCCAGCACTGCCTTGCCACAGGGAATAGCTCCTCACTTCTGCTGCCAACCTCTCTCTTTGCATCTTCAGCACCAACTTTCCCCAAACCACCTGAGGTTTAGGAAATTGAAGGATGGGAGAAAATCCATGTTCCCTGTGCAGCTCCACTGAAAATGTGTAAGTGCAGCCAAACCGGGCCCAGGGGGCCCGTGTCTGTCAAAAGCACAGATACAAAGCCAAAATCTTTGTCTGAAGACTTAAATTGAAGAAACTGGGAGTGGAAATTGTTTTTTTACTGAGGGCATAATTCATGCGGGAGGATGCTTATAGCATCCAAAAGGCTTTAAGCTAGTGTTACAACACTGTCAGTGAAGTACAGAGGTGTCCAGGGAAAAGGGAGTACATTCATGTAAAACACCACCACAGGGAGCTGTGACAGAGCTGGATCTCATTTCCTACCCTGTGGGCTGGACCCTCACTCCATCTGCATCCCCCTTATCCCCCGGCCTTGTCTGGTGAGCTCCAGCCACGCCAGCGGTTCCTCAGGAGAGCTGTAAGGTCTTTGCAGCACCACGTCCATCTGAGATCCGCTGTCCCCCCAACATCCCACTGACTCTACTTCCCTAAAGAGAACTCTGGGGAGCTGGACCTGGAGCACATGGCTCTGAGGCACACACTGCCTCTCATCTGGAGTTTTTCCTGGATGATGGGGGTCTTGATTTCTGACAAGACCTTTTCTTCCCACTGTAATATAAATTGCCATGTAAAAACATCACAGATGGGATGAGTGAAATCCTTGACCTTGTTTCTTTGCTGCACAAAGCCAGGTGGTGCTTCTGCCAGTTTCTCTTTTGCCAGTCAGGAATCAAACAGTTCCCTGTCATTAAATTGCCAGTCCTTTGTCCCTGGGCATAGTGCAAAATAAAGTCACCTTTCCAACAGTTTGCCAACTGTTGAGACATGTTGCTATTTCAGTGTTATCTGCAGTGTTATTTGCTTTGCCCAGGTGATGTGTCACTGAGCTGCTGGGCCAGACCTCAGGGATGAACCATGCAGCCTGCATGTGACACTGCTCTGCAGGGGACATGGAGAAACCCTTGGGCTTGAGGACACCTTGGATTGCTTGTTCCTCTTCTCCTCAGGAGGAATGCCCCAGGCTCCACCTCATCCTGCTACAAGCTCTCAGGACACCTGGCAGCAGCACAGGATGTCCAGGGTGCCATTTTGGGCTTCTTTCTCCAAGGAGTTCTTTCCAAAACACTTTGGTCTGTGGTGGTTGCATCTGTCCAGTGTTTTAAAAGGACAGTTTCTGTTTCAGCCTTTTTTCAGCTGTTTTGTCTGTCTTTCTGATGCCTTTGCCAGTTTGGCCAGGACAGAATTTGGTCCCTGATAGACACTTCTCCATTAATCAGAGATTTGCCTTAGTGGCAGGGTTGTTCTGAGGTCTAATTAAGTTTACAGTTTCTACTTAAATTGATTTGAGATCCTGGGGTGGAAGGCCTTTTAAGAGAAATCATATTAAAAATTCAGGATTTTTTTCTCCAACGACCTTTTTGTGTAAGACTAATTTTAGCATCCAGACGTGAAGGATGAGTAATCCTTTCTCAAGCTTTGGCAATGTTAGCTGAAACTTTTTCTCATTCACCTTTATCAGAGAAGCAATAAAAAATTGCTAATCATCTTGACAAAGGTACTCATGTCGGGGTGAAATATGTAGCAATCATACACAGACAGGATCAAAAAGAATAAAGTTTCTGGACTGAGGAGATGTGTGAGATCCAGACTGCAACCCTCGTGCCCTTCTTCCTATGGTAATTTTTAATCCCAACACCCAGATAATTAATAGGTGGTATTTGAGAGGGTATGTCCTATCCCACTCCTGAGCCAGTCACTTCGAACAGGCTGTCGCTGTGAGCTGCACACCATCCTCAGTGAGATAAACTTTATAACTTCATTTCTTCAGACTCAATCAACCAAATCAAATATTTCCCATGGAAGATTTGATTAAATGTCCTTAAGATGTGGTGAAGAAACTTTCAAAATGATGAAAATTGACCAACTCACTCTCCTTGCTTTTGTATGTCAAAGTTATCTTAAATCTTAATAAACCCTAATCAATGCCTACTTCAAATTACACATAAAGGCCCTCCCTTGGGGAGCTTTAAAGGGTGTTTGGGGTCAGACCAGGTCCTTACACGGTGTTTCCTCCAGGGCCAACTGCACATTTGTTCACTTTTAGTCCAAGAGAGCAGGAAGCCTCATTGCCTTTGTGCCCTGCTTGTGTTACAGCCTTTTGTGATGGGAATTGGCCCACCCCATTGTCATTTTGAGGGTCCATTGAAACCTTATCTCCCCAGTCTTGTCTTTGGAAAAATGCTGAGGATTTGACTGACACCTCATTTAAGATCACTAAGATAATTAGAAGAAGAGCTGTGGATTGAGATGTAAGAGATATGGAACTGTGATGCTTCTGTCCTGCTTTACTTGGTTATATTCTGTTCCCAATACCTGGAAAATTAATAAATACTGTTTGATGGGTTGTATCATTTAAGGTAACTGAGAAAACCTCCCCCAAGGCTCTTGCCTTTAGAGATCAGTAATATGCAACAGATAAAGAATTGAAAGGGTCATGGATTTTTAACTGGGAGATTTTTTTCCTCCCAAAATAATGGTGACTTCTTGAAAATGCCTTTTTCACCTTGAAAAGAGATGTTTTGATAAAGCTTTTTTAACACTTTGAAATGTTTTTGATGTTTAAAATGAAATTGCTTTCCAGATATGCAATCTGAACCATGTTCTTGATGTTCAAAGGGAAAATAATTATAAAACAGGATTATAATAAGGCCAGAGAGGAAACAAGAAACATTTCAAACTAATGTAAGCAGATTCAGGATGGACCTTGTCTGAATTTTCTTTCACTTTTCAGCTTTTATTTCTTTTGTCCTAAGCTGAAACAGAGAAATATTTCCGAATCTGCCACGTGCAAAAACATTTCCTTGCCCAGCTCTAATTGCTCAATTGAATTACTTGCAGACAGATCACAACTCCCTTCAATTAATCAGTTCCATGAATGCTTTTTTCCCCCAATCCCTGACCCATAGCTCATTCATGGAACCCATGCTTGTGCTGATTTAATTAGCTATTTAACTCACGTGGCCTGGGAGGATTTCCTGTTTGCACAGGCCCTCACTTAAGCTCAGATTTGCATACAGCTTCTAATTCTCACTTAACATTCACCCTTCCAAAACCTTTCCTGCCTCTGACCTCCCATGCTGGGATCCGTGTGGGAAGCCGATGCACTACGAGCATGAACCCAGCTGGAATGAATTTGTTTAAAAAGCTGAGAGGACTTTCACTGAGGTTTTTTTGGCATTGCTCACCCAGTTCCAATTGCTTTATAAATTTAATGGAGTTAATTCTGGCCACTAGGTGCTGGGCTGGTTGTGGATAAGGGGTATAAAGGCAGCACAGAGTCACAGAATTTCATCTCTTGGCACAGGGAAAAGACTTCATGCAAGTGAGACTTTAGACTCCTGTGCAGTAAGTTGGAGGCCCAGGTGATGTTCCTAGAAATGTTTGAATTTTGACTCCCATAAGCCATAAAGGTGGTAAGGAACTGGGGGTTGGTTGGTTGGGGGTTGGTTGTTTGTTTGTTTGTTTTCCTGCTACTCCTTTGTTCATAAGAGCTGGTTATGGGAAAATACCAGAAAATCAGAGTTGCCAAGGTATCTCAGTGGTTCATGAAAAACTGTTGAGTTTGGTTGTTTTGTGAGTTGTTTTTTTTTTTTTTTTTTTTTCTGAGGGGCTCTTGCTTATTTGTTTTTGTGGGGTTGCTATAATGGTAGTGGGAAGTTATGGCTTTGATTTTGTAAGAGAGTAACTCTGTTACTCTGAAGAATTAATAAATAAGTTCTGATTTAGAGTAAATCTGTAGCTTTCCTGTTCCTTTGTCAGTGGAAGAAATCTTCAAGTATGTTAAACCTTTCTGCTGCTGATTACTGCAGGGATTTTTACTGCAAGGTAAATCTGCGTTTTACAAGCAGGAATGCTTTCCAGGTAGATGTTTCTGATATGCATCAAAGGCTATGTTTGATAATGTTCTCCTCAATTGAAAGTGACAATAATTATAGGAAAGAAATTGGTCTATTTCTGTGCATGTCCCAGAACATTAATTTCTCTGGTCAAACCAAGATTCTGAAGAACAAAATACTAAAATTTCTCAAGATGAGGCTTAATACTTAATCAGCCAAATTCCCTTTGTGTCTCCTACCTGCTCACCCAGAAACAGGTTGTAATCTGCTTTTGTACGTGGATAAGAAGAGTGAGGAGTGATGTAATTCAGAGAAAGAAAAATATATTTGCAAAATATCTTTTCTTGGAATGTTGCCCACAGAGTCATGCAAAGTTTAACTGCTAAAGAATCCCTTCAGAGCCTGGCCTGGTCCAAAGGAAGGTTGCTCTGCTGCTGTGCTGCCTCAGGCCATGCACAGGCTCTGCCTCTGGTTGGTCCCCTGCTCTGGTCTCAGTTACTGTAAGCAAAGCCCCAGCAGCCAATTCACAAAATTAACTTTGGAGAGATCTGGCTTTATTTCTAGTTATTAAGCACCAGGGCTGTCATTTGACAGAGCTTGTTGGGGATCAGGTCGGGCTGGGCAGTCCTTGGCCACACCAGGGCAGTTGCAGAGAATAAAGAGCCTGGCCATAGCTCAGAGTGTCATGGAGAGCAATAAAACCTTATCAAGAAGGAATCACAAGTACCTAATGAGAATCAGATGCAGCATAAAAGAGGCTATGGGCATGCTCTTAGCCAGATGCACAGGGAATTATGTACATAAACAGTGGATAATTTGGTTTTACATCTTATTTTTCATTCAAAACTTGAGGAAGAAATGACTTGGTTACTGGAAGTGGTGTGTAGGAAAGCTGCTGTTAAGCACTCGGGGATTGCTTCCACAGAGCTTGGTGTGATGGAGCTGCCCTGGGGGACCTGACATCTCCACTCAAGGTGGTCTGGAACAAACATCACAAAGTCCCCTGATCAAAGTGCCCTGGGACCCTGCAAATGAGAAGCCTCTGGGTCAGGAGAGGTGAGCCTGAGTCCCCCTTAGCTGGGGCAGACAGTGGTGGTGTGGGGCTGTGGTCCCTCAGCACAGAAGGTCCTGCTGCTGCAGCTGTGCCATGGACCACGTGCAGAGGCAGCTTCGGATTCAGTCTAAGGGCTGAAGGAGGATGCTTCCTGCTTCTGATGTTCTGGTTTCCAGGCTGGAGGGTCAGAAGGCTGTAGTGCATTACTGGGAGATTTACTTCCCACATGAAACAGAAATTGCTTCCAGCTTCTCCTGCCTTGTGCTACTTGTGGTGGCTCGTATGACTGCATTTGTTGTGATAAATGCAGAAAACCCAGGACTGAAATGCAAAGGGAGAGGCAGCTGTCAGTCAGCCCAGAAGGGCTGGAAGGCAGATGATCTTGGTGTTAAGCCTTGCTTGGCCTTGGTGAGGTGCATAAAGCTGGGCAAATTGCAGAAAGCCCTTGCCTTTAAAATGAAACATGCCTTGGGCTTCTCCCCTGAGTGCAAGGTACTATAAAGGGGACTTGTTTGATGTAATAGAACCATGTCTCCTCTTCTGAGGTTGAGGTTGCCTGGGTTGTTTCCAGGATTGAGATTCCCAATGTGATTTAAGAGGGATCAGTCCAACCCCTGCACTGCAGAAGTTGTTTCACTCAGGGGGGCCTGGTAACTATAGGGCTTGTTCTCCCCATGGATCCAAACCTGCCTGACAACTTCATTCCTCCCCACCACATAGCTGACTTCACAAAACTCCTCTCTGACATGCACCACAGAGCAGGCAACTGCTTTGAGCCAACCCAGAGCTGTGTGTTACCACCAGCCCTCTTGCCAGGAGGGCTTTTTGCCACGCGCTGGTGTCTGTGATGACGCAGAGCAGTCGGTGCTGCTTGGAGAGAAGAATAGTGTGTTTAGGGCAGATCTGCAGGAGTGTAAATGCTGCTGCTTCTCACTGGGAAAGTGATGCCCTCAAAGATTTGGCCCTCTGTTTCCCATGTATTTTGGTGTGAAATCCTTTCCCTTGAATGCAGCTGAGCAAGGATGCAGCTTCCCAGTGTCTGTGATCCAGGAACACCACAGGATAACCAGGCCCGCTGCTGCTGTTACCCAAAGGGGAGCCCAGCATCCAGCAGGACCCAGCTCCATTACTGCCAGACCTGCAATGCTGCAAGACCTGTGTAATTGAACCAGATTTGTGTTAATTACCTACTTATCTGTGAAAACCTTAAGGTTCAGGATTAAGAGCAAGGAAATTATACTCGGGGGATATTTTAATGAGCAGAAAAACCTATACTTTGTTTCACAAGTCACTTTTTTTACATTAAAACTTCCTGGGCTTATAATTAGAAATTTAATGTTTTGTGAACTGCAGTTGTTCAGAAACTATGGGGGAAATGGTTTATTTCCCAGCTGCCCTCTTGCTTAATGAATCCTTTCAGGTTTGTTTTCCAGTGGTTAATAGCATAGCACTTATGCCCACCCTGTCTCACAGAGGAATTTTAAATCTATAGGGCACTTCTGATTATTTTATATACATATGTATAAATTCAGGCAGTCAGTGAACCATAACTAATGCAAGTGTTTGGCTGTTTGGGAGCAGAGGAGAGAGTGAAGGAAAGGTAGGCAGTGTGGGGACCATGGGCCCCCCAGGGACTATCACCCTGTTGGCTGATGGGAGCCAGTCTGACAGGCAGGGTGGCGTGGGGGGAGATTCTCAGGGCAAGGACTGTCTCTTCCAGAGGCCATGGCACCATGCAAAACGCTTAGTAAATGACAGTTTAGAGGCAATTAGGTAATTGTACCTCTCTGCTGTTCACCTGAGTTCAGCATGCACTCCGAGCTCTCAGGCTTAGGCAGGTGTTACCTTGATCTCTGTAAAGCTGATTTTTGAAAGGGTCTTTTCGTTACATATTTTTTTTTCTCTCTTTGAGTCCAGAAACTGTAGCAGGAGAGCTGCTGGCTGTTTTCTGCTCCTCCTGAGGGCACCCAACTACCCTGCCCTTCCTAATATCTACAGCCACAGCCCATGCCATGCCAGGGTAGTATTTTAATGCACAGCACTCCCTGTTTCAGGATAAATGTACCTATGGTGGTGAGGCTTGGGGTGTGTAGAGACACCTCCCTTACAGTGCTGTTGCAGATACCACTACTGAAAGAAGCTGCACAGGGAGGAAAGAGTCAGAAATAGCAACCAAGAGGCTGGGTATAGCTTCAGACTTCCTCCTCATTAATCTCAGAGCAGAGTCACTTAAAATAACTGTGACCTTCCAATCCCCATCCATTTGCAAGAGGCTGTCTAATTGTTCCTGTTCCATGGCAAAGGACCATGGTGTGCATGGGCTGCCTGGTTCTCCGGTGAGCTGGGCTCATAAGAAAGGCTGATGGGGCTTGGACTTGGCACTTTAGAGCTCAGATGACTATTTGGCAGGGAAAAGGTGCTCATCTGAGTTGGGTGGATTGCAGGAGGGCACATTTTTGGGTCTGGCTGTGCACAGTTTCCCCCTTGAGGAAAGCAGATTTAAGGGAGAGGTTTCTAGCAAGAAGGCAGCAGCACAACGAGCCTGAAGGATGCCTGGCTGCAGGAGGAAGCTTGCAACCAGAGAAGTAGGTTTCTTCAGCCTGGAAGCTGGGTTTTTAAGCCTGGAAGCTGGGTTTTTAAGCCCAGAAGCTGGCTTCTCAGTGGAAACATTTGGGGAACAGCTGGTATCAGCTATCACTGCTCCTCCTTGTCCATGGGGATGGATTGCACTGCTGTAAATCACTGCCTTGGCAGCAGTCCCTGTTCACACCCCATGCCTTGGTAAAATTGTAGGCTGGGAGTGGAAGTTGTGGAGCATCAATCCTGGCTTTCTGCCACCTGGGAGTGAAGGCAATCCTTGGGTACCATTGGGTGAACTTTCTAGGAGCTTTTTACTGCCTGAGAAGTGGTTGTGAGGGACAAGCAAATTTAGATCTAACCCACATGATCTACATATAGCAAAAATCCAAATACACCCAGAAGGAAAATTAGGACAACAGAAGTTGATGGGCTGAAAACTTGATTAACATGTTGAAAAATTTGACCTGATCTCAGGCTTTTTCCCTTTCTTCCTTTGTCACTATTAGTTTGGTTTTTAATATTACTGTTTAGGATAAATTTTGCTCTAAAATTAGGAATAAATTATATCAGCTACATGTCAAGCTAATGTGTTAATTCTGTTGCAACACAGTGGAAACAATATAACAGAATTCCCTCCCATGTACCTTCCTCTGATTTACTCTGGGGCTCAGCTAATAATATTGCCGTCCTATAGCTTCAAGTAACCAAATAATGACTTAAAGGTTCTCTTTATTGCATTCCTCTGTTGTGCTGGGGTGGGGAGCAGCTCCTTGTGATGCACTTGGAATAACATCTGCTGCTGTGTTATTCTATTCTGTGTTACATCGCGGTCCCTTCCCTTGCTTTCCGTGGCAAACAAGCAATAGAATGACAAAGCCATGGTTGCCATTGTCAGTGCAGCTCCTTGTGCTGCAGGCTGGATGAAATACCACACAATCATGGCACCATCCCATATTTATTTTAAAATATTAAACTATTTATATGGAGGGGTCATGAGCATGCTGCATTCATTAGCCAGGGCTCCAGGGAAGAGACAGCAGCGAGCAAAGAACACAAACAGGCTCTACACAAAAGTAGCAAAGAAGCATCCTTTGGAAATGTCAGTGCTGAGCAGCAATTAAAACCAGCAAAAGTTATAATAGAGAGAATTCCAATAATCTGAGTACAGCAGCCAGTCCTGACTGTCAGGGAACCTATGGTGGGATTCCCATGGATATAAGGATAGATGGTAAGGTCTGTGCTGCACAGTAAAATATGAATGGATTTTCTTTATGAAAAGAAGGATTAAATTGCTGCTTGTGTGGAGAACCAACAGTGATGGAGGCAGGCAGGCATGCAGCAGGTCAGAGAGGGAGACAGGGCTTGGTTCATCCCGGGATTGCATCCTACAAGATGCTGAGCTTCTCTCCGAACTGTGGGGCGGCTGCTAGGCTACACACAGGTGAGCGTGAGGCTTCTGCCAGGAGCAGTCTGGAAAACATCACTTGAGGGGAAGAGACTGCTCTGCATGACATGGTGTGAGTCCAGCATTGGCTCAGGCTGCTCAGAAATGGCCATTTGACCTTGCAAAGCACTCTGGGCATCACAGGGCAAGGGGTGTTAGAGTCAATGGATAAGAGGAGGGAGTGGGGGTGTGCTCTCTTGTGGAAAATGTTTCTGAGCAAACAGGAATTTGTCCAGTAACTCCATTTGAAGTTACTCCATGCTACTGCAGTGGTTTTATAGCTCTTAGTCCCCTTCACTCCATCTCCCACTGGAATCTGTTCAGAAGGGTTGTTACACCTCGTGCCATCCCATCCCTGCTGACTTTGCATGCAGAGAAATGCTACTGTGGTCTTGAAGCTCACAATTAGGATAATGAACTGAAAGAGGTCAGAAGAGATGAAATATTAATCTTTGGCTTGCCATGCCCTTTCAAGAATTAATTTACATTGGGCAGTTATGTGGTACTTTTCCTTTTATATTTTCTTTTCTCATTCTTTTTTAAAGGAGAGATGGGTCACATCCAAAACCCAAAGTGTTCAGATGGGCTTTGGAGCTGTCCCTGGCTCTTTCTACTTCCCATTTTCCAGGCTGCCTTCTGAAAATATGTTTTATGAGGTTTCTCACTCCAACTTTCCTGTTACCTGCCCACAGGATTTTAATGTTTTAGTGACAACAGAGTTGCAGCTGGTGCAAAGTAGCCAAAACAAAACCAGGAATTGTATTTCCTTTCCTTTTCCACCTCAGGGTCTTCTGCCTCCCTGATTTTTGCTTTTGCTCTTTCTTCCCTCCTGCCTTGAAACTCCACTAAAAATTTCCCAGCTTTTAGCAGTCCCTGCAGGCACAGAAGGAATGATCCTTAATTCCCAATTTCCATTCTGCTGCTGGTCTCAGGGCTTTTTATTTCAATGCAGAATTACACAGAAATTCCTACAGGGACTTTTCACATCCATATTTCCTTGTAGCACTGCTGCTGAATCATCTAGGAACTGAAACTTGCTTGGCTGGAGAGCAACGTGTTTTTATAAATTATTGACATGCTGAAATTGGCCCTGGTCCAAGGCAAGCCTTCTACTTTGTTAATATGCCTTGGGTTTAATCCCCGTCACACTGAGGAGGATGAAGATGAGTAATCTCCAGACGGAAAGGCTGGATCTAGGACCTAGTGACACATATGGGAGGTGGAAACTGGGAACATATATGCCAGGAGTGGATTTCTAGCCAACATAGAACGACAAACACAACTCTGTTGGTTCAGATGTTGACTCCAAAGAGTCACTGGGGAGCAACAGCTCCCAAGAGCAAGTAATTCACTGCAGGAGCTCTGATGGGCTTGTTTTTCCCAGTTCTGGATCTCTGCTGGGCAGTGGACTGTGTCTGTCGTTGTACAATCCAATTCTGTTTCCATGGATCTGGATCTTCACCTAAAAGCTCATTTGATTCAAGTCAGGAGTTTTAAGATTTTATTCTACAGCAATAAAAAAAAGAAATGAGCCTGGCAGTAAAAGGGTGTTGAGGGATGTATGGAGATATGATGTCCATCCATACGTGGTGCTGTATGGGGGGATTTATTGCCCAGGGTTTTGTGCAGAGGTCTTGGGATTGTGGAAAGCCTCCATGATGTCATGCTGAGAAGTGGGAGTTGAGCTGTTCCTGCTGTGTGATGGGAGCAATAGCCTGACTTATCCCTGCTGCAGTGGCTGCCTGTGGCAGGTCTGGCAAGCTGCTGTCGGCAGAGCTGTGCAGTGGATACCGTGACCTCTGTGGGCAGAGCAGGAAGGTGGAGCTGCTTCCTCTCCAAGCTTGTCTGCCAGGGACATGATTCAGATTTTACAGCTAATTGACTGCACTGATCTTGCTGCCAGAAAGGGATAATATTCAATGAGTGGCTTGTCTTTCAATAGCTGCTGTCCAAAACCCTGCATGCACCTTATAAAACCAGTCCTGTGACTTGGCTGACTGGTTGCTCAGAGGCACACTCTCCCACGACCCCCTCTCTTTCTTTTCCCTGCTGTTCTGTGCCCTGCAAGCAGTCCCTCACCTGGGAGGAGGTGGTGGCTATGTGATGAGTGACCCAAAGACAAGGATTTGGTATGATTCCCCCATATCTTTCTGTTTCTGATTAAAGCCTCGCTCCACAGAGGCTAATGAGCCTAGTGGAATCAGCCATCAGCCCCTGGTAGCAGGAGGAGGTGGACTCTAAGCCAACCAATACTTGCTAGAGGCACTGGTTTGCAACCCTGTTAGCCCCAGCCCTCTTGTGCTGAGGGCTGAGTGTTTTTGTGGACAGCCCTGAGCTTGTAGCTGGAGGGCACAAGGTAAGAACCTCATGTGGCAGACAAAAACCGATCAGCGCATCCACCACTGAATGTACCATGAGGTAGGAAATTTAGGAAACTTGTAAATACCACACCAAGGAGGCTGGCATGTGCTGCTGCTGCTTGCTCCTTGGCCTGCTCATCTGCCACTGGAGTTCCTTTGTTAACACTTCTTCCCCAAGCTGGCTCCCAGCAGAGCCACCACTGAGCTGGCTTTCATCCCTGCCCCGCACTGGGGAGCAATGCCAGGCTGGAGCCGCCAGCTCCGTCATACTTTTGTGATGATGCTTGGAAAACATAGAGCAAACAATGCCGTAGGAATAACTTATCTCACACACACTATGTGAGAGCTGTTCCCATGATGTTTGCTCAGCCCCTGACTAATTTAGCACACAGGATGGGCTGGCAGATTATGCAGTGAGACTCACTAATTCGGGCCTGCAGTTCATGTGAAAGAACGGCGAGACGGGCTGGGAGACAATGCAAGCTAATATTAGGACGCCAGGCAGGGAGTCAGGAATCCCAATCCTGGCTACCACTGACCTGCTCCCAGGCCCCAAATCCCTCATTGGAGCTGTCTGGAGAAAAGGAGCATCTCCCTTTATGTTCAGCCGGGTTAGCCCTGGGAGCCATTTGTCCCAGCCAAGGCTGCTGGCTGTTATTCTATATAAATAGTAATGATGATCATAATCTTTCCATAGGGGGTATGGCATGGAAGGGTAGAGCCTCATATCAAAGCTGCTGCTTTTGTTGGACCAAGCTCAGATGTGCAGTAGATGCTGCTTTAACATAAAGATGCTCTTGTGGGACCAGCAAGCAGTAAGTTGATTGGGGATATTTCTGTGAAGATACAGCATCTGACACCGCCATGAATTCTTCTGCTTCAGTGCTTCAAAAAGCGAGGTGGGGTTTGTATATCTTCCAAATCACTGAGTGATATCTCGTGGTGTGTTAATTGGCTCTGCTCCTGAGAATATTTGTGTATGCTCAGCCTTACACGTGTGGCTTGTCTGATGCCTGTAAATTACTCTCATGAGCAAAGTAAAGCCAGGCCCCAGATGGCTGCAGGATCAGGGCTGTGCTGTCTGTTGCTGCCGTGTGTGTTATGCCTTTTGCCAGGATTGTAATTCTGACCCAGAGAGGGATCTCCCAGCTACTCCTCACCATGAAGGAAGAGCATATCCATACTGTTCCAAAGGAACTCCTTTTCCAAACCTTCAGCTAGTCCCATCATTGTGCCTTACTGCTACCTTTTTATTCATTTCTTTTGGTCTTGTTGAGGGTACTTGGACAAACTTTTTGTGAGGGTAAATCAATTCTCTATTACAGAAATCTTTCCTCAACTCAGTGTTTTTATGAGGAAAAAGGGATTTTTGCTGTTTATTCTGTATATAGAATTGCGATTGATATTGTTCATTGATTCTTTATTTTTGAGAAAAGCAAACCCCTTCGAAGTGGAGCTGGTGGACAAGATACTGCACTGATACAATCCCATGCACCAGTTAGTTTTGGGAAGCTGAGCCTTTGTGGCTAGTTTTATTTTCAAACCAAATCATGAGATTGACACCTTTAATTAGCTCTACTCAAGTTGTTTGAACCAGACTTTGCTACGGGGAGAGGTAGGTTATTCCCAGCTTTTTATTCCTGATTTTTTTTCCATATTTAAGCCATTAGACTTTAATACACATCCACCACAAGGGACTACCAACTTACTCAGCACACAGCATCTTTGAAAAGTTCAGACTTTGCCTCTTCTTTATGGCACCACAAAGACTTAAAGCAGAAATCTTTCCTGATACAGCTTTAGTTTTCAGGATTTTTAGGGGGAATGAATAGCAAGTTTTGTAGTGAGGATAAATAGAGAAAATAGAAAGGAGAGGGCTGAAGAGGTGAGGCAACAGGGGAAGGAGAAGGGAACAGCATCTTCATAAGCCTCAGCAGAGCAGGGGTGGAGCTTAAGGATGCAGTGAGGCTCTCTCTGTATCTGCAGAGGGAACAAGGAGGATAAGAAAGGAGGAGAGAATGAGGCTCTTGAGCTGAAGTGAGTTTGGGTGAGTGTTGGTGCCTTGGGCAGTTGTGTTGAGCTCTTGCAGCACAAATCAGAGGTGAGCCCTTTTCTTTTTCAAGCAGCAGAAGCAGAAAAGTGGAGGTTTATCAGCTGAGACACGTGAATTGGGATAGCTTATCTTAGCAGGACACAGCTAGTGTCTACTGAAGAGTCTTTGGTAACTCATGTGGAGACATTAAAATAGCAAAGAAAAATTCCTGGGGAAGAATGTGACTTAATAAGACTTAATATCTACCAGACTAGGAGGAGGAATTTGCTTCTTCTATAGCTTGATCATGGTCAACAAAGACCAGGAAAAGCCACGATTTTCCTTTGTTTTCTTTTTTTTTCCTTTTCATTTTGGAAACACTCCTGTAGGTACCAGATACCTCCAATAAAATGTGTCCCAAATGGACACTGTGTTGACATTTCTTTCAGAAAGTTGAAACATATGGCAGGCTTAGCTTCCCTTGCAAAGCCAATCTGATCCCTACTCTAACCAAGAGGCTTTGCCAGCTCAGCACCCAACTTCTTCAGAGCTTTTCAAGCCTGGCTCCCTCCTTGCCAAAAAGCCCCACCCACAACAGTCATACCCTGGAACAGAAAGGCTTCTGCAGGGAAGATATGCCTGAATGAAACAAAAAAACCTGGGAATACAAGTGCTAATGAAAGTTAATGAAATCTACAATTTGTAGTTGTGTTGGATTTTTTAGAATCTTGCTTTTTTAAAATGGCTGGGCCCCCTGAGACTGGCATCCTCACTTCCAAGTGGTCACTCTGACCCTTTGCTTCCACCCAATAAGCTCAACCACATCCCAACATACCCAGCCTATTGTGTATTATTTAAGCTATAGGATATGACAGAGCATGTTTTATAGAGCCATTAATTTATGCTGTGGGTGACTTTAACCACCCAAGAAGTATATTAATGGTCCTATAAAATATACCCCAGAGTGTCTTAATATGGTTATGAGATTGATCTTCAGCTTTATATTCTACTAGGTGTGATATTATTGAAATAAATTGTAGAGGAAGGTGACATGAGATCCCAGTAAGGGGCGAGTTTCCTTTTTCTTCCCAGCATCCTGTGGTCAGACTCACTCTGAGACAGCCATGGATTGGACTCCAGCCACTCAGCTGCAGGAGGCTGGAGATGTCCTACACAAGGGGCTGCCTTTTGGGATGGAGCTTGCTGGTCCAGCTCTGCCACTGACCTTAGGCAGGACCTGTCTGCGCTGGCTGGTCAGTAGCTTTAACCAGAGCTGCTTATGTCCTGACACTTGGAAGGTTTTCTGTACATACAGGGTTTGTTCAGTACCTGGAGTTGGGTCATCTGTTGAAATGTTTGCCAGGGCTCAAAGCAGCACCAGCCCATCTCCTCCTTGCTACCAGAGAGCAGTACCAGCCTGTTGAGAAACCCTGGATGCTGCATAGAAAATTCTCATCCAATAAAAGTTAAGTAGGATTACTATAAAAACAATTCTTGTTTGGGAAATAACCACAATACATGGCTTTCCTACTGACAGATTCTGGTAGTGTGAGTGTGCCAACAGGAAACTTCAATGTCTGAGAAACTGAATCTTGTTTAAAGTCTTTCTTCTCTCTTTTCTTCCAGGATCTATGTGCTCAGGCTTTCAAAGCCTTGAGGCCTGTAATATCAAAGGTTTGAGGTTTATCTGGAAATTAAGAATAAATTCTGATGCATTAAATAATCTGTACTTTCATTTGTAGTCTTAATCATTGTCATCTTCTTCTATGCTCTCTAGTGGGAGACATGGCTGTGAACTGCCATAAACCCACAACATTCTCAGTGACTAGACATGGTTTTCCATTCCAAAAAAAGTAAAACTGTGGTTTCCTCAAGTTTCAGTAGGAAATCTGAGAGAATGAGTTGATGCTTGGGGGAGCTATGACCCATTTTAGAATCCAGGACACAGCACGAAATTTCAGGGATGTTTGAGACCGAGACCATGGGTCAATAGCCTATCTGAAAGAACCATTTAAGCTGTTGTGTGTTTGTAGCGGGGCCCAAAGCATGCAGAGCACCTTCTGAAGGAGGAAGAAAGCACCAGCCTTCTCATCCTGACAAATTAGCAACTGCCGAGGCATGGGCCACCAAACCACAATGACTGCAGACAAAAGAGCAAGGGAACCAGGCTCTGCTTAAAGGCCTGAGCCCACCCAAATCAGTTTTTGTAGTGCTGTCCTGGGCTATGAGCTGGTAAAAAGCATGCAGACCTGCATGAGATGAGGCTGGACCAGCTGCTGCAGGTGAAATAGGATGGCTGCAGTGAGCCATCCTTGGATGAGGAATGTGCCTGATTTTCTCCACCCCTGTGTTAAGCTTCAGCTGTTCCCCAGGTAGGTGCCCTCTGAAGATTCCTAATTAGTGTTTAGGAAGTGCTTAGAGACCCTCACAAAAAGGAGAGTATCACTATTAGAACTGCAGTTGTTAGAGATGAATACAGTCTGTTAATCATTAAATCCATCCCCTGCGAAGGCAGAACCACTGTCCCCTGGGAGAGAGGCCAGGCGCTGCAATGAAATGCAATGCCAGGTTTGTATGGAGTAATAACCCAATTATCCATCAGCTGGTGTTAGGGACCCTTCTGGGCAGGAGCAGCCCTGCCATGGGTCAAGGGCTCAGTACCTTTAAAGGCTGACCAAGGGCTTCCTTTAATAGAGGTGGTTGGAGAAGCTGTGTCCTGAAATAATCTCGTTGCAGCAGTAAGGTGCTGGGCAGTCACAGCATCAGCAATCAGGACAACAAAAAACCTTGGCTATATTTGAGCTGTTATAAGTGGTGCCAGCTTCCAGGATCTAGGACTATCCAGATTGACCACCTGGATGCAATGAGGAGATAAAATGGTAGGAAATTGGTCCAGGAGAAGAACTGAAGTGAAAATCTGAAAATCAAGATAAAGTTCTGGTTGAGGTTTGCTGGTTTTGTTAATTACCAGCAAGAGCAATTTTGGGAACACAGTGGCCCAGACAAGAGTACAGTGTTAAGATTACCACAGGGACAGCTCACACTTTCATTACAGTTGCAGTGTTTATAAGCAAACCGAAAAGGGCCCTTGGAAGTCTGTCATCTCATAAATTTTACTAGCAAAACTGTTTTTCTAAATAGTATTTTTCAAAATTTTTTCCATGAGGCATGAGTAGTTCTGTAAGATCTATTCAGGGCAGCCACAGCTCATGTGATGCTCACATGGATCCCAGATGATTTTTAGCTTAGCAGGGCTGTCACATAACGCATCCTGCAAAATGATGGTGATGAAAATACGTCACATCCAAGTCTCGGCTGTGAACAAGGGGCTCCATGCATGGTGAGCTCACACATGTGTGATACAACTATCAGCCAGGGCACAGATGAGAGAGAAACCCTTCCCCACAAGCCATGCTGCTGCTCTGTAGGGTCTACAGCCCTCTGGAGCATTTATTGCCCAGGGGATCCAGCCTGATGACCAATCCACTCTTTGCTAGTGAAGGCACAATAAAAAGTGTGCTGGTCATCCTGAAAGTGACAAATTGAACAGTTGCTTACCGAGCCAGCAAAAGCAGATGTGAGGCAGTTATTGCTGCTCAAACATAAGGGATCAGCACAGCTTTAAGGATGAAAATAAAGTATGACATTTCCAAATGGAAGGAAGCCTCTTGGAAGCAAATGAGGGCTAGACACAGCAGGTCCATTGAACTTCATGAGTCCATTTCTACCCAAGAAGGCAAGGTCTGCCCCCTCCCTTGGAAGGACTTTCCTGAGTCCTGGCAATCCCATCTGCTTCCCATGGAGACCTGGACAGAGGGGCCTGAGGCACAGGGGATGGAGCTGACTCACTGCTGTGCTATGTGACATTGGATAAGCCTTCCATTCCCTTGCCTGGAGGTGGCTGTGCCACTGGGGCCGGAGACCGCGGCTCCCGTGACTGCAGAGCAGTGTCTGCAGCGATGGGAGTTCTACAAAATAGCCAGGTCAGAGATTGCAGCTGGGGAAAGGAGTGATGGAATGCAGGGCGTGAGGGAAGGACAGGCTTCCCTGCTCCATCCGGGACAGGTGCAAGGTCAGGGAAAGTACCCCGGTCACCTCCCTTAGGTCTGTGAGCTAAGCCTGGCTGATCAGCTGGGCCAGCATCAGACGATGTTAGGCTGAGCTTCTTCCCCAGGTACCGATGCTTCCCGAACCTGCCGCCTCTCCTGCATCGCAGATCACTGCAGGACACGCTTGGCTGGGAAGATGTGAGATGAAAGAGCGACGCGGGCAGCAGTGAAAGTCTGCGGGCTGTAGTGTCTGAGTACACATTAGGGCAGCACAGGGAGCCAGACCAGACTCTTTGTTTCTCTGTGTCATTTCTCAGTCCTGATTAGCAGCAAAATGGGACACGCACACATCTGACAACTGAATTCCTTGCTGGAAGGGGTTCGGTCATGCATAAGACTGCTCAAAATGAGGCCTGGCTTTCAGGTTTGGAAGCATGGAGCATGACCTGGAAGGGACAGCTGGTACGTGCACGCCTACTTATTTTCCCCTTTTGAGTTTTGCACCAGTTCTGGGTGACTTTGAAGAGTTGTGGCCAAGGACAAACAAATGAATGCCTGTCCCTTTCCCCAGCAGCCAGACCTCGTTATTGGTCTGTCCAGCTTCTAAACAATTACAGGAGGACAGGACAATGTGAGAACAGCATTAATGTCTCAAATTCGAGCACTCAATCAAAAAGTGGAGTGAAGAACTAAGAGTAGGAGCACGACTTTCACTCAGCCTTGTGCAAGCGCTTTGATACCATTTTAATGATTGGGCTTGTGCAAGTTTTTCCTCAGGACTTGTACTTTGTGTCCCCTTCTGTAACAACCACCTGGAAAGCGCAGGTAAGAAGTGATTGCAGAGGTTTGCAACTAGGAGAATCCTAGAAATCCTCTCGGAAAAGCAAAGTTCTGCCATCCCCCCTCCCCTGAAACATGAGCATCTCCGGGAGCTGAGCTGAGCTCTCGGTGGCGCGGGACAGAGCACCCGCGCTCCGGCCCCTCTCGGAGGAAGAGGATTCCTGCCGGGGGGGGCTCACCCTGGCCACCGCCCGAGGGGCGCCGGCGCTGACTTCTCCCTTCGGGAAAGTTGTCCGTGGGAGCGGGGAGGAGCCGGGGCCGCACGTGGGGCGGGGGGGCCGCGCCGGCCGTGCCGTGCCGTGCCGTGCCGGGGGCGGGGAGCGGGCGGGGGCCGGGCCGGGCCGGGGCGGGCCGTGCCAGGGCGCCTGCGCCGGCGGCGCGGAGCGCGGCGGAGCGGGACGGACCGAACTGGAACAAAACAAACGGCGCTTTGTATCGCCTGAAAGGCTCCGCGCCCCGCGCAGCGCCCGCGGAGAGGGGCGGCAACAGCGTGCGGCTGCCGGATTTGCTTTTTCAGCGCTTTAAATTTATTTTTAATTTTTTTTTCCTTAATAAGAGGGGAGAAGGGACAGCGCGGAGGGGCGGGCGGGAGGCGGTGCGCGCCCTCCGCGGGCGCGGAGCCGTGCGGGCGGCGATGGCCTGAGCGGGCGGCGGGTCCGCGCTCCCTGCGCACCTGCCGAGCGCGCTCCGCGGGCGCGGAGGGACGCGCAGCGCCATGTCGCGGGTCGTGCAGAAGAAGAACCACTGGTCCAGCCGGGTGCGGCAGTGCGCGCTGACCCGCGGGCCCGGCGGGCAGCTGGGCTTCGCCCTGCTCGGCGGCGCGGAGCACGGCGAGTTCCCGTACGCGGGCGCGGCGGCGGGGGACGGCGAGCCGGCGCTGAGCGAGGGCGAGCTGCTGCTGGAGGTGCAGGGGGTCCGCGTGTCGGGGCTGCCGCGCTACGACGTGCTGGAAGTGATCCGGAGCTGCAAGGACCCCATCGTGGTGAAAGCCGTCCGACAAGGTGCGAGGAAGACGCGGAGCGACGCGGCGGGACGGGGGGACCCCGCTCCGCGCTGCCCGTGGGGGGTGTGGGGCAGGGTGGCCACGGGCCAGCGCGGTGCCGGGGGTGGCGAGCATCAGCCCTTCGGGGCAGCGCAGGGCCTCGACAGAGGCACGGACGGGGTCCCGGTGCACCCACGCCTGTGCGCACCTTCTGCGAGGGCAGTGATGCACAGGCACCTCCACGTCCGGACCCGTCTGCAGCCGCCCCGCAGTCCTCTGCCCTGCGCTAAGCGCAGCGAGCAATTGCGTGAGACTTTCCCAAAGGCACTGCGGAGCCGTCAGCCTTCCCTGCGGGGAACCCGCGCTTGTCCGGGGGAGCTCAGTGTCCGGCTGACCCTTGGAGAGTCTGAGGGAGCGTCACAGCTGGGGGAATGGGGCAGGAATTCCCTTCTCCAGCAGCTGAGCATCCTTTGGAGCTGCTGAGTGATTAGTGGAGTCTTGTTCTGAAAGTGCAGCGTGTGTTTGCCGGCTGCCAGCGTGGGAAGAAAAAGCTTGGACCCTCCTGCATCTTCTCTCTGTGGTTGAAAGGCTGCTCAGATTTACCTTTTTTCCCCCCTGGTTTGCCCTAGGTGAGTGCACATCCGTGCTGCCAGCCCTGCAGCACACAGGTGAAGGGACAGTTGGCTTTCCCATTTGGCTGAGGAAGAGGATAGGAAGAGTTCTCCCATGCTGGATTAAAAAGATGCCACTTCATATCCGTCTATACTCAACAGTCGCTCAACAGGTTAGCTAGCAGGCCTGGCTAATGGGCTTGGGATTTCCGGGGCAGGACTTCAATTTAGTACCAGAAGACTGTTGGTGCTGCCGCAGCCACCGAGGCTGGTTGGATGGGCAGGAGGAGCAGGACTGCAGATGGACAGCCGGAGGTGTGAGAGGCAGAGGAGCACCCTGAGGTCAGCTCCAAGTGCAGGAAGGAAGGGAAGTTTTCTTTGTGTTGCCCAAGACATTCCTTAGGGGAAAGTTTAGTTGTAATCCAGATGTGTGCATCCTAAAGGTGAGGGTTTCACTCTGACTTGTGGTGCAAGAGGTTTTTTTTTTCCTGTGCTTTGTTAGCCCAGCTGGTAGCTGCAGACAGAATTTGTGGCCAGCTGGCAGGACTGTCACCTGAAGTCTTGTCCCTGGGCTCACTGATGAGCTGCGATGAAGGGCTGCAGGCACTTGTTTCACAGCCATCCTTCAAACCTCCGGAGCCAGAGCAGATCACAGCGATGGGGTGTCGGAGAGGAGCTGAGCCGTGGCTGTGCACTCCTCCTCCACCACCTGTCCCGGAGCTGATCCACCAAAGCACGGCTACTTGTTAGTCCCTTCCAGGACTCAGTCGCAATATTCCAGCACACAGTGTCAAACACCCAAAAAAACCAGGTCTCTTTAAATAAATGCCTATTTTTCCTGCTGTGTTCACTTCACTGGGAAGTGGTGAGGGAAACTCAGCCTGCTGGTTTCCCTGCCCAGGTGGGAGGGGGAGAAAAGCATGACGAAAAGTATGAGGAAATTAGGCAGTGTTTTTTTACATACTGATTGTTTTAGCAGAAGTGTTAAAATACAGCTTGTGGTGTTGCAATGTGATCAGTGTTGGTGGATGAAGGAAGGTGTGTATAAAACCCCAACTAAACAACTTGTGATCAAACTTTTTTTTTGTTTTGGAAACATGGGTTAGTACAAATAAAACATGTCCTGGGAATAAACTGCAGACAATAGAACTTGGTGGTAAATGTGTCTCAGCTCTAGGATACGGTCAAAAGAACGGGCAGAGGACTGAGTTTTAGTGTACTGGTTGGGTTTACCTGGAAAGTAGGAGAAAAACCAGTCTGTAAGTCAGGGCAAGCACTTAAACCTGGGACTGTTCTCATCCAGAGCTGAGAACCAAGTCCCTGGTTACTGTGGGATTGTAGTTTCCTTTTATTTCTTTCTCCATATTTTTTAAAAATGCTTTATTGGCCAAGAATGTGGAATAGAAATAAATATTTGGTTTTTAAGTCACTAAATATTTTTGTGGTCTGGAAAGCAGTTCCCTGTGCCTGTCAATGATAGCCTGGCATCTGCATGCTGCTCTGTGCAAAGCAGGGATCTCACTCATGTATCAGAATCATAAGCATTAAAAAGGAGAGTATTTTAATTAAAATTTATTACTTCTGTGTTAATTAAAAATCTGATTATGGGAATAGCAACTGTCATTCAATAGGAAGTGTGTGGCACTAAAGCAGACAGCAAAGGAGTGTGCAGATAAGATTGCAAACACATTTTTAACTGTGATTTTCCTCCTTGTCCCAGTTTGTAGTCCCTAATTGACTGGTGCTGAAGTGCTGGGGCAATATTAGCCTGGAAATGTATACATTTTATTGCCTGTCTGTTTTGTATGACATTTACAAGGCTGGAAAAACAGGAAATTTACTATAAATAAGTCAGTAATCTGCAAGCATGAGCAGAGAAAATAACAGTTGTGACCTTGCACTTGGTGAAAGAGACTAGGATGTGAAATGTAGGTGGATTAGGCTGCTCATGGGCTTTATCATTAAACCAGAGTTTGTAGACTTACAGGTTCACATGCAATATTTTTTTTCTCTCTTTTTTGAGTGGTAAGTTGGAAAAGTAAGTACAAAAAGGGGGAACCTCTATGAAATCCCTTGATGGGAATACTGGTATTTAATACTGGTCATATGGGATTTCCTGGTCCTTTGGTCACCCTGGGAGGAAGAGTGAAGAAGGCTAAAGAACTTTAATGGAGCTTTCCCTTCCTTTTCCCCATAGGCACCCTTTTTTGCTATCACATTTAAGAATAAAACTGTACCATTATAGTTGCCTGTTTTGGGGGAGAGAGAGGAAGAATCTTGCTGCCATGTATCTTAGTAACTTTCAGAACTGTCAAATGTGTGAAAAAACCTCAGTTAACATGTAGTGCTTTTATGACTGACTGTTTCCATCTAACATCTGTGCCTAAGTTCTGACGAAATTGGCAATTAACTTCTGTGGACTTAATAAATGCATTTTTATTATTACTTGGTCAGAGAGTATGGAATTAATAGATTGAATTATAGGAGCAGTGGTCACATATTCTTGTGTAAAGCTGACATTGCCTTAACATAGTGATTTCCCAGCTGTACTGTGAATATTGTAGCTTCCTTGAATACATTTCACATTTGTCAAAATAGCTCACTTTGATAAATTGTTAATTGATTGCATTGGATAGATCAGTTATAAAATCGGGTGCACCATTGATTCTCATGGATCTTGGTTAACAGAGTCCAGCAAAATAGAAGTTTGTTGTGCCATCCTCCAAAAGAGAAGAATTAAGACTGTATCTATAAAAAATGGATCATATTTTGTTTGAGGCAAGGTATCTGGGTTTCCATTCCCCTCAGTGAGATGGGCACGTTCAGAGAGATTTCCAGGTTTTTTTTGCTCCTTGGTTTGATGACCTGTGCCAAACCATACCAAGCCAGATGCTTGGTATGGGAAACTGTCAAAGTTAATATGTTTGTAAATTTATTTTTAAATTGCTTTTTTTAGTTCTCATTTCAATGCTTTGCTTCCCTAAAAAGTCTCATAATCCCAAGCTCCTAATGACCAATCGTTTTGAAACCAGGAGGTGCTGAGAGCAGTTTATGCAATTAATAATTTTGATAGGACTTTGCAGCTGGGATGATCCCACGGTAGGGAGGAGTTGAGGGTGCTTGTGGGGTTTTTTTTTTTAGCCCTGTGCAGGGCAAACAGGAGCAGGCATGATCCCAAGCAGAAACAGTCACTGTTTACCCAGTGCTATCAGCTGCATTTGTTTCTTTTCAAACATTAACTTGACCCTAAGATAAATTCTGAAATACAGTGCAGTGACTCAGTGCTTCAATGTCAGGCTGGCATCTGCTATACATGAGATGTTAAACTCAGTTACATATATTAATGTGAACAAAACCAGCTTCTTTCAAAAAGTTTGCGTGAGTTTGAGTATTTGAATCTTTTCCTTTTAATTTCTTGAGAGAGCTCATGAGATAATTTCTGTTGGTTTATTTGGTTGGGTTTTTTTTGTAAAACATTAAAAAAAGGAAGGAAAAGTTTGATGCATGTGTAAATTCCTGTGTGTTCGGTGGTTTAGCAAACACATGGAAGCAGTGTCACTTTGTAAGTGGTGATGCTGAACATCCCACGCTAAGTGCCCGTGCCTGGCGTTGCAGAGCCCGGCAGTGAGTGCTGGTGCCTGCGTGGAGCAGAGTTTGGGATTGATGTGCTGGGCCAGCAAAGGGAGGGGCTGTTTAGGCAGTGAGCTCGTGCTGTTCCCAGTTTACCTCTGCAGTGTCACGCATGAGCTCCAAAAAGTGTTTTCCTTCCATCTCTGCTAGCTCAGTGCCAATCGCTTGCATGGTGTGCTTTCTCAGTCATTTTTCCATCAGACCCAAATTTTTTTAGGACCCAGGTGGATTTCAAGTGGAGAGAAAGAAATCTTGCCATCTGAAAACCTGGGTGATGTTCTTGTGTTTTAAATTTATAAGTCCTGTTTTCAGCTGACTTGCTGGGTGACAGTTGGAATAGTCACAAATGAAATGTAAAACAAAAAAAAAAGGCAAAATCTCTTCTTCTCTCACTTGGAGCATATTTTGCTACAAATCAGTAGTCTTCTTTCTTTAAAGAAGTACTTAAAGAAGTACTGCACTTAGCTGTCATGAAATGTGTATGTCTTGTATTAAAATACTGCCTTGAGGAAGACCTTATCTTTACCGTGCCTGAATTTACAGTGTAGTGCTAGCCAGGATTTAGAAGTTGATCCTGCTTGTGCCAAAGCAGCCATCCATCCTCTCCTGAGCCACAGAGTAGCACCCCAGAGATGGACATGAGAGCCCATGCCTGTTATAAAAATTTCCAGGAATTAATGTGATACTTTTAATGGCATGAAAGGGGATTATGCTTTCCACAATAAAGTTAATCTTTCCACCCATTGAGGTGGGACTCTTGGCTCTCTCTTTAAGGCCAGTCAGATCACAGAGCAATTAAATCACAATTATGGTCTAATTATGAGCAGTCATTCAACATCATTGCAAAATAAGATGTTAACACCATCCTGCATGTTGTTCCATGTTTTAAAGACCGAGTTACAACTCCTGCATGAGTGAATTATTGACCTGCTATCATGAGATTTAAGATTCATCTTCCATGTTCGAAATGTAAGAAGCTTTTTTTAACAGGTTTGAAAGCCAAACCAGCAGTAGCTCCTTGCATTCCTGGGTTTGGGATTGTTATTTTCTTCTGGTTCAGCTCAGGCTGTGATCATTCATGCATCTCTTCTGGCTGTTCCTGTATCTCTTGATCTGATACCTGGGAAACACACTTGCTCCTTTGGCAGTGTATTCGTGTACAGGGAAACATTTGCCCCAGGGCAGCTACATTAAGGTGTAAAGATATCCAGAGTAGCACTTTTGTGGCTGTGCAGAACTGATGATTTGAGCCCTCTCTCATTAGATTTCAGCATGGCTCAGTTTGAAGTAATGTGGAAGCTGAGAAGATGCTGCTGCCTCAAGGGCTTTTTCTATCGCATTAGCAGGATCTGGGCTGTGGGCAAGGGCAGGATCCTTGGGACCTCTCTTGAGGTTTTTTAAAATAATTGGCCAAGTTTTTTATTTGCATTCCTTTACTTAACTCCAGACACAAGCTATGCCTGCTAGTTATTTCAGGTGTTTGGGTTTTTTTTTTCCCACACTTCCTCTGACTTTGACTGGAACTTGTAAATCAAGGCATTTGGTTTTGATCCTTGTGTGCTGCAAGGGACTTAAATTTCTTGGTGAAAAGCACAGAGTAGTGGTTCTGTATGAGCAAGTGCCATGAATACATAGAAGGACTGTGGAGAATTTGAGGCAAAATGTTACCTGAAGGTAGGGAGCCTTGCTGTGAGCACTCAGTGGTACTTGGAGGGCTGGTACTCTGATTTCTGCATCCTGTCCGAGCTCCTTCCAATGTCTGAGCTCCACATCCCAATTCCTGGAGCAGCACAAAATGCAGATCCTCCTGGTCCATATTTCTTCAGAGTTTTTCTCTAGCTCAGCTATGGAAAAGATTTATTTTTGCCTTTTAGAAACTGAGTATGAAGTGACCTTTTTGCACCAAGGGCGCAGGGATGGGTCATCCCCCTGTGATCTGTGAAGATCTCACGCGCTCCCGTTGCCCTGTCACCGGAGGCATCTCTGGCAGGACTGGGGAAACAGCAGCTTCTCATCGCTGAGTGACAGTGCTGCTGAGTGTGCAAGACCAGCTCCTGCAGAAACATCGTTTTCACCACTATCATCATTTTCTCTGTCTCTCTTGACACTTGATGTTTTGTTTTCTCAGTTTATATGTTGGTCTCGTGCAGCTTGCCTCGGTGTAGCTGTTGCAGTGGTTTGACAGGTAGGGGCTCAGAGCTGGCAGCCCAGAGAGATCCACAGAATCAGTGCCTTTGATGGCTTAAGTTTGGGCCTTCCTGCAGGGATCTGGTGTTGGGAAACAAACTTAAGCCTAGGCTGTCATCCAAATTTTGTTATCTACTGATCTGAGAGAGAGCTGTGGAAGAGGCTGCCTGTTTCCAGAGCAGTTTGGCAGCTCTTGCATCGGGCTGGTATGTTGGCAGGTTAGGATTTTTTTTTTTCCCCCTTAATTGTAATTATTTGTTTTCCCTTCTGAACCAAATAGGTGGACCAGCATCTCTCTTGGCCCTGCAGGAGCAGTATGGCTCAGAGTAAATGGGATATTTTTGTTGAGATCCACCCTTCAGTTTCCAAAGGTCACACACTCCATCCATCCTCCCTCTTGTGACATTTTAAATGGTTTCCAGAACTATTCCACTGCTACAGGGTGGAATGATGGCATCATGCTCTCTGTTAGTCCCCAGCCCTGACTCTGGCTTCATTTGTGCCGAACTGTTTTGTGTTAGTAATATTATTTAAACCTGCAGATTTTTTTTTTCTAACTGCCCCTAGTAGACCTTGGAGAAACAAACCAGTTTTTTCTTCAGGTCCTGATGTTTTGGGTTACATTTTTACACACTTGGCTTTTTACTAAAAACAGTTCCAGTTTTTATAGTTGAGAGGGCTTGTATCATAACTTAAAAGAAAAATAAGGTTTTAAAAAATACTTGTTGAATTTCATTAACTGTCCCTTGTTAGACTAAACAATAATGCTTATTACACAGTGTGAAAATAATGCAAAGTGCCCTGTCTTCAGAATGGAACAGGAAATCAAAACAAACAAAGCCTTTGGGATGACTTGCAAAGTGGAACAGATGCCCTTACAATTGCAAGCATTTGAATAAGGAATCAGTTTTGCATGGTTTGCTAATCCTTCAGTAAAGAGTTCATTGTCTTGGATTATACATCTGTAATTTTGGAGCCCTCAAGTCAGTGTCTCAGTACAATTAGAGTGGGAAAAGACTGACTTCTTTCTTCATATCCTTAATCTCTGGCTTGTTTTTTAAGAGGAAAACCTCAACTCTGGGTCTTTCATTTAGTTATTAACAAAAAGCCTTTGAGAAAGAAGCTGCCTGAAATCCAGCCACTCCCTCAACACAAACAAAGCTGGGCAGATATTGTGTACTTTAAAAAAAAAACAACTTTGATGTTCAACCTGTCTTATTCCAGTGGTGCAGATCCTGCACTAAGTGGGTGTCAGACCAAACTGATGACAGACACAGATGTCTCAGAGGTTTTTGGATGAATAAGAGAGGAAAGTTGCCTCCCAAACAAGCTGAACTGGGCAGGTGAGGACCTGGGCTGCAGAATAACTGCAAAATGACTTTTCTTAAAAATAGCAAGGAACATGCCCATCCTCCTCCTTTCCCAAAGGCACAGCTAGAACTCCCAATTTGCAATTTAAATGGCAGGGATACCGGTGGATGTTCCTGGGGCTTGGGCCTGCCCAGGAGCAATTCACTGGAGCCTTGTGGGAAGCCAGGGATGGCTGGAGGAGAGGTGGAGTCAGCAGCAGGAGATACATAAAAGATACCAAAAGCTTTGGGATGGGGAAGTTTCCCTGTTCACTAGTGGAGTTGTTAGTGATACTGAAGCTGTCCCTAAAAACAGGCTAAGTGTTTCCTGCAGGACCAGCCAGGAGCATGGCTCTTTCTCACCAGTGACAGTCCCCAGTCCCAGAGTAGTCCAGCCCACCATCTTCTTGTTCTGGCCATACAGGAGATCTGGAGAGGGACTTTTTACAAAGGTGCATAGTGATAAGATAAGGGGGAATGACTTTAAGCAGAAAAAGGGAAGGGTTAGGCTAGATACAAAGTAGAAATCCTTCACTGAATGGATGAGTGTGGTGAGGCCCTGGCACAGGTTGCCCAGAGAAGCTGTGGCTGCCTCATCCCTGGAAGTGCCCAAGGCCAGGTTTGATGAGGTCTGGAGAAAGGTGGTATAGTGGAAGGTGTCCCTGCCCATGGCAGGGGGTGTCAGAACTGAATGATCTTTAAGGTCCCTTCCAACTTAAACCATTCTGTGAGTCTGCGATGCAGCTTTAGCTCTGCTGGTGAATGTTCTGTTAGGATGTGCTGCCTGCAGTAACTCATGCTGCCCCAGGACAGTGCACGGCTCCCCTGCATGGCGTGGGTGCGGTGGGGGACGTGTGGCAGAGCACAGCCCTGGGGGAGCTGATCCTGGTAAGCTGGAGGGATGAGATGTCTGCAGTTTGGCTGAATTTGGGGACACTGCTGTCTCCAAGCTGAGTCTCCTCTTCTCAGTGCTGCTGCCTGGGTTGGAAAGCACTGGAAGACAGGGTGTCCTGATGGGGCTTTGGCAGCCACTGGTCCAGCCCAGGCTTTGTTCTCTCCCTGTCCTGTGGGTGAAAAAGGGATTAGTCTGATGCAAAACAAAGAATCATATCCTTCTCTTTTCCTTGCTATGCATTTTTCCGTAAACAATGAAGTGAGTAATATAGAATATCTTCTCAATGTGCTCTGGTGGTGGTTGAGAGGAGCAGCAGCAGCCTGGCTGCATGAGCAAGTCCAGAGGTTCTGCTGGCTGCTCAGCAGGGACTCTGAGGATCACAGAATCTGTTGTTTCTGAATAAGATCAGTAAGTTGTTTGCTTCTTGGGAGGGGATGGCTTGCTTTGTTGTTGCTAGATTGTCTTCTGCTGGTACCCCAGCAAATGCTGTGTATTTGTTTGATGTGCAAATACTAAACTTGCTTAGCAATGGTATACAGAGTTTTGTTAACTTTTGTATAGTCTGTGTGTGCTGTGGAGTCCTCCCTGTCACCTGCCATCTGCTTTTATTAATCAAACTGTTTCCAAGTGGAGATCTGAGCTGCCAGCTTTTATACATGTACTGTAGCTTTCCTTTTATTTTATTTTTTTTTTAATGAAGAGATATGGGCATGCTGAGATTGTTCACCCAATTTCACGTGGAACTATTTTTGTCTGGACTAAGCTACAGTCTATAAATCCCTCATGTTGCAGGAAGCTTTGTTTGCTACAGGTGGAGCAAGGCAATTAAACCCCCACTGTCTGTCTCTGGCTTTCTGTGGGAGGCATGGAACTGCTCTGGGCAAAATCCAGATGGGCACTGAGGAAATCAGGGCTGTGCTGGTCCAAGGGTTGGCTGCTTGGTGAGGTTACATATAGGGGAAAATTTTGTATCTACACACAGCCTGCACCCATTCCAAGAGGAGAAGATTGTGAAAATATTGTGTCAACCATCAAAATTGTTTGAATTCTTGGGTGAGACTCTGAGAATATGTGACTGGTGTGTATATATGAATATATATATTTAACTTTTTCACTTTAGCATCCATATTGTCAAATGCTGCTTCAGTGAAAAGATCCAGAGTCGCCTTTTCTTCACTCTTAATTTTTCCTTTTTAGTGGAAACTAATCCCGTGATTTCAGCAGCTCAGGTTGCTAAACAGCCAGTGCCATGGATTTCGCCATGAGTGCTAAAATTTGTTGTTGGCACAGCTATTTGAAAGCTGAAAAGGAAGAGTATGAAACCACCACCATTATGGCTGAGAACAGTTCCCATGCCCACTATCTCATCACGAGATGCATGGGCAGCCTCTGATCCTGTAAAAAAACCCATTGAAATTCACTATTGTGGCGTTCCTGTGGTGAAACTGTTTTGGTGATACTTGTCCTGTAAATCATCTGCAGGAGCATGTTGTTTTTGAAAGATGGTTTGCTCATGAGACCTCAATGGCTTTCAGGTTATGTGATGCAGCTGCTGAAGAAGATCCAGATTCCCTTTTCCTGACAAATGCTGGGGGCAGCTGCTATCTAGACCTTTGTCTGGCCCCTGTGAGTCATTTCGAGAGTGCAGGAGGGAAATCCAGAGTCCACCTATAAATTTTATCTCGGAACTGTGCCCAGTTTCGTCGTGCACAGAGATCTCTGGCATGTTAAAGGCCATAAAGTGGCATTTAGTTCCCTCATTCCAGGGGCAGGTGGCAGTTACACTTAAACACAAGGTCATTCCTTTATGAGGATGGGAAACGTGGTGAATACCTGGATGCATGATGTCAGTCTGTCAAGCATGATAAGTTTGGGGCCCTCTTGTGCCAGGCAGTGAATGGACCTGAGAGAGTTATCCCTACCTGGCTGTTTACCTGGAGAAGAGTGAGGGCTACAAAGACCTCAGGTCATGTGTGGAGGGGGGAAAGCCAAGCACAAAGGCTGGGTGGCTCTGTTGGGATGTTTGTGACAAGGGCATGGACCCACAAATCTTGGCTCCCTCTTGCTGTGCTGTGGGGCTCTGCTACTTCGCAGATCCTTATTAAAACGGGGGGAAAGGGTAAATTGCCTCAGCTGGAGCAGCTCCCTTCTTGCATTGCCAGGTTGCCCTGCTCGGGTGGAGCTTTGCCAAGACACTGTTTCCATAAAATGCCATATAGGTTTTTTTAATTTGTGCTTGTAAAACATGTTAAAGGCTGAAATTTTTATCTGCAAAAGAGATGGCTTAGGGACTATCCAAGGTGACTTTTCCATTTATTTTTGTTCTCTGTTGCCAATTTTCCAGTTGTATTAGTTGATGCTGGAAGTACCCACGTGTCGGTTTTTCCAGCAGCTAAATACAAAGAGGGGTTTTTTTTTTACATAGTTCTGAGCTGAGATAGGATATCTTGGTCATATTGCAAACTGGCAAATTTGGATCTGCTGAAGTTGTTACACATGAGAAAAGACCCAGTAAAAATGAGATTGCTTAAATTTAAACATGTGCTAACGTAACACATTGCAGAGGGCTTTTTGTATCTTGTCTGTGAAAGATGCTATAATCAGCACTGAGGCTTGCCTAAACCAGTGTGGAATTGCTGTTTGCCTAAAAAGCTGGGCAAGTTGTCACAATCCCAACAGTAAAAGGCTGCAGTGGATTAACCAAAACCTATTTCAAATTGATTTAGTGTAGCTGATGTGTAGCTCAGCCTGGTCATCTGTGTCCTGCCGAGGACTGTGGTGCTTTGAGCTGCTCTGTGTCCTGAGACCAAGTGGGGGTGAGTTGGCACAGCAATGTGCTGCGATGGTTCTGTCTGCTCTCCCCCTGAGGATGCTGAGGAAAGGGAGCCCTGGCTTCCAAACTGGCTCCTCACAGTTAGCTTTTATTTTCTGTATTCTTCTCTCACTCGGTGCAGCGTCTGCCGTAGCGGTCGCTGCACGGATGGGATCTCGCCCCTGGCAGGGAGTACAAGCATTTTTCCACGGTGCAATTGAGTTGGCAGGGAAGGTTCCATCAGCTGCCTGGCTGGAGCCTGGCTCAGGATGTTCTGGATGCAGTAATTCATTGGTGGATTTCTGACAAAAGAGTGTTTCTGCTGCCTGCAGCACCTCCTGCCCTCCAGGCCCTGGGTGTGTGCTCAACAGGAAGGTTCAAAACTTTTCTTCAAAAAGTTAGGGGCTTTTTTAGCGATCTTACAGACTTAATTAAAACTGGCATTCCTCTTTTCCTGTATTAGTTGCAGATGGAGGTAGATTTTACAAGTAATAGGTGACTTTTGATGCTGTTCTGCTCTGGCTACTCCATTTTTATAAACCTCAAACATCTTCCAACAAGCTGTGGGCTTTGTCAAGCAGAGCCTGCACCTCCCTGAGCTCTGGCTGAGGAAAGGCTTCCCATGAGCATCACCAGCTGATAAACAAAACTTCATCAAGGCCTGCAAATGGCACACCTTTCAAGTACTTGGACACAGCAGCAGCACTGCTGAATGCTGATAGCTGCCTGAACTGGTGGCAGAAACAGTGGTGAACATTTATTGTGTACTTATTTCTCCTCAGAGTCCCTGATGTAGAAGAGACTTCAGCATTATGATACATTGTAGTGGATCATGTTCAGAGGACTTTTTGCCATAAAAACATTGTTTCTAGCTCAGGTTTAGCCAAAAGGTGCTCTCAGCCTCAGCTCTCCTTTAGGTGGTATTGCACATTGATGCCTTGTAATACCCAGGTGAGCTTTAAGTTGTAACATTTACAGAAAACGTGGCTGAAGTTTCTCCCTCTTGGAGGTAAAGATGCAATATTTGCATTTCTTAGCACTGGGTCACATAGCTGCCTTGGAATCAAGTTAAAAAAAAAAATTAGAGTATGGTATATGCATTGTTTTCCCCTTCTCTCAACTCTGCATTTCCTCTGCACTGGTCAAATCAAACAGCAGTGACATTTCAAAGTCTTCCTGAATGGCAAAATTAGAAATACTCCTTTTCTAAGGAGTCTGTGAGAGGTAGTTTAAACATTGTATGCAGCCGTTCCGGTAGGAAGTTGTTTAACTTGTCGAAATCTCTCTTTTACTGCAGAACCTCTATTGAAAATGACAAATTGCTTAAAGCAGTTTCCATGTTAGACTTCAAGAAATTCAGTTTCTTTCCACCCAGAACCCGTGGAAGGCATTTGTGCACTTGCCTGACTGTTTCTCTGTCCTAAGGCTCACACTCGGTGGCTTTGGACTTCATGTAATTTTCACATGCAGCTGCTCGGGTTTGTTTTCCTCAGCTTTCTATGGAATGGGATTTTCTCCTCTCTTAGCTTAGCTGTGAAAACTCAAATATCTGCCTGGCTCAGACTTTGAGGACCATGGAGTCAGCAGAGGAGAGACACTCCAAAGTCTGTGCTTTTTAGAAGTGATGTTCAGAGCATTATAAAATCCATAATTTAGGCTGGAAAGTCTGGATCCACAGCTAAGTTGTTGTAATGTCCTTTTAAAGCATTGAGCGGTGTTAATGCTTCACAAAATGACAAAGCAACTTTTGCTTAAACATTTTCAACTACTTCTCTGTAGCTGTCACTGTAGCAAAGGACATATGTGGCAGGTACCAGATACTGAACCAGGCAGTTGGCTGTAACTGCCGTAAAAAAAAATTGCTCAGTTGAAAAGGTTTTTTCTGTTTTTTTTTTTAAAGAAATATCTCAAGTTGTCATTGTGTTCAGGTGGCCCTGCACAGAGCAGCACTCTGTGTAGTGTGTATCCCGTGAGGATGCATTACCAGGCCTTGCATTTGGTCTTGTGAAAGGAGAGAGGGTGCAGAAGAGAAGCGGGTCTCTTTAGCAATGCTCAGTAAACGGCAGGCTCTGGAAATAAAGTGGAAATTTTATTCGTTGAACCTTGACAGGCTGAGATGAGGCTTTCTGTGCTCTTCCTTTTGCCTGGAGTGAGCTGCACCAGTGTATTAATTTGCAGAGTTGTTTTTTGGTGGCTCTGATGCAGTTCCCGTGGATGGAGATTGGTCCTTCCCCAGGGCCACAAGCAGAAGGTCATGTGTGTGTCCCCTCGTGTGCTCCGACCTCGGCTGAAAGGCAGGCTCTGGGCTGTGCCCAGGTCTGTGTAGCTGAAGGCACAAACTGTTCCCTGTCTGACTGGGAAGGTGCTTTGCCCCAAATGGCATCAGATGAAAAGAAATCGGCACTGCCCCATTGCTCTGCTTGAGACAACCCTGTTGCTCAAGAGGGATGATTACCGAGTTAGACAGCAGTCAGGAGGGGATTTGAGGACAATCCAGATGCTTTTTCTATAACTCGAAGGCATGTCATGCCCTGGCATTTCTATTTTTACCCACTTTTCTTGTAATACTTTCTTTTATCTGTTATGATTCCTTCAGTTTTGGCAGGTTTGGGCTGATGTGATATTTTTACTTTCTTTTGTAGCTATGCCTTTATTTGCCATTTAACATTTTGTTATAGTGTTGGTTTTTTCTCTGTAGTGGTAGTTAAGAAAGTAACAGTTACACATTTTCAGGGTTCTGTTTTTGTTTTTATTTTTGTGAGTGGTTTTGGAAATTATCATGTTGCCAGATGCTGTTTAGTTTGGTGTAGGATGTGTCACAGCAGATGCAGGTGAGCTGTCCTCTCAGTTGCTTTCCTGATGCAAATACTGGTTGATATAATCTGTTTTAGAAGATAGCATTTAGAAACAGGCCCCCGCTGGGAAGAATAACCGGTTCCTGGTAGAGTGTCCTGATCTCTTGTAGGCAGAGGGCAGTTTATGCCTGGAAGCTGGAGGCTTTATGTACCTTGTTTATAGTGTTTGTTGCCTTTTATGGAATTTCAGGTGCTGCCTTTGGCTCTTCTTGTTATGTGAAGAAATGTCTGATCCATTTCTGAACCCTGCAGAGCTCTCTGATACCAGGCATAAAATATTTTTTTAATGGGTATTAAGCCTGCCTTGCTGGTTGTGGTGTCTCTGGCTAATAAAACCGTTGTACCCCAAATACCCTGCAGATACAGATATCTGTTTCAGAACCAGCTTCTTTAGTTATGTAACAACGTGAGAGCTTTAATCCCTTTCCTGTTGCAACCAGTCTGGATTGCTTTCTGCTTGTCCAGCAGCCAGCATCGTCGTCAGCAGGACTGGGCTGCTGTCATGTTTCCACAGTTTCATACCCGTGGTTGATAATTAACCCATTTCTTTAATAGTGGTGCCATGTTTGCTCTGACCTTTTTTCTTTCCCGCTCTCCAATTGCAATCCAGATTAAATTCAGCCTCTCTCTTCCTAGCGAAACACTGGAGTTAATATTCCACCAGAGGTGTGCTGATAAACCCCCTTGTTACATGGAAAAAAATTAGCTCAATGTGCTTGATTTAGTATCTCAGATCAAGAGAATGCACCAAAATATAGGAGTAAATGCCTTTAAAATGCAAGTTGAGCTCACAGGTTCAGTTTCCTGATCAGGAGCGTTTGTCATAATTGACATACCAGCAAGATTTCTCTTTGAGGGGGGTGTTTGATTTTTAGAGAATACAGACCCACGTTCTGTGTGAGCTTGCACAAGCCGAGAGGGCTTGTGCCCTTGCACAGGCTCTGCTTCAGCCTTGGTGTTTGGAAGGGGCCCTGACCCGCCCTGTTCCCTGTCCCTGACAGGGTGGTGGCTTTCAGAGGGCAAGTGAAACCAGGATGCCTGGCTGGGGACGTGGTCCTGGGCAGCTGCTGGAGGTCAGCAAGGTCAGCTCTAAAGGCACCAAAGGTAGTGTCCTGCTGCAGCCCAGTTCTGGAGCAGGAGGAGGGAGCAGGGCTGAGTGAGCAGGACTTGTTCCTCTGTCAACAGGCAAACGCTTCCAGGGTTTGGTGCATTCCTAGGTATGGGCACAGCAAATCACACAGCATTAAAATTAATGAACCTTCATGCAATTTTAACTAGAATGAAAACTGTTGCAAAACGTACTTACTGAATAACACCAAAGCCTGTTTTACTGGGAAGAGATGGGTGTTTGTGAAGCCACTGGGGCTTAGCTCCTGCATTGCTCCCCTTTCAAAGATGACATGTTTTGATTTATCTTCCTTTCCCAGAACCTTCTTTCAGCCTTAGAAAAGCAATGCTTATCATCACTGTTGTTGGGAGCCTGTGCAGTGGTTTGAGTTACTGCCTTTCCCTTTCTAGTGCCATGTAAGCCAGCATAAATCTGTACATTAGACCAATTTACATTTGGTGGGATTTGTCCTGACACGTCCAAAGCTTCTGACTCTTGTTTCGTTGTGTGAGCAACTCCTTTAATATGGAGCCCTAGGGACAAGACCCAATTTAAAATAAAGTGTTGCAGGTAAAAGCAGAAAGGCATGGACTGTATGCCTGTGGTCTGCAGCTGAACTAACTGAGGAGTTTAAATTCTGCTCTGCATTTCATCTCGAGTGCTGCACTCCTAAAGGCAATGCCAGCTTCTGGCCTCAGCCCTGCCTTAGCCAAGACAGAAGCTGTCGGGTGTGAGCACCCGGGATCTCACAGCAGGAAGAGGCTGACAATAGCAATTCCTCAGCTGCTTGCAGGATGAATGTGTTGCTCTTCTCATGTGTACTCCTTTTATTTAGGTTAGCCTTGCTTTTTGAATTAAAAGTTGCATGTACATATCACTTCAGGTTCTTGTTGATGTGGTTTTTGGGTTGTGTTATTATTTTTTATATATTTTTTACCCTGCCTAATGTGCATTTCTCTGTTTGGGAACAAGGTGGTTTTAAGTAAAGTGTAAACTATAAAACTTCCATTAACTCCATCAAGTTAGCAATGAGCCCCAGCTACCTCTGTGAAATACCTTGGCTTGAAAGTTTACTACATTGGCTTTATGAGATTCAAAGCTTTTTGCCCCAGATGAAAGGAAGGCTTTGCTATAAATTCCTGTTCCTTACTAACCTGGCTATTCTGCAGTTAGATGCAAACTAACTTGCTCTGTGCTTTGTAAACCTCTAAGGGAGAAGTTGGACATGTTGGCTGAATGATGTATTAAATAAATGAAGCAAGGAAAAGCAAGCAAGTCTCTATCATTTGATAGAGATTTCTGTCACTTGGGACTGATTTTTCAAAGAACCTAATTTCTAATTCTATATAAGGAGATTTTTAAATATGTACTGAGCCTCTTAAATCAGTATCTCTAAAGGGCCAGATTTAAAGTGACACCTAAAATATACAGGTTTATTATAGAGGATGTTATATATGCACTTAGTAGAAATTCATCCCTATAGAGTCTACAACTACAAACTTTTGGAGGGAAAAAACTATTGCCAGTTCTGAGCTAGCACTTTATTTTTCTTAGATACTTTAGTAATTCTTTTTATGGCTACTGAATTACTTCTGTGACACACCACGTTGCAGACAAGGGCAAAAGTTTAGCAATCTGCCGTGCAGAAGGGCTGATTTCATTGCCAGCTGCTGATTCTGGCTGCGCAGCTCTTGTACCAGCCAATTAAACCACACTCATTACAGCCTTTGTGGTTTGGAAGTGAAATGTTCCTGCCTTTAACTCGTAGTTTTACAGGATGTTGGTTTAGGCTGGA
The DNA here is from genome assembly GCF_041296385.1 of Aphelocoma coerulescens. Classification (NCBI taxonomy): domain Eukaryota; kingdom Metazoa; phylum Chordata; class Aves; order Passeriformes; family Corvidae; genus Aphelocoma; species Aphelocoma coerulescens. Next base: position 15,538,817 of record NC_091026.1, on the reverse strand, counting down.
GGTTTGCAAAGCTTGAAATCTTATATTTTCCTCTGCTGTGTGCTCCAGGGATAGAAGGAGAGCTCCATGGAGAGTGAAGTGGGAAGGTGAGCCTGTCTCTTAGAGCACTGTGAACCTGCAGGCACCTCCTAAAATTTTCATGAAATACCATAGTATCTGGTGTGCCAGGCTGCTGCAGATAGGAATGGTTTCTGCTGCAGTGTTGGTCTTGGAAAAAAAGTCTCCAGTGCTGTAGGAAGTGCTGAGCATCCCTTCATAAGCATATTCCTTCAGCTCCTCAGCCACAGATTTTTGCCTGCCTCCCTCATGGGGAAATCCTGCCATGCTTGCAGACCAGTTTGGGAAAGCTGCTGGGTAAAGACGGGGAGGAGGCAGAGATGGAAGAAGAATGTGACCCTCTGAGCCGTAACTGGTGACTGTGCTATTTTAAAGTCAAACTTAATTTTTAGCACTCCATAAACAAATCTCCATGCCAGCTTCTTGTGTAGCTCTGAAAACACTTGTGTCTGCTGCTCCATGGCTGTGTCCTCCGTGGGTGCCACAGGGAGAGGAGCTGACCTCTCCTTCCCCAAATGCCTCTGGCACTCAAGAGGACCTTTGGAGAGATGCTTTGCAGAGGGATAAATCCTTCAACTCCTCTGAATGTTGCATGACAGCTTCTTTATCCAGGGGTAAACAGATCCAGTGGATTGAGTAAGAAGCAGGTTACTGTGGGAGCTGGTGTCCTTCACCCATACATCCAAGGGACTGACTGTCTTTGCCCCCAGTACTTTCGTTTTTGACCTAGAAATGCAGTATTTTCCTTGGAAATAACAAGAGCAGCAGGGATCCTGTCCCTCAAGAGGGTTAGTGATGTTTAGTTTCCTTACGACATTATTGCCCTGTTGATTTTAACTTGGAAACTTCAATGAAAACCACACACACTGCTGTGAAAATTCATACTTAGTAACAAGTAAACAAGTGATCCAGCAGTCTGACTGACTCAGGAAATTCCCTCTAGACCTTGCGGGGAGGAGGAGCTTTGCGTTTTTCTTGTCCCTCGTTTATTTTTAGTCTCGCCTCTAACATTGCTGGTAGTGCCATTACAGCCCTGCAGATTAAAGCCCCGGCATGGGGTGGAGTTGAAAGAATGATGCTGCAAAGCAGTCAAAACCTCCAGGATTTTCCAGCAGTATCATGCTACAGGCAATTAATTTAGTCCATTTTTTGCCTGCCTGGGCACAGCTCAGTGCCACAGTTGTGTGAAAGTCTTTGATTTCCTTGTGCACTTCTTGTCAGAGGCCATGTTTTGGTGATTCTGTCCTTGGGACTTGAAGGTGCCATGTTTGTGATGCTAATATTTTGGGTGTAACAGCTGGGTTTTTTAGGCCCCTTTCTCCCTCAAATACATCTTGCCCTTTCTCTGAAGGTGTGTTGTGTTTTAGAGTGGAAAGACAAGAGTTTAAGTCCTGTACAGCTCCCATCACCAGTAAGCTTGGTCTGAAGCTGTCAGTAACCCTCACAGGGTTTTGGGTGTGTTGGAGAAGACAGTCTGCAAGACCAGATGATTTACCCAAGAGCTCTTGGCATTTCAGGGAGGCCCTTTTTTTGCCATGGCTGACTGTGTTAGTCTGAATCAACAGAAGAGTATTTAAGTAATGGTTGTTGGGTTTTCTGAGGCTTTGTTTGCTGACCCGTTAGTCAAAGTCCTCAGACGCAGCAGAGGATGTTATTCAGGATTGCCTAGAGATTGAAAACTCTTAGAAATAGTTTCTGTGAAGAGCTGGTGTGCAGTCTTGGTTGTATTGCATCTGTTTCATAGGAAACAGTTCTATCCAAAATAGCTGAATCTAAGGTTAATTATCTTCTCCAGCAGTAGAATCCATACCTGGTCTGCGATGACAGAGGTAATGGAACAGACACAAATGCTCACTGTCTGTGGAGGTGAGGAAGTGTCACTATTCTTTTGGCAGGGCAAGGCTCGGGGAGCCTATAGCAGACAGAGCAATACTGACAGTGCTGGACCCAGAAACTGACCATCCAAAGCTGGGCTGCCTTGGCTTGGTGAGGTTCTCATCACCCAGCCAGCCAGGTTGTCTGCTCCTGTGGACAGAGCCCTGCCCTCTGTGAGAGCTGTGAATTTGAAAGTAACTATTAGCCCTTTCCAGCACCTTGTGGATGTACCTTATCCTCATCAGGTATATCCTCAAATAGTTCCTAAGGAGCCTGATTCTGGAATGAGGGGCCTGGCTCTGCTCAGGTGCAGTTCTGCTGCTGCCTTGGGTTTGGCCAAAATGTCATAAATCTGCTGGATTGTGGAGGAGGTGGCTGGTCTATCACTGGGAACCTGAAGAATGTGTTTGAAGACAAGACCAGCTGCTTTGCTGTTTGGGGTTTTTGTTGTAGACAAGCCAAGTATCTGCAGGCTCTGATCAGCCTCTTTATACCTGAGAAGCCTTAACAAAACCATTTTGTTTTCAGTTGAACTGGCTGTTGGGTTTGCTTTATTTTTAAACAAAGCAAAGTCTCTGGGGACTGGTGCCTGTCGAAGTCTCTCTGTGATAGCGTAGAAAGGTTCTCAGTTAAAATGCAGCTGAAAAATAATTTAAAAATCAACAGTGTGTGCAGGGGTGGTTACAGAAACCGAGGAGATCTGTTTCTTTACTTGGAAATCTTGGATTAAAGTCTGTTGTTACATGAAAATCCAAATGACAAGTTTTATTCAGTCTCCATTATTCATGCAATGAATACCTCTTAGAGCTCCCCATAAATATGTCCTTTTCTAGACTTACAATGAGTAGACAAACACTATATGTTTATACCAAATGCTGGAGGATTTACAAGTAACTACTATGTGGTTTGAAGTAACAATATACACAATGTATTGTATATTTTTGTATTTGGCCTATGTTCAATATAAGATTAAATGCATGGGCTTAAAAAAAATCTCTCCAATGCTGAGAGCAAAAAACATGCTCTATAATGAGGCTTTACAGTATATAGTATTTTTAAGGGCGATTTTTTTATTTCCTTAATATATTTTCCATGTAAAAGTATGTATTTTGCACTTCAAATAAGATTCTGTTGGTTGCACTTACCAGCAAACAGCTGGGGATTCTAGTGCCATAACCACACAGCAGCTGCTAATTAAAAATATATAATTCTACCCTGATTAGCTTATAATGATTATAATCCCCTTAAATTTGAATATTACCACAGCGTGGTAACCTCAGCCACCCCCTGTTTCATTGTGGGGCCTGTAAGTAACAAAACTAGTCATTAAGAGCTGATAGCTGGTTCCTGAAGGATTTCTTCTCAGAGAGGAGCACAGGGGAATAAAGACACCCTGTTCCTGTGTGGCTTTGGAGGTGCCAGGTTGGAGTTTGGATTTTTGTTCATGTGCAACAGGCAAGCAGTGCACTTAGTTCTTGGCAGTAGTAAATTTTCTTCAATGCTACTCTGGCTCTTATAAATTTATTCAGTTTATTCTTGTCTTCTGATCTGAATTTTCTCTTTTTTTTTGTTGTGTGTTTTTTTTTTTCTTAAACCACCTGATCAACTTTGCAAAACAAAAAGCTTTACAAAACATAAAAGTCATGCTTTCAGCCCTAGGATTGCTTTGATTTCATCTTGTGCCCATCTGCTTATCTTTCACCAGTTTTTTCCTCAAAATATTTTGTAACTCTTGATAGCAGGGATTCTTTCCTCTGCAGCACCTGGGTGACATTTTAGGGCAGAGCAGTAATAAATAACTGCTGCTGGAGAGCAGTTTGGAAACCCTGAGTTCTGGGCAGGTTTTTCCCCTCTTGCTGCAGTCCTGAGACATGAAAAGAGGCCATGTCAGAGGCCTGTCAGAGAGATGCCCTGATCTGAAAGTGTCGGAGTCACTTAGAGTTCACCTCTGACTTGGGGATCTGGTATTAATGGAAGAGCTGAAAGGCCAGTTTTAATATACACAGGAGATAATAGAACCTGTCATTAAAAAAAAGAAATAATATCTCCCAGAGCACACAGAAGTGACTGCATCAGTGTGTTCATTAGCAAAGTGCTTGGACAGGGGAAGGCTGGTGCTTGTCCCAGAGCTGTGTGCAGGTTGTGGCTGCTGGGGCTGGAGAGGAGTGATGGAATCTCGCTTCCCCGCTGCTCTGGGCAGCTCCAGGGTCCTCCCACTTGGGAGAGTCAGGTCTGAACCCTGCTGGAGTCTGGAGCTGCTGGCTGTCCTGCAGCCCTGCTGTGTGCCGTGCCAGAACCCAAAGGTTTGGACAGCACAGGTGTGCTGGCCCAGTGCGAGCTGAGTTTCCCCCAAGATCTCTGTGTTGGTGGGACAGCCAGATGGGTCTTACCTTTTTTTAAGCCTATTAAGCCTATTAATTATGAATTATTCTTTATCTCGAATAACAGAGCCTGGATATCTTACTGTGTAGCTGTTTTACTTTAGCAGTCAGGGCAAGCCTAGGTGCCTGATATGAGAGATAAAGGCAAGAGTTTTATTTTTTTCCTTAACATCATTCTGACTATTCCCCTTAGCTTTTTAAATTGGTTGGTTGGTTGATTGTCGTGTTTTGGATTTCTATAAATTTATTTATTGAGATTGACACAAGCGTTTTTAGTGCATTGTTTTGAAAAGTATGTAATTTATGTGAGATTTTGATGCCCAGATGTTCCCTTCCAGTTTCATTCACCACATACAGACATTTGCATACAAATAAAAGGAAATGTCTTCTGTGTGTGTGGATAATTGATAGCTATTCCTTAGGTAAAGTCAGCTAATATAATGCTTGTTAATTTTAAAGCTTTCCTGTGGTTGGCAAGGAACTGAAGATATCGATCAGGCCCTGGGAGACACAGTTTCTGGCAGCTCTGAAGGATGATCTCTGGTCTGAGAGTCACGAGTCCACAGTCAACTTGTTCTTGGGTAGAAGAGAAAATTTCAGTGATTTCTGACTTTGGTTTCCACTCTGCCTGAGATGTGAGATGTCTGTGCAAAACAGAGCAACAGAGATTTATGATTCTCCTTGTGAAGAGGCGACTTGCACTGCCGTGACATCTTGTATCTCAGAAGAAGTTAATCACAGCTTTTCTCTGTGTTGCTGGGTTACGTTGCTTTGAGAAAAAACAGAAACTGCTATGAACAGTACGAATAGCCGAAACCACAAGTCCCACTGAGATTACAGCCAGCTCCTCCTAAAGGAAACTGATTCAACCACCAACATAGTTTTTCATTAGATGATTTTTTTTCTGAGTGAACAAAATACCCCTATTGTGGCATAATTGTTTAGCTTTTGGAGATGTAGGCAGAGTTGCAACTACATGACTGTTTGAAATAATAATTCAAATAGATGAGAAGGGGAGGGCAGAGAGACATTTGGCTTTTTATTACATTTTGTAGCATGTTGCATAGTAATGCAGCAGGTTTTAATTTTCTTGGTTTCTGTGCTTTTTGGCTCTGCAAAGGGGGGAAGGAGGAAAGTCTGTCTTGCATTTCAGGACAAATCTAAATCTGATGGACAAAAGTTTTGGCTATCTGATTGAAACCTTTTGTTGCTGAGACTGAGTGACTCTACCAGGCTGGCAGGGCTGAAGTGATTCCTGTCTCGGATTCAATGTTTTGAACTGGTAAAACATATTTACTTGTGGTTAATGGGAAAGTTAATACTGTCATTGTAGCAATATGATAACGGCTAAAAATCAAGCTGAGTTGTAAGTGGGGAAAAATGAAGTATAGAAAAACCATGGAAGCAGAGTTGTATCCACAGATGTAATTTAATTTAAGCTTTTTTTGATTTCCAGCACCTTGACCTTTCATACCAGAGACACCCGGAGTTGTATCCAGTTCTTCAAGATGTGCAAAATGATGGTGGTTTTGATGAAGTTAATTAAACAGAAGATGGTGAAGTTTACCATATTAATGCTTGTCATCTGAAATGACTTCTACGTCTTAGCTAAAGGCCCAGAAATTTGCTTTGGTCCATTCTTTTCCTGCCCTTGTATTGACAAAGTACATCACTCATCAACAAAAGATGTTGCTGTTTCATCCAGATGGGCTCATCAAAAGGCAGCATTTACTTAGGGGTTTAGGAGGTGCAGACAGTTAGGAATTTAAAAAATGGTCAAAGAATGGGGGGATCTTGGATCTGTGGTTGTTAGTGCGAAGAAAAGACAACAGTTTCCAAAAAGCATTTGAATATCTACCCACTGGAAGCTTGATGATTTAAAGAGCATTGCCCTGGGATATCCCAATCAGTTTTAATCTTACAAATCACTGTTGTGTTCATATACTGTCTAGGCTAAATGTAGCAACCATACTTAAGGAAATTTTTAAATATAGGGTTGGCCAGTCTGTGTTTCTTTGTAGACTTTTCTCATGGGAATTGTCTGGCTGGTTACACCATGACCACCAAACATCAGACAATGCAAGGATCATCTTCCCCTTGTCCCACTTTATTTCCATCTCTCTTCTCAAAGGCAGTCCCTTGGAGTGGTGGCTGTGGTTTGCTTGTTTTTTTTCTCTAGGAAGTTTGTGAGCAAGCTCTTGGACTTACTCATAAAGGCCTTTCTAACATCTGATCTTTGCTAGAAAGTTTTCCAGAGAAAGCTGTGCTATGTGTTTGTTCAGAATTCCCTTGAAAATTAGTAACAAATAAGGGAGTAAAATTAATTTGTTGATCTTCTTCAAAAGCTGCTGAGCACCTCATGAATGTTTCTATGGCCTTTGCTGGGTGCATGTTCAAATCACTGAAAACTGTTGAGCTTTAAAACTGCACTGTGAGCCTGCCAAGCATGAGGACTGTCCATGTTTAAGGCCTCTTTTTAGGCAGGCTCTCATGAGAGCTTTGGAAAGCCGGTGGCGTGCAGTAGGCACTCTTGAAAGTAAAGAATGTTTTTGCATAACTCTGGATTTAAATACTTCCATTTATTTCGTCTTTAATGTTTTATTAACCATCTAAACCAGTTTAGATTGCAGCTAGATTTTCAGCAGCAAAACCAGATAAACCAGTATGTTTTGCTGACCTGAACATTTGTTGATAGGAAGATACTCCAAGCGCTCCTGTGTGCTCTTGCAGAGAGCTGGGTTGGAGAGAAACAAGTATGGAGCCCTGGCAAGCCAGTGCAGACGGTGAAACTCTAAGAGATGGAAAACATCCAGAGAAGACATATACTTCAAAGGGAGTTTTTCTAATGAAAATAACCCATCATGAGGAAATGAGTATATCTGAGGCATATTCAGTGAGTGGGAATACAGCTCGAGACACCAATACAAGTATGCTTTGTCTGAATTGCAGAGGAAATTAATAGACAGTTGATTAAAAATATGACAGAACTTTGAATTTTTAACTTCATAAAAAGGACAAGCAAAACGTTGTTTCCATAAGCAAAGACAAACCTGTGAAGGACAAATCAGAATGGAAAATAGATAGCAAGTTACTTGTTTAAAAACAAGCAAACAAGCCCCTCAAACCTGTTAAAAGCAATGAGAAAAAGGGAAGCTGCTTTTAGACCATAAAAGATGGCTTGTGACTGTTGGTGCTGTGGCCTGTGGTCACGTGAGATTTTGGAAGTTAAGTCTGCTGCTGCTTCTGGTCATTGCTGTCATCTGGAGCGTGGGGATGTGCATGACCCCAGGTGATTTGAGAGCAGCTGTCATCCCTAAGCCTCTGACTCCTGCATAGCATGAATTGCTAGAGGGGGGTTGGGGTGAAAATTCAGGACTACAAAAAAACCCCAAATGTACAGTTTGATGGAAAATACAGCCAGTTTAGGCCCTGCCTGGCCCGTTGGTTTGCATTCACTGGGTGCAGAGATGCCTGAAGTGAGGAGCAGCCCCTTCTGGAGCACGGTCCAGCTGTGCTGCACAAAGGGACCGTTTGATTTCTGCCTTTTCCCTGCAGTGTCAGCAATTCAGAAGCAGGCACTGAGGAAAAATCTGAGCAAGGCTGTAAAACACTCCAAGAGCCTCTGGAGAAGCTCAGCCCTCCCTGGTCTTGTCTGGGGTGGGAGAGCTGTGTCATGATGTGGAGTTGGACAAGTGGGCCTTGCCCAAGTTTGTGTCAAGGACAGGGCCAGATACCAGAGAGAACTCCCATCCACGCACCTGCAGCAGAACAATGAGGGGATTTATATAGAGCTCCCTGCAACTGTGCAAGATTGAGAATGCTGCCTCTAAAGCTGCCTGGGGCCTGTAGGCTTCTGGGCTTTGTCAAGGCTTGGAGAAGCACCTCTGGTTTATTTGATTTAACTCATATATTTGTGTGATAGTGTGTATATGGGGGGTGTATTAACCCTTGCAAAGCAAGCAAAGTTGTTTTAGAATAATCGAATCGTTGAAGTTGGAAAGGTCCTCCAAGATCGGCAAGGCCAACCTTCAAACAAATACCACCATGTCCACTAAGTCATGTCATGAAGTGCCATGTCTGTTCTTCTTTTAACACTTTCAGGGTTGGTGACTCCACAGCTTCCCTGGGGAGCCTGTTAAACGCTTGACCATTTGTTGGGGTTCCTCCCCCCTGCCTTGGGGTCCGGGAGGAGGGGACCCTGGAGTAGAGGCAGGGCCTACAGGGTTTCCCTACTCCCTGGTCAATCCTGTTCCCTGTTGGTTGTTTTGTGTTCCCCTGTGTGGGGAGGACCCTCTGGTCCCGTGATTGTGGAGTTCTTTGGCAGTCCCCCGGCCATGCAGCTGGAAAATAAAGATCTCTGAAACATCTACCAAGAATCAGTCCCTGTTTCTTTCCACGGGCCTCGCTGTCTGATACATGTTGCAGAAATCCCCGCTGCAACAACCATTCTTTCAGTGAAGAAATTTTTCTAATATCTAACCTGAACTTCCCCTTGAGGCCATGTCCCATTGTCCTGAAGGGGAAATGTTTTATCATCTCTTGTAGCTTTTAAGAAGGGGGATGTGCAGAACATAATTTTATTTCTATGGTTTTCGAGGCAGAAGATTTTAACCTTCTGTGCTTTGAGGTGCAAACTGATCCCCTGTATCTGTAATAAGATCACCCTTTTATGAAAGGGGCCTGATAGGCACATCAGCAGCAGATGGTGGAGTGGGCAATTATCAATGGCCTTGGCACACCAGAGCCAGGTCAAAGCAGAGGCTCAAGAATTAACATGGAAAATGCCTGGGGTTTGCAGCAGTGAAGTACATTTACCTGTGTGACAAGAGGGTCTGGGTGTGAGACTCCTCACATCCACAGCTCACAGCACTCCTATCATCACGTAGCCTCAGGGAGTGGCAGGGCAGGGCTATTTGCATTTATAAGGAAATGTCAACTTGTATCATATAGAAATGTATTATTGTTTTTATACACACACACACACACACTCTCACACTCACACAGATATATATGAAATCTCTATCCTGTTCCTAAGGAGCCAACTTTGTTTTCTTGTGTTGTGTGAGGAAATGTTTGTCAAACTGAAGGTAACTGTGATGCAAGTCCCCAAAGCAATAAAAGAAGGTCCAAGGTGCACAGCTGCTCCAATGTAATAAATTGTGTCTTAGGGCTGCACATGTGTAGCAGTATCTGGGGTCTGATTTTCGTATTTTTTGTTTTATCCAGTTTCTTCATTACAGTCTTTAAAACGAATGTGTGTGCTTGTCAATGTGCAATACTTTCTGTAAGTACATGCTCTAGAGGGAAGATGAAGGTGTCTCTTACAGAACCTAGGTTTGTCCTTTCATGTTGCAGAGGCAATTAAAAAGTCTGGAGGACTGCCCCAAGGACAGCACCCATCACCTGGGGAAAACTAGGTTTTCACATGGGAGTTGGGGACCTCATCAGCTGCATTCCTGGTAAATCTGGGAGAGAAGAGAGGTTACCTACTTGTAAATGGCAACAGGCTTTGGTTTGGAGAAGGCTAATTACCATTTAGAAGATAGGAGATATATATATAGATAGAGATATATATTTTTATAACTTTATCCGCTGAAATCTCTGTAGTCTTCCTAATTTTTGTTGTGTGTAAGCACAGCTGAACCTTAGGCACAATGCTTGTTGACCTGGGGGCAATCTGGTATCTCAGCTCCTGGTTGATCAGAGGAGGTTCAAAATCCTTCTTGTACAGAGACATTTGGGAATCTTACCCCAGAAATACATACTGCTGATTTTCTGAAGTCATAACATGACAACACTTTGCCAAAAATTTTTCCTGGTGCCTCTACCACAACTCATTAGTGAAGAAAAGCGGTCAACCAGCCTATTCCCAAATACATAAGTGATGGTCTTCCAGCAGAGCTTCCATGTGCAGCAGTCTTCAGAGGTTTTTTTTTGGTATTCCATCAGCACACATGGTCCTGACTCAGAGCAAGTGTTGGTATTATCAGTCCCTCCCCAGCTCAGGAGCTATTTGTTATGTTTGAAATTTTATTTAGCTCCTGGTGAATTAAGAAATTTTACTATAGAACTTTTCACTAGGACTGCGTTTGTTTTTTTTTTTTGGTCATCCTTCTTCCTCTGCTGCATTTTCTTTGTTGCCAAACTGTATTCTTACAAGGTGGTATTCATCCATCTCACCCCCAAGGACTATATTGGGTTAGGTTGGGCACCTGCCAGCGTTGGAGATAGCTGGGTTAGTCCCAAGCAATCCATTGCAATCTGCATACTGATGAAGGTGGGGCACTGTCTCTCATTTAATGTTGTGAAGTGAAATAATTATTTTCCAACTGAGTGACCTGACATGGCTTTATAATTAATTTTTGTAATTGGTGGAACCCATGCTTTCTAGTGACACCAGTCAGTTGTCTGCCAGGACACAGTGATGTATTTACTGCCAGATTGCTGCCTTTGACTGAAATCAACAGTTCCAGTCTTTGAGGACTGGATGATCCATAACTCTGTGTCAGAGTAGTATTTAACTGACTTACAGGGTTTACTCAGAAGTTGTTGGCTAGCCTTGTAAACACCACTTCTCTGAAAAATCATTTGTAGTAGCTGGCAAGCTTGGTATAAATTTTGTGTGAAGCATTTTTTTTAATGTTTGCAGGTGTTTGCCTTCTTCCCAGGGGAAAGTTGTGTTCTTGTAGTGTTTGTGAAGCAGGGTTGTTTCTGCTGTGGGGCACTGTTATGTGCAGGAAGGACTATTGATGGAGTAAAGTGTGTGTAAGTATGTATATATTTGTATTTTACATCTCCAGCTACCAAGCAGAGAGGCTTCTGGTGCCAAGAGCTACTGAGGGGTAACCAGTAGCTCCTCAGGGCAATGTTTAGCTCCACTCTGGGCATAAAATAGCTGGGCAGACTGTGGTCATCCTTGAGATGGGCATGAGAAATTAGCACTGATGGATAAAGATTGCTTATCCAGCAGTTCAAATATGAGAGGGATGAAAAGTTGATTTCCTCATGTGATTTCCAGGTTTTCTGCTTTGTTGGGAGCTTCTGTTCAAAACTGTTCTTATTTCTAGTATTCATTATCTTTCCCAACGGGGAAACCACTTAGTGTTTAGCAAAAGGGTGAGGCAGAACCACCTTTGATGGAAATGTTGGTTCAAAGCTATTTCATTACAAATCAGTGCAAGTTCCAGCAGCACTTTGGGATTTTGCTTGCAAATGTCAGCAGACAGCCTGAGTGATGTGCACAAACCATTGGAATCAAGCAACAAAAGTGCTCAAGTAAGAAAATATTACCTTGTAGGTGAGGAACTTGTGTGGTGAGAAGTAAATGAAGATGATAAAGCTGTAGGGTCTCCTGGCACAGATGGTACTTTACAATGTGAAAAACCATCTTTTGGGGACTGGACCCACATGTACTAGGTCACAAGTCTGTGGTGGTTAGAGATGTCCCTTTCCAGGCCACCAGGTCCATGGGAAGATGAAGGGAGCATGTCTTGGGATAGCAATTTGTCCACATCAATGGGTCAGGCCAGTCTGCGGGGTGGGGATCGGGCCAAGCTGAGTTTAGGGAATGTTTTGTCTTGCTGTTGTCCCACTGAGCTGATGTGGTTTATACCATCTTGAGTCCTCTGGGAAGCTGTGTGGGTCTGGTTTTGTGCCCAACCAGCCCTATATCAAGTCTAAGGGGTATTTCAGCATTCTGCAGAGGCAGCAAGAGACGATGGTTCCTGATCTAGGTTGCGGTGGAGGGAGACTTCAGTCAAAGGGCTTTCTTTGGGTTTTTGCATTTCCCAGATTATGTGGCTGAAAACACCTTCCTGCTCTGTCCACACTAAGGTGTCTCTCATACGGATGTAACTGAGGGAGGGCTTGGGAAAGGTACAGATGTGACTGCACATAGTGAGAGGTGTAATTAATGGCATCCTCTGAGCAGTTCTGAGTCATTCCCTGTTCCTTCACAGCTCCCAAGCAGGGAAGGGGACAGCGATTGAGAGGGCATTTCCCCCAGGCAATGAGTTTGGGGCTTGCCATGCAAAAGGGGGTGAGAAAGAGGGGTTTATGTGCTTCCCTTTATGTGTGTTGTGCTGTCCCTGTGTTCTCCCAGCATCTGAGTTTGCTGCCGTGGCCAGACCTGGTGCTACACACTCCCGTTTGCTGAGCTGTTTTCCCTGCCAGCTCCACACCTTGGTTTTGTGTGTGGCTGCACAAACATTTGACATATCGGAAACAGCGATAGGAATGGGTCAGGCAGAGCCAGGATTGCTGCTTCCACCCCCAAGTGACAATTTTGGTTTCAATGCACATCAGACTGTCACCATAGGGAAGGCAAACAGAGCTGAGAGCTTAAATATTGGCCAAAGATACACTATCACCATGAGGAGGTGTACTGACTGATGAAGCTGACTGGGGGAAAAATAGCTGCTATTTCAGATTTCAAGGTGTGAAGAAATTCTTACTTTACCTAGTGCTAATTTGTAAATTGTAACCACATGAGTGTGACTTACAATCCATGAATGGCATATACAACGCTCTTGATGGATGCTGTGCATTTCATTTCAACCACATAACCTGCCTTGGTCTGGTTTGTAACTTTTCCCTTTTGAGCTGAAATTTTTTCTGGAGGTCTCTTTAATTTTGGGTGGCCTGCATGGCTTGTAGCAGCTCAGCACAGTAGGGATGAGTAATAGGAGAGATAGTGTTATTTCTGAATTTCCTTGTCTTTGAAGACTGAGGTTAGATACTTTGTTCTTCTGGCTGACGTGGAAGCCTATAGTTTAATTTTTCTTGAATATGTGTATGTATTTCATGTCTGTGCTTTTCCATAAGTGGTTTGCTGGCCTTTTAGAGGTTTTATTTCTTCTTTCTTAAAAAAAAAAAAAAAAAAATTTGGAAGCTTCTTTTAGACTCCAGTTGCTTTCAAAATCTCACTGGGAGGAATGGGTTGAAGAAGAGCCGTGGTGGGTTGAAGAAGAGCTGTGGTGCTACATGACATGGGAACCTCATCTCAGTTGCATGCTCAGGGTAGATTTGCTCTAGCAAAATGCTCTGTTCCAGTGGTCTGGCAGAAACTCAGTACTGGGTATTTTACTGTCAAGTAAATGTAAAATACAAACAGTTTTTGTGCAAGGGGGCCCCAGTAATACCAGTCACTCCAAACACTGCTTTTTTGGAGAATGCTTGGCCCAGGCAAGAAGACTTTACCAAAAAGATCAAGCCCACCTTCTGTCGAGACAGGGCTCTGCTGTGTGTGCTTTGGGAGTAGCTGCAAAGTGTTTGTTGGAAAATTGGAGCAGTTTTTCTATAGGCTAACGCAAAAATGTAAAAAATGGATATGTGAGGTGTCTGCAGCAAGTGGGTGCAGAGGATGAGATGTCTCTGTGTGTCTTGTGGTCTGGGCAAAAATGCTGGGAGGTGAGTCTTGTTCTCACCTTTTTCTGAGGTGCTGCAATTCCCTTCCACATTCATTGCCCTTTACCCCATCCCTCTCCTAGAAAGACACAGAAATTCAAGACCATCACACCAGCATCTGCTTGATTATTGCTTGGGCATCTGTGTCATACTTGAGAAATCTTATTCTGAGTTGAACATGTTTGTATAAACTCTCACAGCTTTGGATCAACTGTCTGCTCCTGCCAGACAATCTCAGCCATTCTGCATCTGTCCTTGCCTTGTGTTGGGAGAGCTCCTTTTGAATTAAATTAAATTGAAGGGGGTTGTTTCATTTTGTGTGACAGCTCTTAAATGGGAAATTTCCTTTTCCCCTTCACTTCTTTTAGCACTGCATAGTTATGGTCCTGTTCATCTGGCAACTTCAGCTAAGGCTGCCCAGGATTTTGCAACATCTCAGAGTGGGGAAGTTGAATGTTTTGTGTGACAGTTTCAGGAGAGATGAACCTGTTGGTTCTTTTAGAAATGTCTTAATTGCCAAGATTTAAGGAAAGATCTCTGGGAAGAAGCTTCTTACAGAAAATGATTTTGTTTATCATTTTGCTGCAGTTACATGGCCTTTGATTTTTTTCTATTAAAGAATGAAACTGAATAAAAATGTAGTTCCTTGGCATTTCCTCTGCAACAGTTCATTTATTCTGAATAAATGCAGTGTTATGTATTCCAGGTAATTTATATAATTACTGTGCCATTAAGTGTGTCTAGTTAGAATCAACAAAATTAGAAAATGTGAAATTTGAGTGTCTGCAGTAGTGGTTGCCTGGTTATGTTATATCTGGATTGGATTCCCATGTGAGATCCTTCCTTTCTCTTTTTTTCGTGTGTGAACTTTTAACGCCAGCATGAGTTGCATTAACACTAAATGATTAAACAGGGAAAATATTTCATTGGAATGACATATATGTAAAACATGACTTCTTTAGAGAAGTTATTAGAATATTTAATGTTTTCATTTCCTGGCCTCTGGGAATTTAGCTATGCAGCTTTAGCATTGCACTCCAAAGGAAACAGGGAATGGTTTCCCCCTTGTTAATTCACAGAGCTCCTTGCCATGGGGTATTACTGAGGGCCAAAATTCAATGTCTGAGATGATGCCAGTAATTAAATATACATGAACTGTTGGAGCAACTGAGATTAAGGCAAAAATCCACCCAAAACAAAACCCAGCCCTTTTGGGTAAAAGGTAAAAGTAAGAATATTGGATGGGATATGTCTTCATGCTTCAGGATATAAATCAATATTAAGTTTGGATTTGGGAAGAAGAAGGTTTTTCTGAAGCACATCAGGAGGCATTGCTGTCACTGCTCCACCCTGTGTCCGGTGCCTTCTCTGCTCCAGCCAGGATGCTCTCTCTCCCTGCCAGCAGTGATGCTTAGCATGAAACATCAGAGCATCAAAGGTTTGTAAAAGAGAGGGGATATATAAAAAAGGGATTCCTCCTTTATCACCCCACTGTTTCTGGAGCTGTTTGCAGCTCCATCCTGGGTGCTGCTGTAATACTAAGACCTGTTTGGTCACTTGTTGGAACCAAATAATCTTTCAGGTCTGTTCCAGCCCATGCCTTTCTGTGATTCTATGATTGTTATCCATCTGTGTTCACTTGTCCCAGGCCATGGTTTCCACCTAGCCAAAAAGACATAATTGGGTACTGCAGGAGTGCTGGGGCATATCTCTTCCCAGGTGGGAAACTCTGCTGAACTGTTTAAAAAATAATAATCTGAAATATTTAAAATATCTTTGTCTTTATGGGTTTTATGTGGCCATCAGTCATCATACTGCTGTGCTTCTGCATGAAATCACTGCACTGGGAGTACTTCTGAGTGTTTTCAGCCAAGGACTATCAGGCAGCCCATGGATGTCCTGAATTCTCCCACACTTCACTATCAGCAGTTGTTCAAGACTTGATGGCTCTTATTTCATTTAAAAAGATTGGAAGCATTGTGAAGCCAAGCTTTCCTGAGGGTTAAACATGCTTTTTGACTGTGTCTTCTCTGGAGTTTTTTGTTGCATTAGATTATAAAACTTGGTGGATGAAAGTGTGTTGAATTCCAGCTGGCACCAAAAACAAAAAAAAAAAAGCAAACCAAGAATTGTGATTTTTTTTTCTTCATCCAGGATCTTCCCCAGGTACTGTACTGCTCTTGGTTTTAGAAAACAATATTTTTCTGCAGGGGTTAGAATTGGTTCGTTCAGCCTTTATGCCTTTCTCTGCTCCATAGTGGTTTTTATCAGCTGCAGTCTGAGAGCCCAGTGCCTTTTTCCTTGTGAGAAAATGTGAAGCTGTAGAGGGAGGGGAAGGAAAAAAAAAGAGCAGCAATGTTATTTCCTCTCTGAAGTCATCACCTACAGGGTTGGTACCAATGGCATTTTAATAGATGAGGTGCTCCCCTTCCAATATTGTGATAGAAATTCATTGTGTGGAGGATCAGGGAAGTCGGGAAATAAAAAACACAAAAAAGAAACAAGAAAATATTGATTTGTGCTGGGAAGAGGGGGAAGGGCAAAATGTAATAAATGGGATAGGTAAATATTCAGTGATTTAATGGGGTTCTGTCAGCCTTGTCTAAGAACTCTTGGGTCCTAATAAAATAATTCAGAAATGTTGGGTATAAACTAGCTGCTCCTCATAAAGCTCTTGTCCAGCCAAATTGTAGTCAGGCATTTTTTAGATGTTTGTTTGATTGTACATTCAGTTTTTGTATTTGTTTTTAGAAAAGGATTTGACTGATACGGGATTAATCTCAGAAAATTAGGGTGACATATCAGTTTAGGGGCAACAATTTGCCTCTCTATGTGGGTGCTTTACTTCTGTGGAGAATAGTAGATCAGGCTTCAAGATCTGAGCAATTGCCTGAGTTTATTATTTAGCTGTGCTGGTTTCTGTGTGTGAAATCTCCATTTTCCTGCAGATTCAGCCTGTGGAGGCAACTTTGGAGAAAGAAATTACTTCAGAGCTTTGAAGAAACAAAAGTGCAACTTTAACAAATTTCATCTTGGCCAAAAGCATTTAATACCAAGAACATTGTAAATGCTTTCTGTTGGAATTACTCCCTCTGGGCTGCTAATCTGGGAGCAATTCAGGCATTTGCTTCTGACCTTACCCCCTTCCTGGAGATCTGAGCGCTTTGCTCATGAGAGTATAAGACAAGGGAAGGAGGGGCTGGCAGAGCTGTTGTTTTCCAAAGGAAATGAAGTAATGTCACTTTTGGTTGGAATTACAGCCTCTGCAATGTCTTCAGAAAAGGTGACGCTCCTCAGAAAGGAAAAACAGCTGATGAGAGGTCCTTGAAGGTGCCTTCAACGTTTGCATGCTTTTTTTCTCTGCCAGCAGTGCAGGCTGGCTGTAGCTTTATGTGAGTTGGTAGTAGGTAATTTTATCACTTAATCTGTTTGTTTTCTGATGGGTGGCAAATATATCCCTTGGGATTAATCCACCAAGGTTACACCTGCAGGAGCAGGACACAGAGCTGTGAAATCCCGAGGGCATGGGAAAGGTGGCTCTCAGTGTCCCTGCCAGCTGTGGTGTGATGAGGTCCCACTTTACCTTATCTTGCATAATCTGCATGTTCATATTATTCTTTAAGAGGATCGTGGCAGAGATGGACTCGGGCTGCACACCCAGGCACCTGCATGGGCCTCTTGGATAGGTTTCTACCTGCAGGGCCCTGTTGCTTCTGCACTGTTTCAAGTCATGAGAGTGTTTAAAAACCTTTCAGCCTCAGCAGCGATGCGTAGACAGTGCTGAAGCCAAGACTGGCCTCCTGCATATGGCAGCTTTGGGAGCTGTCAGGAGTTTTTGGTATCTGCAGCAGGTCCTTGCTTCTGCTGCAGCAATGTGCTCCTTGGCACTGTTCTGGAGGCTGGGACTCACTGGGGAGAGCTTTTGTTCTGCTGGAGATAACCACACTGCTGTGCCCCCAGCCTATTTAAGTGATCAGCTGCCTTTTGCTGTTGTTATTTTCTCCTTTTTCTTCCCCCATATGTAAAGTTTTAGTGCTAGTGGAGCAAGGTGGTTTTATGTACTTGTTTTTAGGAACTAATAAAAACTTCCAATATTCTCCTGAGCCCACAGCAGCCAGGCAGCATGGTGCAGCTCCTGGAAGGGGCTGAGAGTGTGATGATGCATCTGGGATGCTGGAGTTTGGATGTTTGGATCTGTTTGTCCTCAATTTGCTCCAGATCCACCAGGCATCATTTGCGTTTTCAACGAGCCCTTGGCCTTTTGATGTAGAGCTTTTGCACACCCTGTGACCCCTGCAGGGGACACTTTCTGCAGCACATCACTTGTGAAAGCTCAGGAAAGGTTAACAGAACTGTTTATCCATTTTTTGCTCAATTTTTTACTTCTTCCTGCCTTTCCTGTTCTTACCCAGCCACTCAGCCTATGGGGGAGAAAAAAACTGCAACAGGTTTCCTTGCAATATTGGTTTGAATGTTCTGGAAAACAGGAATCATGAGTCATTGGTCCCAAATTAACGTTTGTGAGTGAGGCTGAAATGACATGTAAGAGATGGGTCACCTCTGGAGACAGGAAGAGTGTGGTAACATGCTCAGAACTCTCAAGGCTACAGTTCAGCTCTTCCGTTTATAAAATTCTCATTGGGAAGGTTTGTAAACACCTCTGTGAACATTAGTCTCACTCTTGAATTCAGGGTTTCAGCCTGGGAACTGGTTTTAAAAACAAACACCCCTCTTCTGTGGCTCTTCCACTTTAAAGTTTCTTTACATGTCCTTGGAGCTTGCAGAGATCAGCAGTTTCTGGAGGAATTTGTTCATCCAGGTTTCTTTTGCAAAAGTAAATACAAACCACAGGGCTGAGACGGATTTCTGGATTTTGAGTCTTGAGGGCCTGGTTCTGACCTACTTGCTGGTGTTAGGAAAAATGGGTTTCTCTGTATTTCCCAGGAAATTTTTGTCAGTTGTAGGATACTGGGGTTTTCTTTTTCATTCTTTTTCTTTTTCTTTTTCTTTTTCTTTTTCTTTTTCTTTTTCTTTTTCTTTTTCTTTTTCTTTTTCTTTTTCTTTTTCTTTTTCTTTTTCTTTTTCTTTTTCTTTTTCTTTTTCCCCTTCTCTTCTTCCTTTCCACATTTGCTAGACCCTGCTTTCCTCAAAGCAAACAGACTGTTGTAACTGGACCATCATCTCTTCCATTCCACTCACCTGGACTGTGGGAGCACACTCAAGGCTGTGTGCTCCTTTAATCCTCTGATTGGCAAAACCATCTGTGTAAATGTCCTCATCTACACACTCTGGTGGAGCCAGAAGACATTATTCCAGCCAGCCTTAATTGCCTCCCATGACAAGGAGGTCTGTGAGGGTCCTCTACTGATTTTTGCCCAAATGAAAGGATATTTTGGCCAAGCAGGGTCTCTTTCACTAATTCAGTCCTCTCTTGATAGCTCTGCCCAGGTACTGTGTACTATTTTTAGGCACTGCTGGCTTCGGCTTTCTTTTTTCTTTTTGACCAAACAAAAATAGAACAATATTTATGCACCTTTTGGGTCCATACTGAGGTATTTTTTTTTTCCTTTGTAGTGCTTGATCTTTGTCATTTTGGTAATCAGCATTAAACTAAAGGGTATTGATTTTATCAGGCCTTGGAGTCCTAATTGGTTGATAATGTTTAAGAAGCCAAAAAAAGCCCCAGAACCTACCTAGTTAAAAACAAATATCCTAAGTCAAGATGAAATTCCTCTTTCACTGAAATGTGGTTTAGAAAAACATTTCACCACTACAATTCCTTTCAAGAGCTTGACCTTGGATTGTTAATCTCAAAAATATGCAGTGCAGATGAAGTTTTTCTTTTCTAGAGAGGGAAGAAATGCCATGTTTCTCAAAAGACCTCCCTAGAATTAAGGGAAACAAAACAAAAACCAGAGTGGATGATAAATGGAGTACAGGCTAATCTAGGAGTGACAAGAATTTCATGCCATCAGAATCTGCTTTGTTTTGTTAATTTGCCTTTTTTTTCCCTTGCTGTCCCGTTATTCTTATTGCAATTTGTTATCCATCAATGTACACATGCTAGTAAGTGCTTTAATTCTATGTGAAAAACTGCAGCCTTGGAAGTTGAAATGCTTCATATTTAGCCTCTGCTCATGTGCCTTATACCCAGATTTCACCCTGCTGCTCTGCTTGGGTGGCCTGAAACCCTCTGCCGAGTATTTGGGACATTCCAGTTTCTGCTATCTCAGAAACTGCTGCTGAGGTGCCAATTTCATATCTGCTGCCACGCAGACAGCAGTTGGATCAGGTTGGATCCCTGTTGGACAAACAGCTCTGCCCAGCCCAGCCTCCCAGCAGTGATGAGTCCAGCCTCTCAGGAGCAGAGATGGTCACTTGCTCAGGCCATTAAAGGGACAGGAAAATGCCACTTAGGATGCTGGAGTTGGTCTTTGAGGGTTCAGCTGGATTACAGCTGAAACTGCCTCGGCTGCTTTGAGGTGGTGGAGGGGCTGGGTGTGCCACGGGCTGGCCACGTGCAGGGGAGAGTTCTGCATCCAAAATGCAGTTTGTGGTGGGTGGTTTCAACCATCCAAGGAAAACCAGACAGCTTGGTCAGGCCAGGGTGCCCTCCCTGCTTCGCCTCCGGACACTCGGCCATTGCGCTGTTGGCAGCACAAACCCACTTTCATCTCTCCTACTGTTCCTGTTTTGGTAATCTGCTCTTCCTAAATACACTTTCTATAATTATATTTTTGCTCCTCAACTCTATGGAACAGGCAGCTCTCTTAAAACTGGAGGAGTAAGACAGGGGCTGCCTGCACTCCTGGACGCAGGGGTGGTGGTGAACAGGACGTGTGGGATATCTGTGTGTCTTAAACACAGGGGGTTAATGGAGAAATAGAGCTGCAATCAGCCACGAGCAGATGGGCAGGAGGAGAGTAATCAGTAGAGAAAACAAAAGGTTTTGATGCCAGGGCATGAAATGGAAGAGAGCTGGCTGCCGTGGCATGGCTGTGCATTTGGGAGAAGGAAGATGCTGACTTCCTAGTCCACCTTGGGAGTGAGGTGTGGGGCTCGAGGGCTTGAAGAGGCCCAAGAAGAGGCGTGTGGGGCACCTTGGTCAGGGGTCTGACCAGGTGTGAGTGGGGTCTGCAATCCCCAAAGACCTGCCAGACACCTGGGCTTTGAAATGCTCTTCTTTGGGCTGACAGGAAGAGAGGTTTGAGCAATATTGTTCTGGTTTTTAATTAGAAAGACCTATGTTTCTGTAAATGCTTTTTTTCAGGGGGGTCAGTATTTGTTAAGGTTCTTGCTGATGGTGAAAATTGGAGGTGACTAATTTCTAGAGAATTTAGTCTTCTACTGGCCAGAGCTAAAGCAGGAAGCAGGGCTCGTCATGGCATTTGTCACTGGTGGTTCCCGGATTTTTACCCTGTTAAACTGCACATCATTTCCAGTTACATTTTAGAAAAGGATGAGGAAATTTCTGTGTATTTATCAAAGAGTTTAATTCTCCAGTTTTTCTTTGTCAGTTTTGAGAACTATTTTGCAGGACTGAGTTTCTGTGGAAGAATGTGCTGGGGTTTTAGTAGCTTACAAAGCACAAATAATGTGATACCAGAATTATGGCGTGGGACACCAGGGGTGGCTTGATGCTCTTGGCTTTGTGTAAGGATGTCATGGGAATATGGTACCTGATGCCAAGCACTTGGCTGTGAGAAGGTTGATGTATAACAGGGAAGAGTTAATTCCTAATGAAGGGGAAAACCTCGAGGGAAAGGGAAGAGAATTCCTGCAACAGAACAAGTGGTAGAATTTCAGCTCTTGGAGAAAACAGGCAACCAATGGAGAGGTAAAGAGGAGAGGTTAAAACATTGCAGCTACAATTGGAAAAGCTGTGTTTGCTCAGGAGTCTTAGGTTAGAAGACGCCCTAAAAAAAAAAAAAAAGAAGAAACAGAAAAAGGAGACCTAAAAAAAAATATTTTTCTTCCCATCTATCTTGTGCCAGATCCCAGTTTGATTTCTGTGTGCACCTGCAACCCAATTCGGGCTGAGAAAGATCTAAGTAGGCAAAGGTCTGCTGGAATGGAAACATTAGGAAATTAGAATTTTAATATTATACTGAATTATTTGGGAGATTGTTTTTAAGTTTTTTAATGTGCAAATACAATTCTGAATATATATGAAGTATTGCACATCTATATTAACTGTTTCCACTGTATTATTTCCTATTGCTAATGCTCAAGGCCTTGTTAAAATGGGTTTTATTGAAATGCTTGTTCACACATTTATAGAAAAAGGGCATGTGTATAATGGTCCATTTCAAAATGTAGTATCAAATGGCAGTTTCACATTGGAGTGTGACAGAAATCTATGTTTGAAGGCTTTTCTGTGGTTTATTTTTTTTTCCCCCTCCGCTTAGAGCCCTGTGCAGCCTCAGCCTTTGTTCTCCTGGCTTGCTCACTCATTACTGTTTGCATCTCCAGGTTATAAGAAAACAGTCAAATGCTGTGATCATTCATCTCTGAAACCTTTAATGAGCTTATCGGGAAAGAACTATAAATATATATCTTAAACTTCTCTTGTATTGGGAGATGCTTCCTCAGGCCATGAATAGTTAGGTTGGCCCACCTAAGCTAATTACAGACTGTCTCACTATTCAAAATACCCTCTGGGTAACATTGTTAGGACTCTCTTATGAGGTTAATGGGTTCTCTGTAGCCTGAATATTACATTGGCCTTCACTACCCTGATCAAAAATGCACTGTATGGGACCTTTTGCCATGCCAATTTGTGACTTGTTTTCTGCTAAAAGCATCATCTTTCCTCCTCCTTGAATGATGATCTCAGAGGGACAGGGCAAAGCTTGTCTTGATCAGGCTCTTTGGAGTCCATCCATTGGCTCAGCAGCACAACTGTAAGTGCTTCTTTGAGAGTCTGTTGAGTGGCAAGGTGGAAGCCAGCAAGTCCTAAGTGTCCCTGGTAAATCTGGTTGTTTGTGCTTCTGCCATGATTACCTTTCAGATCTGTTCAGTGTTGTCTAGCAAACTTAACTCACCCCCTTATCTTCAGGAAAACAAATGTACCAGTTATTGCCTACTAGAAAGTGCGAGCTGAGCTGTGTGGGTTTTTTTGTTTCAGTGGGCTTGCTGTGATTTTGTTTTGACAGTTTGATCTGTGTTTCACTTTGCTTTCATTTTTCACCCTGTCAGAAGAATTCTTAGTGCATTTTTTTCCCTTCCCCTGCCTCTTGCTGTCTATATGGATCAGTGCACTGAAGCAGTGACTCCCTCTCCTCTGCATTGCTGGTTTGCAGCTTCTCGTGCTATAGAGGCCTGAGCTGAACCTTCCCTATGGGAAGCTCGGGTCAAACCTTGGCCATCTCGGTGGGCAGCATCTTCTGCCGTGGGCAGGACGTGCAGGAGAGGTGGTAGGGGAAGGTGAACCTCCAAGTGGGAATGTCTTAGGCAGTCGGAAAGTTTTCTTTATTTTTCACTTGACTTGTGCTGTGTTTCCCCTGACCCACCCCGAGGAGCAGCACAGCTTGGACTGGATCACCTCCTCTGCTTGAGGTCAGCTGTGCATGCTCACTCTGCCTTGGTGTGGAGAGGATGTAGGACAGTTGCTGTTCCCAGCTGCAGAGGGTGGTTTGCTGAAGTTGATGTACGTAAGGGTTTAGGGGTTTGACTTCCACTCCTGCCCTCAGCAGAGGGACACCCCTTCATGAGCCCTTAGCAGTCACTGTAATAATCTCGGGAGACTTCATGCCCGTGTTCTGAAGTGTTGCCATGTTAGAAGAAAGCTGCTGTGTAATAACCAGAATAATTAGAAAATGGGAGGGTTCACACCAAACTCACTTGAATACTGCCATGCTAAAACTGAGCTGCTGCTGAGAAGTTTAGTGGTGAGTGAGTGACTGAGTGACACTGATTGAAGCCAGGGGAAGCTGAAGTCAGGTTTAACTGTGCCATCTTCATGACAGCAGTCTCTGAACAGCCTCTGCAAAAGAGCCATGGGAGAATCTCTTGCTGATGCTGCAGGCCCTGCCCTGGGGACCCTCTGCTCCAAGGGGAGCAGCACAGGAACATGGGCAGCTGCCAGCACTGCAGCACGTGTGCTGCTGGAAAACAAGAGCTGCTAGATCCCTCCTGCACTCAGGGCAGTCTGGGTGTCATAACCACGTTATACACATCTTGGTTTGGTTTTCTGTCAGCAAAGGCCTTGTGTTTGTGCAGAGCATGCCCACAGAGCTGTCCCTCCCCAGGCTCCAGGTCCCTGCCGTGCTCCCCACAGCAGCAGGTACGGTTCCTATTGGGTCCATGCTGGGACTGCAGCGACACATTGCTCCCATGTCTCTCACTGCCTTGGGATGTGTTCTTCAGGGACCAGATACTGCTTCTCTGCCTGCAAGGAGCTGAAGTGATGGTGATCATGTATCAAATTCTTAAGTACTTTTTTCTTTTTTCTCTTCTGAGCTTGGATTTCTTTTTTTGGCTACAGTTTCCCTTGTTTTATGGGCTGTATGTGCCATTCTTGCCTGCTTAATACTTCATTTATTGAGAAGTTCAGTCGCAATGCAGTGGTCTGGCTCTATTGTGAATTCTTCCAAATTCTCTCTCAGTCTCTAACAGTGTACTTAGGACAAGCGGAGGTTTATTTGCATAACTGGTCAAACAGAGGTTAGTGTGAAATAAAATACATGCATGTGCTTCTCTCAGCCTCCCCTGATGCGAGGTCAAGGCTGGCTTATTTTTTCTGAGTCCTCCCATTGTCAGAACCTCTCAGGGATCTGGGCTCTGGTCCACTTGCTGTCAGTAGTAGTTTACTTTTCTTCCCAGTAAATTGTCCGAGTTTGCAAACCTCCCCCAAGGCTATCGTATGACAGCATCCCTCACGTGATGGGTCTGGTAGCAGGAAAAAAAATCTACTTTCTTGTAGTCCAAACATACAGCCCTTTCAATTATGTATGAGTGAAATGTTCAAAGGATGCAAAACCTTTGAAGTTGGTTCAGGTGTCTCTTCTCCCCCCATTCTCCACCCTCCCTGGTGCTTTATCATAGTGGTGGGGCGAATTAGCCATTCACTGGATGAAACAGAGGGAGGGAATGATCTGGAGAAACCCAGCCGGGGCTATAGCAATATAACGTTTCTGGCTGTGGTGGTCCTTGAGGCACAGCCTCTGCCAGTGGAGTGCTCTTTGGGGAATACTGCCATGCACTTGTCCTCCTCTGGGGTTCTTCCTGAGGCAGCTACTGCTGCTGTTCCTTGAGACAGAACTATGGAATGGAAGGACGTGTTCTGACAACCTGTGGCCTTTCTTCATGGACAAAATGAAGCCAGTGCCTTGAAGCAAGGCAGTTCAGTGCCTAAGTAATACAGAGCTCTCTGAATGGCTGTGGACCAGTTCAGGTTTCACCTCAAGTCCTGACCCTGAAGTGAGCCCAGGCAATTCCCCTCTCAGATATCCCTACAACTTGGGGCCCAGTGTGTTAGTTATGCATGGATCTGCTGCATGAGGTGCTTTGGGCAGGGCCTGAGGACAGGCTGAAGGGAGCAACTCACCTCCTAGAAGGTCTGTCCCTTCAAGGGATGGATGATTACTGGCATGTGCCCCTCCTGCCCTTTCTGGTCCTGTCCTGGCTCCATAAATTGTAACCAGAACGGTCCTCGAGCAGTGGGGTGATGCTGGAGAAGGGACTTGCCAACTAGGTGCAAGGGCCACATCCTCTGCAGTTGATGTGTCCACAGTTTTCCAGACCCAAATCTCTCCGAGTCATTGAGAGATTTGCTACTGGAATTCCCTTCCCTGACACTGGAGAGGGATTGTAGATAAAAGGAAGGTAGTGTTAACAGTGGAAAATGGCTTTTCCACTCCTTCCCTTTGAATATAAAATGCTTCATTCTTCCTGGAGTTTAGCTACAGGTTACATTTAAAGTGTTTGTTGAAGCTGGAAGTGGTTACACTGGTAGCTTAAAAGAAATAAAGGCAGCGACTTGAGACAGAGAGATAGGAGACAGTGGCAGCAGGGTTGTAACTGACATTTATTGTAGCCTTGAGAGCAAGAAATATTACAGAGGACAAAAATTCCTGTAATGTTTATATAAGGCTGTAAGAAATTGATTACAGCTCAGGTGTGTTTTGTTGCATGCTGCTGGGAGGAATCATAAAAGTCATGCAACAAAGTTTTGAACATCGTGTTACTGCTGGTCTGCTCAAAAGCTCCATTTGCCACAATGAAAACCTTTCATTTGTTCTTTTTGCTAATTCCAGCTGTGTTGGCTTCCAACTTCTGTGAGTTGCTGCTTGCAGGATTCAGCTCTTTCAGTCTGCAGGCCTCTGGGGGTGAATTGTTTCTTCTATTCTCAGCCATTTAAAACAAACAAACAAAAAGCTCAGGATTTTGCGGAAGTGTTTCTCCACAGATGTGTTTTCTTTTAGTTATTATTTGTAATTTGTATTATTTGTCCTCTTCTGTCATACTAAGAGCTTTGGAAATGCTTTCCTAATGTTCTCCCTCATTTATCCCACCTAATCCCATTCTCCCACTGAACCATGCAGGACTTGATGCACCAGCACATGGTGCCCAGCAGCAGCTCTGGGAGAGGGCAGCCTTCCTGCAGCCTCCTGCCCTAGTGGGACCAAGCCTTTCACTTGCATCATTGTCCTGGAGGATGTTGGGGGTCCTCAGCCTTGGCTTGAACCCCCAGCCACCCCCTTCTTGCAGCTTCAGAGCAAGTATAAGTAATAGATCTTGTAAAGACTCATTTGGGGTTTGGCATTTATGATGCTTTACAGCCAGAAATTCATCTCTCCTCTCGCTGTCCTTCACTTGCCCAAGGCACTGTGTACTAAATCTCAATGTCTCTGAGCATCCATAAGCCTCTACTGGTAAATGAAGTTACTTTCACCTGTTTATGTTCTGAGATTCTTTCAGGGAATGTGCATTAAATTGTTTTTCAGGTGGATCTCCTCTAAATAAATGGCATCTTGTGTCCCTTCAGGAACTGCAAGGAGCAGTAGAATGAAAGCCATATAAATAAAATGCATGTGTTGCTGGTGTCCAGCAAGACTAAAGACTAAAACTGACAATAAAAGAGACACAGGAGTGCTGTCTTCCTGCCTGCCACCTTGCAAGGTCCATGGTCTCTGCAGGGCTGCTGGAAGGTGTGGTGGAGCAGGCTGGGTTGCTCGTGGTGGTGCTGAGTGATTTGGAGCAGGGATTTCCTAGCAGTTACCCTGGATATGAGTTCATCCCTGAAAACACACTGCACACAGTGCCTTGCCGTCATTTTTGTCGATAACTTGGAGCTGCCTGTAGATGCTGGTTTGGCCTTTGCTTGGAGAGGTTTGTCTGCAGAACAGACAAGGTGGTTTGAGGTTATGAAGCCCACCTGCTGTTTGGCAGTGCTGTTTGAGATGAGGGAGAGTGTGTGGGGGCTGAGTGTGCTGACAGATTGTTTCAGCACAGGTAAAACGGGTTTGGTCCAAACTTGTTAGTCAACAGCTGAGTTCATGTGTTGCTGCAGCTGTTCGTAGCACACCTCTGCCCGTGTGCTCATGTTACTTCAAGGAGAAAAGTCTGGTAAGCTGGACACAGGCTTGCTGAGCTGCACAAAAGCAGCTCTAAAATTGTTAACGTTCTAATTTTAAGCCATTGCATTACTCTGTCACTGGCATCAATGAAGCAGCACTTGCCACTAATCTCGTGGCATATGCCTATGATTGAGCAGCAGAGAGAGAGATCTGAATTGTCATTTCTAGCTTCACTGATGATCTGACATTCTCTGAGCAATCACCAGATCTCAGAAGATGAAAGTGCAAATCCCACGCAGTCTGTTTGAACCAAGAAGGAAAGTCAATGGAAGCACATCTGAAATAGCTGCAGCCACGAGGAGAGGACAAAATAATATGGCTCTCAGACAAAAGAATTCAGTTCTGTTTATTTTGACATTAAGAGAATGGGGTTGAATGAGAATGTGTGTTGCATTGTTTTCAGCATGTCTGGCATTTTGAGGTGTAGTTTTGTGTGAAAATGAGGTGTAGTCTCTGGTTGCAGAGTCTTAAATATGATGATACTTTATTTGAAACTTCTCAAACAGTAGAGGTGGTGCTTTTGGGAGGACTTAAATGTTCACAAATCATTGTCTATGAAGTTGGATCTCATTTTGATACTAGAAAGTGTCTTGACATTTTTTATTATTGTTACTGCTTTTATTGTTATTTTACTGTTAAGTGCTGAGTATCTTTGGGCCTTCACTGACTAGAGGGAACTGTAAGACATTCAGTACATCTGAAACTTCCTATGTACAAGATCCAGGCATGGATTTGAGTGCCTGGCACCTCTAGTAAGCATCTTGATTCAGGTAATGTAAGCTTAGAACAACAAAATTAGATTCAGATGCTCCCTTCTTTTTTTTTTATTTTTTTTTTGTCCCTGTTGCAGTCCTAAGTCAAACTATTTACTGTGGAATATAGTTGAATTGCTTGTTTTATCTCAGAAAACAAATATGCCTTTGTTGCTCTTTTGGAATGATGTTTTCCTTAGCTTGCTGTTGTGGTTTAGCTATACCCTTCCTTTCCTCTTGATCTTTTTAATTTTTCTCACACCATGCACTGGTCTTGAGTTCAGCCTTCTCTGCTGGCTGATGAAGTTGTCTTTTCCATGCCATAGGAGCCTGCTGCCTAGGCATAGGCATACACTGATAAACCCTTTGCTTTTGTGTTAGAATTGGTGTTTTGTTTTGATACAGTATGTATCATTTCCCATTGGAAACCACTGTTATTGTATCTTGGGAAAACCCTGTTACTTGGCATTAGCAAAGGAAGCAGAGTTTAAAAAGAAAGAAAGAAAAAAAAACACTTTAATTTAATAAGCAGTATTTGGGGGTTCCTTTTGTTATGTGCTACCTTTTGAATTCTGTAAAGCAGCATGCAGATCTAATCCACAATAGCGTCACTGCGCTGGGCTGCACAAGTAAACACTGTAAATGGGAGGAAGCACCTGCGAATCGCTATTGTCTCTCTTCTTCCAGTAGCAAAAGTCTCGGGGCTGACTCTGCTCCAGCCAAACGTTCCAGGCAGTGGGAATCCACAGGCAGAGAGCAAACCTCGCTGCCCTGGGCTGGAGCAGTGAGAGCACCTCGGGGGACAGCTGGCCATGGAGGGGAGCGTGGGGCTGCGTGTGGACACCCGCACACGGGTGGGGTACCGCGCACTCGCCCATCACCTCGGCCTTGGCCCCGGCAGTACGGGATGCCGGGACCACAGGAGCCAGCAAGGTGGGTCTGGGCAAGGCGTGCTCTGCCTGGGACTGTTGTGGGGCTGGGGAGGCTGATGAACCCTGAGAGCCACAGTGCTCTCAACATAATTAGTGCTCTGGAATTATTGCTGTGGTCTCACTCATTAGGTTTGTGTAACCGAGTGCTTGACTTGACTGCTTTCCCATGGAGTTTGTGTTTTTACACCATTCCTTATTGAGGAACTGGTGAAGTGTGTTATGGTCATAGATATAACCTGTAGCAAGTTTACAAGACAAGGTTTAAAGCTGAAAAATCTGGTTTGAATAGAAGAGCGCTAAAGGCTAAAATTTCTTTAATTTACCCAAGACAGGTCAGGAGGTGACTTATCATGACCCAAAAGTATCTGCAAACAGAAGTGCTGGTATAAAAAATTCCTTTGAGCTAGGAAACTAAAACATTATAAAGTTAATTGATTTGAAGCTCAATTGGGGTAAATTCAACTTAGAAAATACTAGGATGGGTCTTCTGTTTCTGTTGCTGTGTTAATGCTGTGTCTGTGCCTAGTGAGAAATTGTGGGGAGCATAGAAATCACAGGATAAAGTGCTTAGTGTGGTATAGGGAATCCTGTTAGAGTAGCCTCACTTTGGGATTTTTAGATTTTCAGTCTCTATGAGACATTTTATGGTGGTGTAGTACCTGGGGAGCTGCAACTACATCTTAATTTAGTGAATGTTCATTTATTGAAATTTTAGATGTCTTTGATGAGATGTTAGTAATTATTCTATTAATCTTTCTAACATCAGTTTCCATTTAGGAGAAATTGTCTTTGTGCCCTCTAGTGGAAAAACTATTTAGTTGAAAGCTTCTAAATTGGGTGAAGTTTTTGCAGAAAAAGGTGGAATGTGTGAGAAAAGACAGAGGAGCAGAACAAGGCTGGAGAGATGAAGGGTTGCAAGAGGTGGACGTGCTCTGTGCTTCCTCTGCTTCAGTCCTCACAAAACTGTGACGCTGAGGATGTGCACAGACTTTGTCAAATAGAGACGATGTTATCCAATATTCACATCAGCTGGACTTGGTGAAATTATTCTAGGTATAATTATGAGGAAAACCTAGTCCCAGCAAGCTCTGAACACTGGTCAATCATTGGTGATTGCCATCGATGTTCCCCAGAGATGTGGTAGAGAGGGAAGCGCAAAGCAAAGCCCGCTCCAGATCGTTAAACAAAGGAGAAGGAAAGACCCAGAAAATGAAAGATCAAGGAATATGACACTGGTTCCTCAAAATTTCCAGAGCACTTTGTACACAGCAGAGAGGAGGATGGAATCCGAAAAAGAAAGCTGACTTAAAAACAAATAGGCAAATCTGTCCAACTTCCCTGTGTAATGGGGTAACTCTTTTAATGTATGAGAGGGCTGCTGATGTGACTGAGGCTTAGGAGCAGTATTTAGATTGTCTTGGTGAACAGCAAAACCAACAGGGCACCAGCATGATGAGGAATAGGGAAGATGAGGGTGTGCAGGTGGCTCTGAAGGGAGCAGGAGCTGGATGACTGAGTGCAGTGGGATGGTGAGGGCTGTTGTGCGTGGCCAACCCAAACAAATCAACAGCGTCCTGAGGTTTGAGGAAAAGACTCAAATCTCTCTCTGAGTCATCCTTACAGAAGCTCTGTGTGTAAGGCTGGGCTGGTAATCACTTCCTGCTGCACCGAGGGGAGCTGGGCAGTGCAGGGCAGGACGAGAATGGTAACGGCTGCAAGTCTGCAGATGAACCACAGAGGTGGGAGGCTCAGCAAATGAGGCTGGAGAGGACAAACTGGAGGAGTTATATTTGGAAATACAGGCCTGAGTGCAGGCAACACATTTTCTGATGCATAAAAGATTTCTGTAAAAAGGATGATCATCAGCTCCTAGTTCCCACTGGAGAAAAATACCTTGATTTGCCTGAAAAAAATACTCAAGGTACAGATTGGGGAAGAGTTTCTCACTAGGAGGTAATGAAGCAAGAGCAAAAGAAATTTGAATCTGCTTGACTGGAGGATTTGCAGAGCAGTTAAAGCAGTGCCTCTTGCTGATGGTGTGATTTCTCCCCCTCTGTTGCCTTCTGTCCATCCACCCACTACACAGGGTCTATTTCACTCATTAACCCTCCAAGCTGGACTTCTTACTCCTGTTGCTGGAGTTGCTTTTAGGAGCCAGGGGTCAAAACTAGTAGCAGTGTAGTAGGCTATTGCATGGCTTTGGGATATAAATTCTGCTCTCAGTGCAGTCATGAAAACTTCAAGCACAGATGTAGATCGCAAGAAGCTGCTGCTGTCCCGTACATCTTGCCTTCTCTGTTTCTTTTTGGGGCTGCTCATTTGGGATGCTATGAGAGCAGCAGATGTGAATGTGATGGAGTCCCCACACCCCCCTCCCATCACTGTCATCCTCCCTTTCCTTGTACTGGACTGTCATTCTTGTTTATTTTGGTTTGAATTATAATTCCAAAAACTCTTACAGTGTTGTTTATGTGTGTCGTGAGTCACTGTTTGTGTTTGCTGCCGTTCGCGTTGCCGCTCCTCTCCCCCTGTCTTACACTTGCAGCCTCAGTTCCCCTCCCAGTATCTTCGAGCCTCTTCTATTCTGAGTCTACAATGCTCAGCATTCCTGTGAGTGCAGGGAAAAGCAAGCTGTCAGGGAGGATCCAGGATTAGCCTTTTTTCCCCCCTTTGTTTTATCTTTCTTCTGGCATTTTGTAAGGGTCCTTGTTCAAATCAAAAGATTCCTTGGAGACTCCTTCCCTGAGATCTCTGTGCTCAATTAGTCTCTTACCATATTTCTACCAGGCAGTGAGATCAATACTGCATTTTCTGGCTTGCCGATTTCAGGGAGGGGGGAAAAATCATGTTAAAAAGCCCTTTTTTGAAGTTACTGAGATGCCCATGCAATTCCAGCACCTGCTGTCACAGTGGAGGTGTTAAGCTCTTCATGTGCATTGTCACTGGGGTGGAGACTTCGGCATCGTGCACAAGATCATAAGTTTGGCCCAATAGGGGCTGACCACACTGGCCTCTGAGAGGGGCTGTGGGTGCTCTGGTTGGGGAAGAGACTCTCCATGCCCTCATGGCCTTGGGCGATCCCTTGTGCTTCTTCTTGCTCCTGGTAAAGTGCCATCATTGCTAGCCAAGAAAATCCTACAGCTCTGTGTCTGTGAAATCTGAATGGTAATGGCTTGCAAGTCACGCTGTGGATGTATCGAGGAGAAACAGAAAATTTATTTGTGTCAGCTTAATGGAGCTTCAGCTCACAGAGCTCCATATGGGACAATTAATGATGGGTCCGAGTCTGTGTCAGGTTGTCCGGAGCTCAGCAAATGTTTGCTTGTGACTCTACTGTAAAATAGCTTCAAGCTTCCTGTGCCTCAATTAGCAGCCTTGATAGAGAGCAGGCAGGTTTTCAGGTAAAAAATGTCCATTTTGACTCTTTAAGTGTTCTCAGGTGGCCCATGGAATGTAAATGTTTTACTCTATTTGTAATGCAAAACCTTTTAATTATCTCCAATTCATAAATCCCTAGTTTGGTACTTCACTGCTTGTAAGAAAATGCTCATCTTTTAGTGTGTAGTAATCAGTGTCAGAGGAAATGAGGAATAGATGGTGTGTTTTAAATGGTGTGAGTTCCAGCAACTGGAATGTATAATTTAAGTCACTTACATTTAATCATCCTTTAAACACTGAATTCCAGCCTCTGCTGCTTGTCTCCCAGGAAGATGACAGCTTTTTAATGCCACTATGGCAACACTCGAAAGTTCCTTAAACCGCTGCAGGCTGTGATGTGGCTCTGTACCACATGTATTGGTGCATCCATGGCTGATTCTTCGATCCTGGATGCAGCTGGATGCAGGGGTTGGGCCCCTGCTGCACCCCCCCCCTCCCCAGCCCCAATTTTGGAAGTCTCAACTGTTCTACCTTTTTACGGAGCCATAACATCTGTTGTAAGTACCACCGCAAATGTAACAGCTGCTGAGGGTGGGATTATGGATCTGGGGTCTGTGTATAACAGCTAAACATATTCTAGCAATTCAGCAGGTTGAAAAATAAAGCAGATGAAGCTGTATCCATCGTGCTCTGGATCTCTGTGGTGGGGATGTTTCCTGATGGAGTGTGCCTGGTTCAGACTGGGTTCCAGTGCCTGGAAGTGTGAGGCTTTGATTTCATGCATTTCAGCAAGGAAATAGGGCAATGTGGGATGCAGCAATTCCTGATCCTGCCTGAGGAGCAGAGCAGCAGTGCCTTTGGTGCTTGTGGGACCCCATCAGTTGTGACCATTGTGTGTTGGGCTGGTGACACGCACACAAGACACTTGCTCTTCACTTCAGTGACAATGTGCATGATTTCAACCTGCATATGTATGTGCATATATAAATACATGTGCACGTATATAAGGAAGACTGCAGGCATTTTTAAAAAGCAGCTGAGAAGCCCTGTATGTATTTGGGATCATGGCCCATCCCTGTATGTGGGATTCTGGCCCCTGG
The DNA here is from genome assembly GCF_041296385.1 of Aphelocoma coerulescens. Taxonomy (NCBI): domain Eukaryota; kingdom Metazoa; phylum Chordata; class Aves; order Passeriformes; family Corvidae; genus Aphelocoma; species Aphelocoma coerulescens. Next base: position 15,505,357 of record NC_091026.1, on the reverse strand, counting down.
CTGCCTCCCCTCTGCCTGCTCCCTCGTCCCTGCCCCCATGGGCAGTCTGGCTGTGGATGAAATAATTTAATGCAATTCTTGCTCCCAGCAACTGGTTGATGGCATCAATGGAGTGAGTGGAATTTCACCCATAAAAAATACATCCAGGCTGCTGGGGAATGAGTCCCACAGAAGGGGTTAGGAGCAAAGGGTCCTATGAGTTCAGAATCGGTCACCTTTATTTGTGATTGCCCATTGAGATGGCATTAGAGCTGGCTGACCATCTACGTGGGCAATAGGTAGCTTTTGTTGTGCCTAGCGGTCAAATGGTATAGTCTTAAATTAGAAGCTGCCACTTCTACTTAGAATAAAACTTGCTTTTCTCTATATGTAAGAAAATGGGAGCCTGCTGAGCTCCGTGGAATGTGCACTGGATCTGCAAAGGAGCCCATTAGTGCTTGCGGAGGTTGAGAGCGAGGAAGGGGCAGCGGGAAGGAACATCTTAATGAGCCAGGGTGAGGAGTTGACGTGAGGACACGGAGCTCTTGGCAGACACGAGGAGGACACGGAGCCCTCGGAGCCACCTTCTGCTGTGGGAAGAATCCGGCTGTCGCTGGAGGAGCGGCAAACTCAGGGAGCGGGCGGCTCAGCGCTACTGTGGCCCAGGGGAGGAGGAGATTTCCAAACTGCCTCTCCCAGAGTGCCCTGCAGCGTTGGAGGTAGTTCAAATGTGGATCAGGACACGGTGGAGGAGCTTCAGTTCTTTCCTGCCCGCAGCCACTAAATGAGTCAGCCACAGAGGAGGGAAGAGCTGCTGCTGACCTCATTTCCCTGGGGCTCAGGGGTCCCAGGTCAAGCAGGTTAGGAGGGTGGCAAATTCAGCCTGAGCTGTGGAGAGGATTCTGCTCCCATGCAGAATGGGTGGGAGAACAGTAAATGGGTGTCAGCCATGGTCTGAGTCCAGCACAGCTTGGAGCAGCCTCGAGGCCATTCCCATGGCTGATTTCACTCTGGCTGCACCTACTCGGAGTAGGGGCAGAACTGGCCCCTCTGACTTCCACAAAAACCTTTTACAAACACACAGGCTCAGCAGCACCCATGGTGTGGGCTGGCCAGGAGCTCCCCTGTGCTGGGACTTCTTCCTGGCAGTGCTGCCATGCCACATCTCCCTTTCCCCACACCAAAGCCATCCTGGATGGGGACAAGAGACGCTCTGTGATGCTCTCTGGTGCTATGGGAATGGCCCATGTCCATCAGAGCACATCTCAGGTTTCTGCCGGGAGGGACCTGCTAGAGGTGTGGTAGAAAAATCTGGTGGAGGGGCGCAGGGGTTAATTTTTCTTAGTATTCTTTAATTTTTGTAGAGCTTCTCTTCCTGGAGTGGCTCAGAGTTGGCGGGTGCCACCAGGCTATGCTGCGTTGGCTTTCACTGGCAGTTTCATCTCAAAAATTGGGGGATCTGTAGGGTTTGGGGGAGAAGATCTTACAGTGGAACATGGAACCCTTTGTCTGTCTTTAGAGGCCTCCAGGTTGTATTTAGTTTTTAATTTTATTATTTGAAAGATAAGCTCTCTGTAGTGACAGGAGGAACTAAAGGTATAATTGTGAGTTTGTTCTGTTCGTGTCACCTTGCTTCATATTGTTGAAGGAGTGGTAGAAAGCACATAATTTCCTTGCATTTATTCGCTGCTCAGAATTACTCACAGCGTAGATTTCTGGGGGAAAAAAACGCAAGCAAACAACTCAGATGTTCATGTAATTTGTGAGATAAGCTAGAAAAAAAAAGCATTTAGCTTACTTAGTGCCCACTCCCCCTGAGATTTAAAGCAACAGTAAGTGTTGAAGGCTTCTTTGCTCTAGGATTTTTCCAGTTTTGTAATGTAAAGGTTTGTTTCTCTTGTTCCCTGGGCAAAAAGATGATCTAAAAGCCTTTTCCTTAATAAAAGTGCATGTTTCTACTTTATCGCATGGCTCCAGGAGCTGAGATTTTTTAGGAAAACCATCAGATATGTGTGAAAATCATCAGTGTTGGCAGCACTGAAGTCGTTAAGGACAAGTTCAGTGCTGTATTTGCTCAGAGCTGAGTGTTTTGGGACCGGAGAGGTTGCGGCAGTCTGGCATGCTGAACAGCCTGGCTGTTTGAAAGCTCCTGGTACAAGTGCCTCTGATTATATTTTGAAGTTTATTTTCTACTGCACTTGATAAAACTTTGTTCACTGCACTGTTTGACTTTAAAAGGCGAAATCCTGGAGAAGTGCAAGTAGCTTCTTCAGGGAAACGTGGATTTTGCTCTTGGAAAGCTGTTGATATCAAGGCTGCAAATAGAGATGCACTGTGCACCTTTGCTGTTCAGGGTGCTTGGAGGTTCCTCATTTTCCTGTCTCCAGTGACATGTGACTGTCCAGTTGGGTGTCTTGAGCTGTGCTATAGTCCCAAAAGCAAGTCCTTGTGCAGCAGGAGGCGAAAGCCATTCTGATGGTGACTGGCATGGCCTCTCAGGCTGCTTAGCTGAGCGTTTGTACAGAAAGACCCAGTTTCAACTGAACATTTTCAAATTTCATGAGCTGGACATTGACCTCTCCCTGCTTCATGGTAAAGCATGAGGCTGCCAAGTCCTTTCCTGGTATCACCAGATCCCTCATCCTCAACATCACTTCCCAGCTGTGCTCTGTGGTGACAGTGACCCCTGGGAAAGGTGCGTAGCTCCTGCTGAGGGCTAACCCACACCTGCACCACTCCATCCCCCAGGCCACCCTCCTGTTGCCTTTTCAGTTAGTTTAACCCGTGCTAAATTTCAGAATAAAGTGAACCAGTCTCATACCACAGCTCCCGTGAGCACCAGGGGAGACCTGAAGAAAGAAGAGGGTTGTGCTCATACTGACAGTTTCTGTCTGGGTCCCAGGTACTGGTAACACTGGACTTGAGTTCTCTACTTTCAGTTTGACTGAGCTGCTTCTACTCCCCCCGAGACCCAGCTCAGTTAAAAGGGCATATTTACAGATTGGAAAGACCTGGGGAAATGGCATTATTTACAAGGCAGATATGCTAAAAATGGATATTTCTGTGGCTGGACATGCACATCAGCAAGCCAGCTCAGCCCCAGCTGGCTGGGGGGATGTCAGGCACTGTGTGGGCACTCAGGGGAGCCTTGGTCCCTGTCCCAGCCGTCTGGCCAGATTGGCACCAGTGTCTCACACAGATAGTACACTTACAAAAAGTTGACTGGTTTAGGATTTTCACCTGAGGTGCAACGTAGACGTGTTGTGGGGATCTTGCTGTGCAATGGGCAGAGCGATCCCTCCGACTGGGAGAGCAGCAGCTGTTCAGCCAATTGCGGGTTTTTGTGCTGGAGTGAGGATGACATAAGGAGGCTATATGGAAATTGGATCACATTCTGATGCAAGATTTCTGGCAACCTTCGACTCCAGGGAAGCAGTAGTCCCTGAATCAAATGTGCACTTCCAGCTGTGGGCAAGCAGCCTGCCTTTTTCATCCTTCTGCCCGTTTTCCTTTCTGATCTGTAAGGTTTCACATCTCGACTCCAGCAGCTTTGGTTATATTGCTGGCACTGTTTGGATACTAGAAGAGACTTTTTTTGACAGTCACTTGGGAACTGTTCCTTATTTGCCTAAGTTCTGGGTTTACAGTGATGCAAGCAACATGATACTATTTAGCAGCTATAATAGAGGTCAAGGTCCTCTTGTCTTAGGTACTGTAAAAATGCCTTGTAAAAGGCTGTACATTACCCAAATGGGCTACAGGGGAGGCAAGCAAAAGAAGGAATAAACCAGGCCCTCACAGCTGCTCCTTATAGATGTGAAGCTGAGGCACAACCAAAAATGCAGGTGTGTTTTGTCAGCACCTGAAATGGGACCCAGATCACCTGTGTTTTGCTCCAAAGGACTTTTTGTTCATATGGGTTGATTCAGAGTCAGTTGCTAAAACAAGCTACAGCTGCATGCACTTTGCTCACTGCTTTATCCCCTTTTGAGTTGAAATGCTTTGAAATGGATCCAGTATAAAGCTCATCCACTGCTGGGACATCCCTAATCTACTTTCAGGGAAGCTTTTTTCTCCTGAAACCTGGCCAGCGAGGAAGTGGGAGCATGCTCAGTGTCCCAGGTATGAAGCAGAGGAGCGCCTGTGGTCACACCCTCTGCCGGCAGCTCATCTGTCTCTACCTGGGGATCCTAAAACAGAGGGAAGGAGTGAGAGAAGGCAGCAGGTAAGGAATGCTGAGCACCATCTTTCATGGCATAACTGACCCCTGGGCAGGTTTTGTCTTCTCCCTAAGATGCAAGGAAGAGGCTTGAGTAAGAGTGAGTGAGTCTGGAAAGAGTTTCCAAAGGTTCATCCCCTGGGCGGCTGCTACAGCTCTTTGTTTGCTCCTTCTCCCCATTCTTTGGAGCCATATTGAGAACTGGGGTGATTTGGTTTGTCTCTGATGAAGTTCCTGCTCTGTGGGCTGTCAGGGCAGAGCTTGGTCTGTGTCTGCACACTCAGTACCATTGTCAGCTTTGGCTCCAGCTTCTATTTTTGGAAATTAGGTTTACAAGCTGCAAGATTTATCAAAATCAGCTGTTGGATAATTTTTTTCTTAAAAAAAGAAAATAAATCCTCCTCAATTTCTGGCTTCTCTGAAAATAGTAAAATTCTTGCCCTGGTGGCTGCCAGAAAGGGCGGTGCTCTGATCCTGTCCTAGTGTAGCTAAGAAATTGTGTGTGTTCTTTGCTGCATTGAAAGCCTAAATATTTATGTTACATTTCTGGTTCCTTGCCACGATCTTTACTTATAGATCATTGTGATTATAGTTCCTAAATGATTTGAGCTCTAATAAATAGTTTATTCTGTTTCATATCAACAAGCCAAAATAGTAATTGATCTTTCAGGATATAAACTCCTTTTATTACTTAAGGTATTGTTTGCTTTTACTGTTCAAGTTGTTTACAAGGAATTGTTTTTATGCAATATATTGTTCACTTGTGTATTCTGAAAGAATAACAATAAAACATTATTGTGCTCCTGATTTCCCTTTGAAAAGGCACAGTAACCCTCCAAGCATGGTTGCTTTCCATGCTGTAATGGTTTTGTGCTCTTTACCATTGTTTTCCTTAAATAAAAAGCACAAGATGATCCTGCCATACAGAAACAAGCAATTGTTCCTGTAAACAGTGTGTGCCTCTGGTATCTGTAGCAAGTAACTAGTTTCTTGTTTATTATTTTATCTTCCTAATGAGAAATCAAGTTGCTGGTACTTCCTTGTTTTTTGGAACTAATTGTACCATGATTTTAAAAAGCACTTTATGTAATTGTGAGTCATTAGCTTCTGATACAATGTGATGTAAATGGAGGAAGTCCGTATCTGAAGGGCTCTCATGGCACAGATCATCCCAGCAAGGATTGCTCTTGTGGTCAGTGAATTCCTAAATTCAAAGCCTCCTGTAGCTTGGTGCAGGAGCAGAGGTAGGGAGCAGCCTTTCCATGGGCATTGAGTAAGGCTCATGAAATTGGGAAAACTTGTGGATCCCAGAGCTAAGTATGGGCTCAAATACCTGATGGAACTCAGCTGTAACTTGTTCTCCCCTATTGCCTTGCACCTGCATGTCCTGGAGATTGTCAAGGGGCCGTGGTGGGGGCAGCTGGGGAGATTCTGTTCTTTGCTTTGAAGGGCTGGTGATAAATGTCAGTCCCCCACCCCCAATCATCTTGTTGGGCAATACAAATGATTCCCAGGTGACTGATGGGGAAGGGAGAGGTCCGCGTTAACAGCCCCGACTGCAGCCGCAGGGGAGTGCCCCTAAAGGTGCAGAAAATGTTTGTGGAGTGAGCTTGTTGGGGCAGCATCCCTGGAAGCTGGAGGGGCAGTGCCAGCAAAGGACCTATCTCTGGGCAGAGGACATGCCCAGCAGGTGCCACGAAGTGAGCAAGAGTTGTAGATCCTTCTGGGACACTCGCAGATGCTGGAAAGGGCTGGAGGTGCTTGAGCTGCAGCAGGACAGACAC